>NC_052144.2:23648570-24248570 GCF_016086655.4 Lepeophtheirus salmonis
TCTGCTACAAGTTCTAGTACTGGACTGAACCGAATAAATAAGGACTGAAACAACACTATAAATACTCTTAAGAGCAAAATATAAATGTTCTTATTAATAATTATTCCTTTCTATTTTGAAAATTATAACGTATCAAATCCATGCAAATCAATTATTTAAATTATTAAATATGATAAAAATATGTTAATCCCCAGGTATTTAATTTTTAAAAAGCCGAGTTATAATTGAAGCTATCAGATATTTTTTCAGAAATTATAATTAAATTATTCAATCAACAAGATTCTAAGAATATATTTACTTCTAAAATATATATGCACATATATCCAACAAACAGGATATTTTAAATTGGTGATATATAATATATTATTAATTTAAAATATAAGTATATCCCAACATTGTACAAATATATCAAGCCGTTGTCTGTAAATAGATAAATAAATACCTTATGAATTGAGTGTCTTCAATATATACTTATTGATATGATCATATTTCAATGTGGGTGGGGAAAAAATGTAAAACTCAGTCTTAAATTTTATTAATAATAACAAACAAATAGCCCTAACTAGTCTGATAATAGCTTAATCAAATAATTTCTTGTCTAAATTTTACGTTTTTTAGTAATATGAGTCTAAGAAAATATATAAAATTTATATAATTCTGATTTTTAAATTGGTATTACAGAAATTATTCAAAAATAAGAAACTGAGAGAAATAATCTATCGAAAATATTAATAGCTTTTCCCCAAAATTTAGTTAGATATAAGATAAAATAATATTGAGAGATGGGAACTTATACCATTTTAATACTGATGTTTGTGCAGCTACCTGTTTCTCTTTACCTTCTTTCTTCTAGGCAATCTTGGTACTTACTTATATAGTAAAATATATAAAAAGTATTATTTAGAAATAATCATATTTTGGTTTAATGTATTTTTTTGGTAATCAACCGTGAACAAAAGAGGACAAAGTTAGATCCCTAAAATAATATTTTGGAGCTTCTCACATCTTAGAACATAGAGAAAAAATGTCAAAATATATGTCAAAATTTAAAAAAGTATTATTTTGAAAAGGTCTTACCTATCATATACCTTTTTTAACATTTTTTTCTTTTGTTCCAAAGCCATTTTTTGATACAATCTTCCAAGTTTCCATAGTTCACTTTCGTATAGTTTAGTATTTGAAATCTGTAACAATCATTGAGAGTTTTGAAATTGTTTGGTTTAACATGGGAATACGTTCGAACCCCCAAATGTTTGACAATTTCAAATAAATTTATGCATGTTAGTGAAGTTGAACAGTAGATCGGATCACAAAAGAGTGCTGGATTGTTTGGATTGTTACATGAACATTGCTCCAGAGCAGGTGGAGGAGTATTGTGAGGGACAACTCAAGAACAAATACAACAACGTTCTCTACATCCCCACACAAAAAAAAACTGCAATAACCCTCATCCCATATCTCTTTCTTCTTCTTCACTCAGGATTCATTTCTTTTATCATTTACTAGTATGCATCTTGGCTTGGATGACAACTTTTTATTAATAATTTAACTTCAAAATGAATTTCGAGAATTATTCTCTAATGCCGGGGTCGGGTAGCTTTTTTTAGCGTTACCCCCAAAAGAACTTGTGTATTTAATTTAAATGCCAGAAAGTTTTTGGTACATACCAAATGAATTAATTGAAGTTTTATAGTAACTAACTGATGACGAAAGTATTTCTGAATAATTTATTTGTACTTTGAAGTACGATATAAATGAAAATTAAGAGAGAAATGAAACAAGAGAACTTATGAAAATATTCTCCTTGGTGTCCTATTAAATTATGGAGTGTATTTCAGCGGACTAAGGACATAAATCCACGAACAAATAATGGAATAGAGGGCTTCCAAAATGATCCCAACCATGGGATTGGAAGTTCACATACAAGTTTCTCGGAAATTATAAATGCCTTCAAATTAGAAGAATATTATACAAAGTCCTAAATTATATAAGGTGAAGAGGTGATGTTTTTCCTGAAAAAATAATTAAGAAATTTATACAAGGATCAATAATATTTTTAGTATGTTGGTTATAAAAATTGTGAAAACTTGTGTATAAGTCAATTACATATAATACTTAATCATTGTAGTATGATTGCAATATATTTTTTAAATTAGTAAATGAAAAGAGAGACAAAAGTTATACATAGAAGTAATTAAAAAAAATTCAGTACTTAGATACAAAATAGACTTTCTTTAACAAAGGAACTAAGTTGCATCATTTTATTTTGGATTTCGAAATGCGTAGAAAGAAAACAAAATATATATTTTTTTATGAAGAAGAATATATCTTCGTTTGGTATTTTTCTTTTTTTCCGAAGCTCCCTTAGGATAAAAATTTTAGCGTTCTGCCTTTGGATATTTTCTTTCGGGCAATTTTCATCCTTGACCATTTTAAATTCGAACAATTTTTCTCCTAATGCAATATTCTTACTAGCGCAATGTTCTTAGTACACAATTTATTACATTCTACCGAAAAACTATATTTAATGTATATGCGATGACACATTTTAATTCAAATCTAAAATGAGATTATAGTAAATAGGAATTGTTCCTACTCTCTTATCTTTACTAATTTACTATAAACCAATTCAATTGTTTCATATCATATAGGTAAATTGATTAGTGTTCTTTCGTAGAAAAATATTTTTAATTAATTATATAAACACAATACAGTGGCATATGGTTCAAATGTAGTTCAAATATTTTAATGCTCTATTTTCAAGAACAAATATATTGTATATCCGCTAACCGTTTCCCTTACAAGCTACATACAAATAATTTTTCCAGGGGAAATTGACCTGAAATGTTTTCTTACACCATGAAAACAGAAGAAAATTCAAATGAAGCATCACATCTACCATACACGAACCACCTCCCCATTTTTCCATTTGCAATCTCCCATGTCCTATGTATTTTGGTACATTTACGTAATCAATGCCCATTTGATTCTTTTTCTTGGCAGACTCCTCGTTATATGGTAGACATCTCATAATGTGGGTTATGCTTGGAACTATCATTGTATTCCAATATTTGATTCTGTCAAGTGTTTCAAGCTTATCTTTTCTAATTAATAAGATCATTAATTCTATTTTATTGTCTATTTTTTTTTTTTTTTTTTAGTGTCATTTTCCATAGTGATGATATGGCCTAATATTGCAGGCCTCTTTCATCAGACAGGACTCTTGGAATAGTTTCTCTGGCGCTTCCATATTTATCTTGACTTGAGTCTTTTCGCCATTCATTTTCAAGCCCGATCTTTCTTCAAATGATTTAAGGACTCTGCTGAGGTATCTGCAGTCTGACTCAATGGACTGTTCACTCTCATCATCTTCAAATAATAGATTTGTGACCTTTTTTTGTCCTATTTTTGTTCCCACTAGATGTTTATCTATCATCTTTTGTAGGGTACTGATCACTATGGAGAAGATAGATGTGCTGATAGGATCTCCTTAGCGTAGGCTGTCCCAATATATATTTATGGTTCACTATCAATATCTATCACTGATTTCGCGCTTGTTAACTTATTCCTGACTGCCTCTATAAATACAGGAGCATAATCCCAAAATTATATTTCTCTCCAGAATGCCACATGCTCGAAGGGATCGAATGTTTTTCGGAAATCCAATAAAACAATGGCCAGGGACTTTCTTGCAGCATTTATTTCCTCTATTGCTGCTTTGTGGAATATAACGACATCATCCGTTATCCTACCTGGTCTGAACCCAAAATGTGTTTCAGGATATTTTTATGGCCTCATTTGTTGTGTTAGGATCTCAGAATATATTTTGAATCTTACTTTCTGGATTATTATGGGTCTCCAGTTTTTAATATTCTTATTTTTCTTCGGAAACAAAGATATTCTTCCCCTTCTTTGAGCTTCGTGAAACCCTTTTCCAAAGAACTTTTCGTTAAAAAGTTCTGCTAAAATTCCTGACAACTCTGGCAGAGCTTGTTAGAATTATCCAGTGCACCCTGACAATCCAGGGGCTTTGTCTTTCTTAAACTTTGTTGAAACGTACTCTCATACTTATTTGGCTGTGAATAATTTTGAATGCGTTTATCTATCTTTCAGCTCAATATGATATTTCTCTACTTTCTATGAAAATCCGATCTCTTCGATATACATAATTCCTAAAAATATCCCAAATTTTTGCTTGGAACAATTTCTCCTTCCCATCTACTTCAAATAGTATCCTTTTCGTTGTTCCTCTCTTTCCTTCCAGGCATCTAAGTAAGTTATAATTATTTTAATTTATATCACGTAAATGGCATCGTGTTCTTATTTGAGCTCCTATTATTTTTATATCCATCCTTTCTTCCAACTCCTGATTCCACATGGTGTCTTCTTTTACTGCTAGTTCCTTCCTTATTTCCTTCTCCCTTTACCTTCTTTTCTCCGCCTCACATCTTCCGGCTACAATTAGTATTTTCATGGCCCTCAGGTAAAATATATCCATTGCCTCTCTTACTTGATAACCACCACTTATATACCCTTCGACCCAATCTATGAACTCCTTTAATGCTACCATTACTCTTGTGTGCTTGAGTAGGTCATTATTTAGTTTTCATCTTGTTTTCCAATATGAAGATTTTGTTGAGCATATAGTGCCCAGCAAAAGAAGTGATCCTACAACCCATTTGATGAAATTTTTTGTAAAGAAATATCAAAAAAAAGTACTTTGTCTGAAACATACATGTGGTCAAGTTAACTCATAGTAATTTGATCGTTATATTTTCGGATAAATGTGGGCTTGTAGTTATCTGTAACCTCTGCCCGGTCATTCATACAAATACTTTCAATACATACTACAAGACTTTTTGAATTTTTAACCATTTAATGATGTGTAATCTCTTCCATAAATTTTATATACATTAAAATATCCCACCACTATCGCTTTCTCTTTCCTGGGATTCACTTCTAACTCCTTTAATTTCCCAAGCATTTTCATGTCTCTTGAGGGAACGTACATTACAATAATATAGAACTTTTCTACCATATCTTCTATTGCCAAGATCTTCATAATTCCATCTTGGTCATAAATATTTCCTGAGCGTCCAGAACATTTAGGGTTAAGATTGTCATTCCTCTAGCCGGGAATCCCTTGGCTGTTGTCTTCGCATCTGATTTGTATGCTTGGTAATTTCTTGAGACCAACGGCCCATCCTCGTCTATCTTCATTTTAAGTATTGCATCATACAATATCTGGTAAATCAAAGACTTTTAAATATGTAACCAAACTGTATTTCTTATTTCTATCCGAGAAAGATTTGATGGGCATTTGAATGTTACGAAGCTTCTTCATGTATAATGTAATAGTCCTGTATTGTTAATTACATTGAAATGTTTTATAGTGTGCAAAATCTCTCCCTTGCCTAAAATATAGTCAATTCTGGCTGGAGATGGGTGTATTTATGGAGTTTTTAAATTTCCATCCATCTTTTCTAGGTCATTAATTTCGTTTTTCAGAATTCAAGCCTCGAAAAGGTATGTCTGTGTTGAAATGTTGATACCAACCAATGTAGATTGCAACTTAATGAATTTAATTAATAAAAATTATTATTTGTAAAAATACACAACTGAATTGACTTATATGACATATATATTACATACACAAAATCAAATATGCCTTCGCATACTATAACAATATATTAAAGATAATTTTGGGCCAATTGTCCTAAATTGTCCTTCGGGAAAAAAAAAAAAAAAGATTCGTCAGATATTCCTCTCACGTATAAATTTATATTAAAAAATTTAAGACTCAGAGGAAAATTAATATCACAAGGAGAATTTTTTTTTAAGTAAATTAGTAAAAAATTAGTAAAATTTGAGAATGATTCTTTGTTTCTTCGGCCAGGTCTTTATTCCATTAAATATTATAAGATAGAAATAATTAAAAAAAGAAAATAAACAAAATTTGTGTTATAAAAAAACATAAATAAATATTTTAGTTAAAAATAAATTTCCCTTTGTACGAACTCTTTATCAATGTTACGAACACTTATACAAACTTATGTAAAAACAAATCTTTGCACTTACTAATACAATCTATTTAAAACTTAATGTAGTTAACAATAAAAAAACCACCAAGAACAACTCAAATAAATAAAAAAACTAAAGAAAAAGAAAACTTGATAGTTCTTATACTTACTATCGATGAATAATTCACCAATGAGTACTGTCATACAGAGTGATGCCGACGGAAAATATTTAATTCCCTCGGCGGTATAATTTCACGATAGATCTTGTGATTAGGGAATCCTTACAGGTTAAAGCGGTGTATCTAATTGCAGCCAATATCAAGATAGTCATCAGATTTCTTCTGTCATTCACACTATTTTATGTGAGCTGTTGAGTATTAAACGCTTAACAGTTACTGATAGCTGCAATATATGCTTTTCCCTCATCTGAACTCTGCTTTCTGTAAGACGGAATAACAAATAGCAGAGACGCTTCCCAATAGCTTGGCTCAAAATCTACAATATATTTGAAATTAAGTAATCTAAAATATTTTAGAATTTGAATAACTGGACAGCAAAAATAGGCGAGTTTGATATCTTTATATATTCGTCCACAGTATTTGCAATGTAGTGAAAAACAATTTAAACTAGTTGATATCTGAGCTTTTGGTCATCATTGATGCCTTTCAAAAAAACAAATAATCCTTCTCTCCCATGTTGAGAAAGATCTTTTTATAGTCCTTACGATTTATATATTACTTTTTGCGTTAATTAAGAATCTACAATTATTATTTTTGGTACATACAAAGTACAAAGTATTTAAAGAATATTTTCACGATTCCTTATTTTTACTTTTCAATTTGCAACAAAAATGCGAAAATATATTTTTTTTTCCGGAGAAATTAAATATTATTTCTTTGTATGAGTTATTTTTCATGTAAGACCTAAGTTTTGAAAGGTTTTTGTTCAGGAACAAATAACTTTTTCTTAATTTTTCAACTGTTTAAGAGTAAAAGAAACTCATTTAAAAAATAAACAATTGATTTTTATTTTCTAAATATTGTATAATAGTCTGAAGTGTCTAGTTCAGTAGTAGTGTTGATTTTATTTCAATTTTTTTATGTACAAATTACTTTTGGCTACGTAATGATTTTTTTACTTTGTAACTAGAAAAAAATGTGTGTTTTTCTTCTTCTTTTCTATTCTTACCGTTGGAGCATATGCAACAATTCAGCTGCCCCAAGGTCACGGAAACTCTACTTTAATGTAGCAAACTGAGCGTATAGTATATACCCCAGAAGTTGAGGTATATTTCAAATTGTTACAAATGAATTAAAATGCCAAAGGGAACACTTATATCAAAGCCTTCCTATTTGTCTCAGTCCCTTCATTCACATTTTCTTCCGTCCTTGTCTATAAAGAGTAGCATTGCTAAAATGCATTGAGATTAGTTTCTTTAAGTTTTCTTCTACGGAAAAGTTTCCTGGTTCATTTTTTAGGATGCCCAATCTAGGCTTATTTTTTCCCTTTTGTCGCTTAATTGCCGCCATTATAGCCTGATGTGGGTCCAATTCAGTACATTTCTTTCTCCAGTGATGACGCCTCTCCAAGTCAATTGCTCTCCTATATTATCTCTTTCTTCTATAATAAGCAAACTCTGTGTTTTGCGTACATGTCTTTCAACACTCTTGACAGCCTTCCTCAAATTGCTTAATTCCTTCGTCCACCAAGGAACAGTCTTAATCTGGGACTTTATTCTCAGAGGTGCCACTGTATCAACCGTTATTTTAATAGATTCGGTGACTTCAGATGCAAGTTTTTCTTTTCAAGAAATTTCGTCCTCAGAACCTGTGAGAGTTGTTGTCCTTAAAGGTTGTAGTTTCTTCGACAATTCAGACTATTTCACATTCCTGAGGTTTCTTATTAATACCGGCTCCATTTCTAATTTCATTCAGAGCACGATATGTTTATGGTCCAACATAGTTGACTTATTAGAAACTTCCCATAATGATATATGAGGAAGCATATAATGATTTGTAAAGGTTACATCTATAATCGATTATCTAACCCCTCCAATAAATGTGAATTTTCGACCCTCATTACAAACATTTATTTGTAATGAGGCACACATTTCTTCTATTGGTGCTTCTGAGCCCCACAAAGAACTGTGAGCATTGTTGTCCATACCTACTGTAATGGGTACTTTTTTTCCTTAGGTTTAGTTAAAAGTTTTTCTTGCATAGGGAACCTGCACGTAATTTTTATATCTACATAATACGATACCATTATTACATATTCCAAAAGCTCTATAGCATCCTGATCCTTTGAAGCCATTATGCTCACCTTTGCAGCAGTGCCTATTGGGCACCTGGGAGCAAATACATTATAAAAATGGTTAATTTATTGGAAATTATCATTTTTTCTAGAAGGTTCCGTTATCAATACAATTTTAATGTTTTCTTCATTTAGAAGCTTGAACAGTTTATATCCTTGCAAACTTATTTTCCTTACATTTAATTCCACATAGTTAGCAAATGCAATTTTATATTAAAATATACTGAGAAATTACAAGCTAACTTAAACACTTGTTTACTTTTCATAACTTTTGAAACCGAAAAAAAGAATTGTAGATACAGATTTTAAACTCATTAAATTCAATTATTCCTTGTGAGGAGGTTCTTCTTCAAGGTGCTGTTGATTGATTTCCCGTGTTCCTTTCTTAGATTCCTCTTTTGGGCTCTCCAAAGTTATTCTACTTATTTTTTTGATTGGGTCTTTTTTTCTTGATCCTTATTTTCCAACGGCCTTCTCCTCAATACTTGTTTCCAATCCTCTCTCAAAGGAAGTTCATTTGGGTTTAATTTGTTCTTATTCGTCTTAATTTTGGGTTCTTTGATTATCACTGTAACTTGATCGTCTTCTTTTGCATTTGTGTTTTGACTCAAAATACGATAATACATATTTTGTTGGTCATCCAAATTGCAACTCTCTTGCTCTAGTTCTTCTTGGTGTGTCTCTCTCTCCATCATCAGTCTCTCTTCCAATCCTCCAATTCTCAGCGGTAGACTCAATTCTGTCCTAGAATATTTTTCAAAATCCGTATAAGTAGTTTTACTACTTACTGGGCACTTTGATTTGGTAAGCCCTGACTTAAGACACCTAAGCATTGCACTAGCTGCATATCAGATATTAATTAGACTTTTTTTCCCTCTATCAGGTAGAAAGGTTTGGCAATATTCATTTGGCCTTTAACTTTATTCGCAGTTTACCAGACATTATTTTGCTCAAAACTCTTGAAAATTCAATATTGTCATTCCTTTCAGATGTCACATTGTGTGGCACGTCCTCTATATCGCCAATTTTTTCGCCAAATTCCGTCATGATCTCACAAAGTCCAGGCAAATCAACTTCTGAACCGTTTTTAACAATAACTTCGATTGGGTTTTGGACTTTTCCATTCGTCTAATATTAAGGAAGACTCCATCATCGTTCTCTAATCGAGCCACTACCTCTGAAAATATGGTGAGGATGCTTATAGGTTTTTTAAACGTGAATACTAAATACCTCGCTCTTCTTTTACAGTCATTGACTCTTTACAAGTCATCTTGACTAAGTGATAGTTGCTCAAATATTTTTTATAGTGTTTAATTTTGGATAAAATCCTTTCTAGTTTTTATTTTCAAAAAATTTCCAATTTAAATAAATTTTTCTCCATTCGTACGAACTATACGTCTACATGGAATATCTCTTTTTTTATTCTATTAGAATATAATTCTTCATTATTCTTATTATAATATAGCCCCAGCTTTTCAATCACCGGTCGTTTAAAGTTTTTCCTTTCCTTCATTAACCTTCTTCATACACACACCCTCATCACTCACGGTGTTACCTCGCTAACACAGAAATACTCTGTGTATTTTGTTGTCAGCTATCGATTCCCTCTTCTCCCTTGATACGTCATGGCTATTTCATAATTTATTCTTTTTTATAAATACACAAAGTAATAAGTTATTCCATACTTATGCTCCACTTCTAAAAGAACAGGAATACAATTTCTTGTTGATCCCTCGTCGTTTATATAATATATATATTAGCCATTTTATTATTTCTATGAAGAAATAGCCAAAATGTCTTCATAGAAATAATATAATAATTTATCTTCACTACTCTTTTAATCAAATATTACTAAGCAATATTATAATACAGTATCGAATAAAATACTATGTAGATTTTTATAATATGTAATTTATTTTAAAAATGGGGAAGAAATAATATGAGAGTGATAGTCTGCGAGTATATAAGATAAAATAGCAGTTGGTAAGATTGACTTATTTGGCTAAGTACCATTTAATTTTTGGCCTTTTTTCTATTTCTTTTTGGATGAAAGGTTGCGTGATACAATAAAGATAACGACTTGTACTCCCATCAAGCGGGTTATCTGGTGGGGGCGCTATCATTCTTTCCGAGTCAAGAGAATACTTCCTAACTTTGTTTCCCTTATACTGTCTATAGTATCAATGACGTAAACTTAAATCTTACGTCATGTATTACGTAGGAACCCTTTCCAGCACTCATCCTCATACATGTTGACAAATGTTCCAATTCTAACAAAACTGTGGAACAACAAGATGGTGAATTAAATATCAGAAGCAGATCCAGACGAGCTTATTTTCCCATTGATATCCAATTTCAATACAGTAAGACACTGTTAAATTATTTATTTTGTTTCACGATGAGACCAATAATAAACATTCTCCGTAGCAATACATAAACAAAAGAAGAAAATGTTATTATGTTAAGAAATAAATATATAATTAAAATTCCCGTAGTTTATATATTAAAAACGGAATGTCAAGTATTTTTTCTTAGAGTAGACAACTTTTAATAGAAATTGTAGTCAAAATTAATGATGTGATATTACATATAATAATTGATTATATATGTAATGTTTTATACTGCTATCATAGTATTTGTGTTAAATTTTTAACCACATACATCAGATAATAACGTATAATTTATCATATTTATATTTACTTTCTCTAAAAACCCTTCATTGGATAAAATGATTTATGTATTGGATTTTTAGTGCGACTATTACTGTTTTATTCATAAGTATTATTTATATTTAAAAACCATAAATTACTTTAAGGCTTTAAAGAGAAGAATATGAAAGCAAAAGACCCAATAAATTATGCATACGAAGTATCTTATAAAGAGTCCAAACTTTGTATTCCTTTATTTCTTGTATTTTGTGGCCTAAAAACAATTTTCTGCAAAGATCTTTGGTCATTCTTAAAGTTCAGGTCTCAAATAAAGGGGTTTCTCTTCTTTTTTCACCTGTTCTATGTATGTCTATGTTTGTAATGCGTGCGAACCTGAACTTGAATAGTGTATATTTTTATTTTCTAAAGCTGCTTTAATTATTATTTAATCATTCTTGAGGAGAGATAATTTAAATATAAAGTGTAATCACGAGTCGGTGAGCTCATGAATGACGGAGAGTAACGCTGGTTATTTTGTTGAGGAGTTATAAGTAGTGATGTAAATCATGTGAATTTTTTAAATGGCCCGTTTTTTCGGAGTTCGTAATCTGAAGAATTAATTTTCTGTATATCACCCGTTGTCATTATTACTTAACTCCTAAATAGTGAGCTTCTTTTCCTAATACATGCAATTATATTCAAAACCTGCAAATTTTCAGGGTTACCATGTTCATTTTCGGTTTCTATTTTTTTTAACATGTTTTCATAAAGAGTTTTATTTTCAAATTTTTCGTCCTTTTCTTGGAATATTCTTGATTTCAATCAAAGTAATTACTAATAACTGATAGTTTTTTCCCCTGAATTATTGTAGAAAAAGGAATTTTAATAATTTCTCCTTTATAATTCAGCCAAGCATATAATCCTTTCTTATCATATAAAAATAGGACAAATTTCTAAATTTATATTGTTATGATTTTATCCGATTTGACTGCTCAAATTGAAAGATGGATACCATATTTGGATTCAGTACAAAAAAATGAGTAAGATAAAATAGTTTGTTTTACAAATGCGCAATTGAGCAGTATATCCTTGTATAATCATTCACTATAGCATATCCTCGATTTTGGGCTCGATACTTTAATAATCATGATAGAAAGTTATAATAATTTAGCTGTTTTGTTGTTTTCATAACCACGAAACAACGTCATAATAACTTATGTATGATTGTTCTAAGTTATTATTAAGTTGACTTATGGTTATAAAAATTACGAATCTATTCGTTATAATTATAACCATATAACGTTAGTTTCTGGTAAAGTTATAACAAACGTTTTTTTAACCATATTCTAACGTTAATATTATGTTATGTGTTGGCTGGGAGTAAGCTGAGGAGTTCAACTTGAGACAGTTCTGAAAAATTTGACCCAGCATGGCATTCCTGTCTCTGGTGATGAACCAAACTTGGACAGGAACTTGATCTTCATCACGGGAGGAACATTAACTCTGTCCTCTCATTCTTGGTTTGTAGGTAGAGTCCAAGGTGAGGTTTGACTGAATATCTGTATGATGCCTGGATTGGATTTACAAATCCCCCTGATGTAGAACTTTAAGCCAAGGTAGTCCTTGACGGCCCTGGCCACCGTCCTCCAACTGATAGACCTCCTTTGTGATTGAGCAGCCATTGAGATGCCAAGATTTCCTTTGACCGATCTCTGTAATTTGGAATTTGCGAGACACCTTTTTGGCTTTGCGTGAAACACATGAGGAATGGGAAAGCCCCGTACCCACCTTCAGTCACTTACAGACGTCATAGACGGTGCTCCAGGCATATTTTGTTACTTTTATTTACTTTACAGGTTACCTGTCTCAAACAATTCACAATGACTTTACGTCTTTTCTATTGCTGCTTCATGGTGAAACTAAACAGATTAAGTATAAAAAAGAAAAATAATTGTTTATGGAGAGCTCCTTCAAATGAAGTTAGAGTTCTGCCAATCCCTGTATATATTATATATAAAGTTAATATGTATGTATTTACATCAGCTATCAAACGGGAGATTAACAATCTATGTTGAAAGTTTTGAAAATATTGATATTTTTATGTAAAATATTGTGGAAATCTGAGAAATGCAAAGTATAAAATGTGCTTTGAAGTCTTACAACTTTGATTTAGAGCTATGAAACTTCATTTAATATCGGATTTACAAAATTCAACAGTTGTCTATAAACATCTAAATGAGATAACAGAAACAAACTCCTTTTTTATATTTTATTTCCAAAAAATGATAAAATAATTTAAACATTGAAATTTGAATAATTTAGATATTAGTTTATTCAATTTTAATAGATTTATAAAGTACTTATTTTCACAAATCATTCCAATCATTCTTTTTTCATTAATTTAATTTGTCTAAATATATTGATTAGAGAAATTATATTATTCGTTGATAACTACATCTCAAAAAATTAAATATTCACATTATTTGTGATAAATGCAAATTAATCTATTAATTGAATAAAGCGAAGTGAGTGAAGAGTTATATAAATTTAAAAAAGGATTAATGGGATGAATTGATTTTTAAAAGGCCATTTTATATTCATGCATTGAATAAGAATGCAAACTTTTTTTAATTTTTCAAAGCAATGAAGGATAACATTTTTTTGTGGTAAATGATTAATTTTAGAGATGTACTGATACCCAAAATTCACCCGATTCTGATACCATTTTTTAACGATACCGAACCATTGCGAATCCAATTCCTTATTATGTTAAAATGAATTTCATAAATAAATTCAAAATGATTTACTTTTTTTAATGTTTAACTTTTTTATTAATTAGGGCTAGACAATAAAATACTAAAATATATCAATTCTGAAATACTGCATTGTTATTGATAAATCGTTATCAACTTTAATTTCTATCTACATGGTTCTTCCACGGCAGAATATGGCTATGAATCGTAAAAATATCCTAAACATGCGAATTTTTTGGAACTTAAAGACCAAACCTGGATATGTTACAGGGTTTTAAATGTATTTTCGTGTTTTACAACTAATAATAACAATCATAAATATGATTTCAGACCAAGGACATCCAATGACCTGATTTTTGTTATACATGTCTATTATTATTGAACGTAGTATATGAAGAAATAAAAATAAAGGAAAAAATAATTTTATCTTGGGCGCTACAGGGAGGAGCCCCTAGTCTTAAACCTAGGTTAATCAATACTATGCCCCTTACTTCCTTTTACTGGTTGACCAATTGAAATAATTAATTAGTATTTTTTACTTAACAAAGTGTATAAATAAGCAAGGGAGATGCTAGCTTTAATTATTTGGGGGAGGGGGGGTTAGCCCCAAAAGTTTAGTTATCAACACTGTTATATAACTAATAACCTAATAAATATATTTATTTTATATATATGTTGTGTACAAGTTGTAATGACAAAATTGTATAACAAATTGTACAAGCTACAATTTCTTCGTTTTAAAATGCATTATTTCATTTGAATATTGATCGCTCTAATTACCATATTTTAATTTTTTTTTTGATCGATTAAAATTACATGGTTTTTATGTAATTATAATTAATATAACCTTGGGGAATTGAGCTTTATAATTCTGCTAAAAAATATTTTTGTAGTTTTTATAAAATTACACCATAAATATGTCGATCATCCATGGAATATTCAATTATTGCATGCTTACCATCTGAAGTATTGTAAATCCTTCATTTAAAATTATTCATCTCATTTTTGTTTGAAACTTGTACAATTTGCTTATACAAATAGCAACTTCTACAAAATCGGAAGTGATACAACATATAAAAGGTTGGTCTGAAAAATTTCCGACCTAAAAAGGATACAAGACATTTTTCTACATTGTTTCTTTGTAAACACTTCTCCCAGCAATGCTCCCATCTCTATAACCCATATAAATAGTACTCTTCATTTTTTTCTGCACATAGTACATAGAAAGACTATGCAAATTCGCAGGTTTGTACATGAAATTTACATGAAAGTAACGATTTTGAAGTGGACACTTTTTTAGTGCCCTGTACATTTTAATTGTATCATGAATCGTTCAAAAACTCCACAACGGTAGGAGTGGGATTGAACGGTTTACTCTGAACAATTAACGAACTTTTTCACTAAATAATTATTTTTTTATGACTGATGAATAATAATGTTTATAACAGAACTGAAGTCGAGTCCATATTTTCTGAGTCAAATTCGAGTAATCAGTATCCGTACCGGGTCCATAAAAAAAAAAAGTCCAGAACCTTCATTGATTTATACATATTTCGATTCCTAGGGCAAACAAGTAAAACTCAACTAATAGCTGGACACAGTTCAAGACCATTTGATCTTATGTGGGCAGAACCAGTAAAATAATAGAAAATTGTCTGTGTCACAATTTTTTTTTTTAGTAGCGAGGTAGTTGAAATTAGATCAGAGGCGGAGGGACGAGGAGGTTGACTTTAAATATCGAACAAAGGAAGGACGTCAAACTACTTAATATGAACAAACTGGATATAAATTGACTCCTTAGCATGGTGAGTAGTGACGTTTTTAAAATTAAAATTTATGAAGAACTAATTATGATTGATAAATTAAAGTATTTTTTTTCCTATCTGTAGTTAATAATAAGTTAAACATTAAAAAAAAGTAAGCAATATTGTTATTTTTTTATTAAATTAATTTATACATAATATGGAATCGGAATTGTCCAAAATAATGGTATCAGAATGGGATAAAAATTTGGTATTGGTACATCCCTAGTTTAAATAATTTGTTCATAGAAGTTTGACAAAGTAATCCTGACTCAGTTTTGAGAAAAATCTTTTTTGCTTGCTTTTGTTTTGACGGGCCACAACATAATATGTACCATTAAAAAGTTAGGCAATTAACTAACTGCTATATTTATTTTTTTGCTTGTAAAATAGCAAAGAGACCAGGTGGTAATGCAAACTTTCCTAATTTTTTTTTTAATAGCACTTTCTATCAATGACACCAGGGAGCAATTAGGCTGTCAACATTTCCATCAATGATTTGAATCTAAAAATGAAATTCATCTTTATACACATCATCCGAAACGGATCTCAATTTTTCACTGCGGCATCAGTTTTCAGACAAATCTGGGACTTTAATCCTTCAGAGTCATTTTTACTATTAAGAAAATCGCCAAATTAAAAGTTTAATAAATAAAACTAATGCCAAATTGTTTTTTTATTTTGTATTTTGTTATGAATTCGAAATTTTTTCATTTTTAAGCTGAAAAATGATGAAAATGACTCTCTTCTTTAAGACCCTAATAACTTATTTATCAGTGATAGTCGTAAGAAATATAATAGCTTATATATTTTTTCAAATATCGTAATTTGATTTAAAAAATGTGCATCTATATGTATTTTTGTTCAAATCTGTATTTTTCTAGTGATCCTTTTTTATGGGGGTATATTAGCAAACAGACACCATTATCTTAATACTTTTTACGATTTCAATGTCATATAATGACCTCAAATACACTAATAGTTAATATCATAGTGTAATACTACGCCTCGTAAAAATTCAAATTAAATCGTTATTAATAATTAATTAAATTTAAATTCCCTACAATACGTGAATTTATCCTATGTTTGTTTCGAATCTCATATGCAGGGAAGTAGTGAACCCTACTCTCTTATAAGGCCTGGTAGTTTTCCTTGGAGGAATTTTTATCCCGTCGTTCCTTGTGGAATACACAATTCCAAATTCGAGCATCTCTTGTGACTGTTGATGAAGTTAGATGTATTTCCCTTTGGTTATCTCTATGTTCCTTTGACCCTAAGTCTTGGACAACACAGAAATCCCCTTTTTTTATGAAGAATTATCTTAGGCATATATAATTGTCGAATTAAAGGTACATCTAAATTTTAAATATGTTTCAGTGCTAATTACACCATTTAAAAAAAATGTTTTTAAAAGTTTTTAAGTTTTATGGTTCATATTGTAGTAGTACCTAATTAACATATCTTTATTCTATGTTTTCCAACCAAAACCTTTTATCTGAATCTGACAGAAAATAGACCATTCATAGATTCAGCTCATGAATATATTCATTGCAATACATGAATGAATAGATTATCATCATCAGACGGAGTCTACTCTACTTACTGATGAGGTTTAACTTGGTTAGGTTTTCTTCCTCAAATCAACTTTCATCCAATTATCATCACCGTAGTTATTAAAATTCGAGGATTTCTTGTTGAAGATATCTTTTTTTCGCCCTAATTCTTGGATGAACGAAGATAGATCTAAGCAAATGAAAAGCACATCTAAATTTAAAATATGTTCTTCTATTTACTCAAATGTTTTTGTGTGTCAAATTTAATATGTATAAATTTTAAGACAACATTATATATATCATGTTCTCACAATCCGAAGTAAACATATATACTTTAATATATTTACAAATGCCACATTGCCACATCCATTCTCTTATTTTATTCCATGACCAATTTAAAATATCAACTTTATCCAAATTTATGGATATAACTTTTCTAAATTTTGTAAGTTCTTTTTGGCAACTATATTGGAGTTAATTGGTAAGAAAACCCACATTTCATTATAGTCCTCCATTAGTCTTTGAACTAACTCTTTATAATTTATAGTTTCTTTTGGGTTCCCAGGAAGTTATTTACAACAGCTTTTAAACAAAGCCAAGTACTGATGTATTCAAGCATTCCTATTCGAGGCAAGGATATATAAAATATAGGTTTCCCTTGTATTTGTTTGTGTAGATCACAGAATGTTTCAATCATTTACTTTCTGAGTAGGAACTAAATATACTTTTTGTACAAAGCTAAGTTATCTAAAGAAAAAAATTATATCTTGAATTTCAATGTACTATCACTAATCCCCTTTCAATCAGCTGCTGCATATATTTCTTATGTATTGTTGAATATATTAAGAATATGTTGATTAGTCTGAAAATACTTGATTTTCATTGTACCCCCAATTGAATTTATAACTATGTATTGTCCATATCAAGCCATAAAATTATATATCATTTTCCTGGTATTTAAAATGATTCCCTATCACGCTAATACGTTAATAAAATATATGTATACATTGAAAAAACGAATGAGATAAGTCTTCTTATGGTGCCGTGGTACCTAGTTTATTCATTTTGTAATTAATCAATTAAGCACATTACACGTCCAGTAATTATTATAACTTGACTTACATCTTAAACAACTAAATACATTGCACGTTTTTGCTGAAAGCTTAGAAATTTAGTTTTTAAAAATACAACGTAGGCATAACTATAAATTATAAGAATGAACTCGTCTGTAAAATGTATTGAAGTTGGCAATTTGAATACTGTTTTATTTTCCAACGCTGTTATCATTATTTTTTTCGTTCTTGATAAGAGAACTTTTAAAAATAAAGTAACTACTTGTGTTTCTGTTCATAAATGACGTAGAGTAAGACGGAGGATTTATTTAGGAGTTATAAATATAAGTGTCCAATAAGTATCCTTGTTGGATACAAAGTAAAACTAAGTATCGACATTGGAGTAGTTCAATGTGGAGAGGGATTTGCGTTTTTTCACTTTCTCTCACGCTTGCAGCAGTTCGAATGAAACATAATGACTGCTAAGCTTTTCTCCTTTCAATCATTCTTCAAATTGGCAGGGTTGCCAAGTCAATTCGTGTTGTTGTTTTCTTAACAAACCGACAAGGCTTGGAATTTAAAACTCAAAACATTAATTTTATAATATTATATAATGTATTCCAAATTTAATTTAATTTATGTAACCCTATATATTGTACGTTTATTTCTTATTCATAAAATATGTTTCTTATGTCATAGATATTACTTTTTTTCTAAAATATGTAAAAAAAATATTAACTTAAAAAAGTTCAAAGAAAAAAAAATGCAAATTTTATTTTTTTAAGATTGATATTTATAAATTTTTTTACTATAAATTTCATTTGATTAAATCTATTAAACTTTTATTTAAAAGATGCATGGATTTGAATATTAGTTCTTTACTATGCATATAAATAAAAATAATACTAAACCGTCTTCTTCAGACGATCCCTTTACAGAAATAATATTGTTGTAGATATAAAATTTGGAATTGATAATGAAATGAATATCGTTTGGATTAGCCGATGTGTCACCATTAGAGACAACAATATTATTCTAAAAAATGATTGGCTAAGAATTTATTAAACAGTAGTCATTAAGTGTGTAAAGATAACTGATAATTATTACCGTATTTTTTTACTTATATGAAGTTACATTAATGG
Organism: Lepeophtheirus salmonis; assembly: GCF_016086655.4. Taxonomy (NCBI): domain Eukaryota; kingdom Metazoa; phylum Arthropoda; class Copepoda; order Siphonostomatoida; family Caligidae; genus Lepeophtheirus; species Lepeophtheirus salmonis. Next base: position 23,667,854 of record NC_052144.2, read on the forward strand.
TTACATAACTATAATAATAAATTAATATTTATACAAAAATGTTAATAACATACACTATAATATATATAATAACTCACAGATCCTATTAATTATTAAATCATTATTTTATTTGTAATTTTATGTAAATAATATTTTACTTATTTTTTTGTTCTGATCTAAACTACATAAATTGATTCTAGTTTTTTCAAAAAAGAAAATTTATTTTCTTTGTTATTACAATTGTCCAATTTAAAAAGATCACTATCAAATACATTTCAAATGAATACGTTTAAGTAAAATAATAGAGGTTTTACAGAAAACCAAAACCGACAAGTGGTTTATGGGCTAATAAAGTTTGAGAACCTCCGGTGAATACTAGTGTACGACATTCTCAGCAGGCTTTATATTCATTTAATCCTTTATGATAACCGTTTAACGCATTATGACAAATAATTTACTTATTAACTCACCATTAAAAACACATTGTTGTGTTTCCTATTTTTGAATAGGTAATTGTTATAAACATTACACCATGCATTCAAATAGAAGAGCTTATACTATAACATTTAAACTTCGAGGGAGAAAGTATACCTTAAGAAATGATAATCAACCAGCCCGAAGAAGATTTACAATAAATGAAAATCTCCTACGAGATTCCTGAGTTTGGGGAGTTATTCTTTTGTGTTTCTGATGAGGAAGAATTCAATGGTTTAGAATGATTTATTTAGTTTAATCAGGGTGTCCGAAGAGATTGGGCTATAGCCCTTCTCAATTATTTTTTTCTACTTTTTTTTTTAAATGTAAAAATGAGGTCATTTGGTCATTTGTCAAATTCAACCTCTTCACCAAAAAAAAAAATATGTAAAAAGTTTTTTGTTTCTTTTAAAAAAAGACCACCCCCCAAAATAAAATCCTGCGGATGCCCCGGTTGACTTTATTTCTTTTATATGGATTATGAATATATAATTGTTGATGAAAAATACTTTCTTTGTATATTATTTAATTGACGCAACTTATACTGAGGTAGCATTTATAGTAATTAGTTATTTATTAATGAAAAAAATCGTCTTGAACATGTCTTATAATTAGTTCAAGATGATTATCCCATAATATAAATATATTAATATAGATCGTTATAATACAATTAATTATACCCCACACTTATAATAAAACATAAGCGTAATAAATACAAAATTATTATTTAACTAAAGGTGGGTTCACTGAATTACTTACACATACATAATTTCTCCCTTTTTATTATTAGTAGTATTTTTCCCTTCATAATCTTTTTTTTTTTTGAAAATTTAACTGCATAATAATAAAGAGATAAAAGATATACGTGCTAAATGGGTATGTAAGCACTTCAGAAAACCTACCTTGACACCACATTAGTATAAATATAACATACAATAATTAGTGAAGAACAGTGATGCAAATTGGGGGAAATTTGGGTATATTAAAAAAAAAAAAAAAAAAAAATTCAACATGGTAATCATGACAATTTGAATTTTTTTTTTGGAGGAGAGAGCAGTTTACATGGTGGCCCATAAGTTTAGGACAGGAACTTGAAGCTCATATTTCTCCTGTACGGGTGTATATATATTTTTATTCTGTTTGTTTTATATGATGTACAGCAACCTCTATCTTTGTTTCATGTTAACCAAAAATTTTTTTCTATAACGTGTTCTTGAGCCTTAGTTATGCAGTCATAATTTTGGGAATATGACAATTAAAGTTGTTTACTTTTTAGACTAAAATAGATGTCACCTGTTTTAAATGTAGGGTTGATTTTATTTAGTAGAACACATTTTATTTTTTTAAATTTTTCAAGAGGAAAATTTCAACGAGAGGTTTTGTGTAATTTATGTAAAAACCATCTAAAAATAATGACTGGTACAAGTTTTTTTTCAATATTTGAGCCCTCAGCTCTTATAATTGCTTAAAAACGAGACTTAAATCCCTCGAGACCTTGACTATGTAGTAAGAAGGAGCTTGGTCCACTCCTTCTTAATGGAAGGTTCTAGAGACTGGACAGTCCTATGAGGAGTCATGCACACCCTCTCCTCCAGACACACTAATGGAGTAGTCCAAGGGGTTTGCGTATGGAGAGTAAATAAAATCCTCTAGAAATATATAATCAAGATGTGTTTTGCTAAAAAATGAACACAAAATGGCATAACAATAATTAAACTAATTAAGACAGACACACTTACAAATGTTAGGAAGTCTATCAAGGTTAATAGAAATACAAGGTTAGACCATCATGTAATCGGGCTTGCTAGAATATTCAATATGATGTATCGTACCGACTGCTGGGCAAGAGAGGGAGATTTTGACGTCATAGTGAATAGAAAGGGTACCAAATACAAATTCACAAAAGGCCAAAATTAAGAACTGTGACTACGCTGTGGGCCAAGAGAGAGAAGCTTGGTATCCTTGCAGTATATTATTTAGATTTTCCAGTATATATATTATTACTAACTGATTATTATTATGACGATAATAATACCTATTCGCCATTCCGAAAAAGTATAATGTATTCGTGCAATAAAACTGAAAGTTGTGCAGTTGCCATGTGTGATTCTCTTAACAACATAATTTATCATGATTTTCCAAAGGATTCCTCAAGGAGGAAAAAATAAGAAAGTGCTTGTCATCGAAAGTACCCCTTAGGAAAATACCCTAGTATTTGTGAGAATCTTTATAAGGAAAATGCGTATAAAAGAGATTTAAAAGTTGAATTGCTGGGATTACCTTTAAAAAGAAAATTGAAAGAGGATGTTATCCCTTCCAAAAGTATCATACCTGGAGAAGGATTTGAGTAAGCTCCAAGGAAAACGAAATGAATTAAGATAGTAGACCATTTTGAAGAAGGTTCTAATGAAATATATTTTGAGACATTAGACAAATCATCCCAAACCAACGTAAAATCAATGAAAACACTTGTGTTAGGAAAGATAAAACGCATCTAGTAATGCATATGTATCCTGTAGTCGTAGTATCACTAATCCACTAATGTATATATACTAATCCTGCATCTCCTTTTAGGTCTTATTTTGAGAGAAGCAGATTCAGAAGATAACATAAAATTTTATCAAGACTTTGATGATATAATTTATCCTCAAATCATCAAATCAAAGGTGAGATTGAGGAAGATATAAATAATGATGAAAAAACAATAGAACAACCATCTAATGATTTACATCTTCCTAAAATCTGTGAAGATGAAGGATTTATTTATGTTGCTGGATATGTGGCCAAATCGTTACATCAAAAATTTCCCACTCTGGGGTGTAATACTCCCAACATCTAAGTTCCTCCAATGCCATGGCTTAAAACATTGTCAAGAGGGGGACTACTTCAACCATCAGAATCTTTTTTGGAATTTTGCAAAAGAATAGAGAAGCATTTCATTAAGTTTCATAGGATTTTTTTTATACCGAACCATATGTGATGGATCGACTCATCAGCATAATTGTGAAAAAGTATCCTATGGAAGAATATGAAGTTATAAAAAAATTTATTCGCACTCGTACATTCATTAGACTAAAGTATATTAATATTGTAAACAAAAGTAGCATAAAAAGAAAAATTGCAAGTAATGTGCGAAAAACGGCTCATTTCATTCGTTAAAAAATAGAGACGGAAATTATATATATATTTTTTAAGGCTCATTATTTAATTTTAAATAATAAACTTTATATATGTGAGTGTCTGTGGTCTAGCTAAGTCTAAAAACCTTGTCAAGGAATTCCTCAGAAATTGGATAGCCAAGATTTTTTTCAAACACAACTGTAATGCTATTGGGAGCAAAGTTTTCTTCTTGTGTCAAATCCACAAAGAGTCAATATGGGAACTGTTTGACTGTGGATTAATCAGTTCTATTTCAGTAAAGTATTCGTTTGAAGATACTTAAGTTTAAATAAATAATTACATAACAATGCACAGTATGATTTTTTTTTAAATTCATGATCCCTAGTATATGTAATTATGTTGCACTTTAGCACAATGACCTATTCTTTAATGACGGGAGTGACGAAGTAACACGATTCTTCGTTAGATTGAACTCCACACATTCTCCCAGGAGTCTTCATCTAGTATCTTCTATTTAATGAACAATGCTTATGATAATTTATTGTTATCCTAACAAATGACAGACAAAACTAATAACTTATAAGTAATTACAATATATATGGATTGAATATATTGTTCTTGGATTGAATGATAGAATTGATGATGACAAGGGTGAAGAGTTAACACAGAATAACAAATAAGCCTTCAATTTAATTTTCCTAATGGATTTGAGAGAAATCCAACAATCTACTTCGGTCCTCGCTGTATTCCACTATGGCAAAGTGATCTTCTGTAGAAACTGAGACTTAGCTTCATATGCTTCACTACGACGTGGAAGATCCTCAATGGGTTTGAATGTTTTTTTAATAAAATGAAGACCTTGTCAAATTATAGAATCAAGAATATAGATAGTTTATTTTTTTATACGATGGAAAATGGAAACAAAACACGCAACTACTTATACACTATGACGTCACTATTAAAAGCGTGGTGTAAGTCAAACATGAGTCGTAAACACGTTATGGTTAAGGTTGATAATTTTGGTAAGAATAGAAAAGTGTGCGAGGAGAAGAGAAGAAATACTTATGGCATCATTGATTAAATAATACTCATCTTCTTCTATCAATCAAGAACGTTACCATTCCCGCCTTTATTATTCAATATTAATATAATATTAGATGGTGATAGTCGATAGAGAACTGAATAAAATGCCTAAAATAACGTTTCCTTCTGTCTGGATTTCTGGAAATTGAGGCCCAGGAATTTGGAAATACTTACCGGACGAGAAACAGATGGATTCTCGGATTTGTTGATACTAATGTGCATTTAGTCCCCGTCTAGAATTTATCGCCACTCATTATTATCCTCATATATCAAGAGCAGGGATATTCATCTAAAAAATTAAGTTAATGATAATACACCAAGTCAGACTTTAACTCTGATTTCACAAAGATGCTTATTACATGTAATATACCCTTATCTATTGCTAATCACCCTACGTTTAAAAAATTTAAGGAGAAATCACTTCAGCTTCTCCCTTTGAGAAAGAGAAAGAAAGGATAAATTCAGCGTCAAAAGCTTTTCTTGAAAGATAATTCATGAAACTGGTTACCATCTTTGTTTTTCTTTAGAATCACTTATTGATTCAAGAACAGTCTAGTTGAAAGTTACGGTTTTTTTTCTTCATTTCATAAGGGAACATTTCTCTACCCAGCGGATTTCAAATTCTTCAAATCAAACCTTAAAACATAGATACTCTCCAATTTTGTGAGGGTGAAAATGCACTCCCTGTGGTAGAAAAAGGAATCATTGTAAAAGAAAATCTGAGCTTCAAAGCTTTTTTCCAAGGTTCCATTGTACCTACTCATCGTCTTAAGCACATAGTTAAAAAAGATGGAATACGTACAGAGACGTTGCAAATTCCATACATATTGTCTCTTGAAAAGCATAGGACTATAAAAAGAAGAATTTTTTTTATTAAAGATGCATTGAATAACATAGAACAAAAAGTCAAAGTGGCCGTTCTTTCGGCTGCCTGGGGCAAATTATTTCATCTCAATTAGACCATTTCTTCAAGCAGAAAAAGCACTTCACTTTAGAGCTTTTTCAAAATATACCAAAGTTCCAATAACTGAATTGTCCGGAATATTTGTAGACACCAATGAATTGGAATGTGAAGGATACTTAGATTTGGTGTTCAACATCTGTAACACCGAAGTTGGGTTTACCAATGAAGATACCGAACTCAATGCTACTCTGTACTACATCGGTGGTTTCACTGCAAGGTCGGTCTCTAAAATAATTCTTGTTCCAGCTCCAAGAATCATTTAATTAAAGAAAGTTCCTTCGATGGCAATAATATTCAAGCTACCACCGAAGAAGAAGCTGATAAAACTGTTTAATTGAGCTGATTAATAGATGAGGACCCCTTCGAATGTGTTCTTTTGTCAATTCGCTACATAAACAACTTCCTTAGTAGCACTTTGAAGAGCCGAGATTTAATCAAAGAATTGTTGAAATCTTCATCTGGTACTAATATTTTCAATTCTGCGGTAATCCAATGAATTGATGGCGATGAAAGTGCATTCTCACTTCTAGATAAAAAATGTGAATCTGGTTACTAGTAACAGGATTTATTGAGCAAGAGTTCATGCAAAGTATTCAATGTCAATATCAGGAACTTTGTAAGATCAAAATATGATGAAATTCGTTGAAGTCTGGCGCAGAAAAAAGAATCAACATCACATCAATGAAGAAAAGCTGCTAAATTATCCATCTTCGGAAAAAAAAACACTTTATTTTTATATTCTTGATAACCCCCTTTTAAATCCTAAAAATACATTCCACATTTGATTAAGATTAATATTGGTGATTCATTTTTTTTTATTGATAATGCAGAATTATACCTTACGTTGTATTAAAAGGTCTCAATCTAAGGAATATAAAAAAAAAAATACTGCTCAAATATATCAATATGTATTTGGTTATTCATAAATTTTTGATGATATTTCAGCACTATTGACTTTATTAATCTTTTTTTTTTTTAGAACTACACTTGAACAGGTAAAAAATCGGTTGCTATCCCAGTCTATAGCTACCCTTGATTATTATATATTATACAATATATATATGTATATATATTCACGAACTGGGCTCGTATATTATCTTCTGTTTGCTTCTTCTGGACGATTGTCTTCGTACTGTGAACGTTGAGGTGTTTCCTTTTTCTTTGAATCCTTGTTAATTTCGAACAATATCTTCATTTTTGTTATTCAGAGCCCTTATTGGATCATAAATGGACGGTGGAAACGCCTATTCATTAAAGTCAATCTATCTGATCCATCAACCTCCACCGTGTATTTGTAATTATCCCTGACTTCCATTATAGTCCTCGTCCTATCCCATCTTTTAGCATGAAGTCCATATTGATTTTGTAGTATTACTCTATCCCCAACTTCCAACACCCTTCTGCTTTTAGAACCAGTTCCAAAAGTATTAAAAAAGTAATTGCTCTTTCCCTTCATGTTTTTATCTTTCAGGTTCCAGACATATCGCCTTTTTGGATCAATTTTTGGGTTAAAAAAATTATGTTCACATTTATGCAGGTGAAGTAGACAGTCAGTCATTTATGTCCTAAAGATCATCATAGCTTACAATATTCTAGTAACAGGTTCTAGAGTATTTCTCACAATAACTATTGCTCGTAGGAATTCGTCCGTACTTAAGGTTCCATTTCGACCGACATTATCTTGTATCCTTCTTTTCACTTCTTAAGAACTATTTTAGCTCTTATGTTAAATTGAGAGGAATATGTCGACGATGTGTGGTGATTGATGCCCCATTTTCGTAAAAAAACTCTTTTGTTTCGTGGGATGTGAATTCCGGTCCATTATCACACGATATTTTCTTTTGGAACCCCGAACGTAGTAAAAAAAGCATTCTTAAACATGTCAAAAGGCATTTTGACCCAATGAATACATAAACCTCGGTCCACCCTTACAATCTATCAGCAACTACTTTTGTCCTTTAATATCGCAATAATTGGGAACTACGGCTTCAAATGAAGAGCTTAGAATACAAGGCATAACTGGAGGACATTTAGCTTGTGATGGAGCAATTGAATCACACGGTCGGTATCCCTTTCTAGTCTTATTTGAGTTTGAAATCACTGCGTTGATAGGCATAGAGAACAAATGATCGATTGTATTATATTGTTGTAAAACATCCCTAGATAAGTACAAATTTTTAGCCTGGGGACTCACTTATACCATTGCCCTGCTTCTTTCCTAACTGTTCCCATAAAATCACGCCATAAATATCGATCGGGTTCCCATTCCCAACTGTTGCACATTCTTGAACCTTGATCAAGTCTTTGAGTCATAATCCACATTTAAGAAATTATTTCTTCCCCAAAGATAAAACTGAGCACCCGTGTCTGCAATCGTTTCTAATATAACTGGACACATTCGATTGTAATTAACTCCTAAATTTATTTAATCCAACTTTACTTTGAACAACCTGAGTCGTAACTTTGGTTGTCTTGAGGTTTCCCTTTTACCCAAACATACTAGATGCCTCTCTGTATTTATGTGAATACTAGATGCCTCCCTGATGTATGTAGTTTTAAAATATGAAACTCACTACCTTCAAGCTCACGTTTATTGTTTCTGTGTACTCCTGATATAATTTTCCCAGTGGTACTCCTCGATTTCTTCCAACAATCCAAGCACTCGTTATGAGGTATTTTATTCAATCCCTGAAACCCTCAGTAAATATTTTAAATACATTTCCACATTGAGGACATTTTTCTGATTTAATTGACCTTTCCTGGCTCCGATTCATATCCAACTGTTTTTTAAAGTAGATATTCCTGCCCAAAATCGATGTATTACTCATGACACTTTTAGCCCGTTGTCTGCATTCAATCATTTGTATGAGCTCGGATTGTCTTTTGTTATCCACATCCGAAATTGTAATGGTTCCTTTGAAAATTTCTGGGTTTTGAATACCTGTCAATATCACGATACGAATTATTTCTTCTGTATAATCAACGCTTTCTTCACAATGACACTTCATTGAAACCCCCTGCGTATTTGCCTTACTTTGGACCTTCACTGCAAATGATTTTACGGACTCCTCAGGAGATTGCTTTGTAGAGAATATATCTGTCTGTTTCACATATTTTTTCTCTTGTATTACTACAAGTGATTTTATGACATCTAAGAGAATCTCTTCGTCTTTATTTAAGATACCAGGGTTATATTTAAGAACATCAGTACCCAATATCGTTTCACAGCACTGAAATAACTGGTCCACCTTTTCTTCATCCCCGACCTTACTGACTCTCATGAGTAATTCCCATCGGTCCGAAACCCCACTCTTTTCTTCCTCAGAAGTTTCCAACGAGACCACTGGTCCATCATATGGAGGAATCGACTTGCCTTATGACATTTGTCTTTTAGTATTATCAGCACGTGTAGTGGTTTGCTGATAACACAAACTATGTGTAACTGCCTCTCATATTCTACGACAAAAATACAATATGTACATAAACTAACCATGCAATTTAATTCGCAATTATAAATAAGAGTAAAGTAGGAAAAAATTGCGGTTCGAAAATGCATACACTTTATGAAAACAGTTTACTGTTAAATATTTGGAATTCCCTTAAAGATATTTATTTCTTTGAAATATAAATAATTTCAAGAACCAAGCATTGTTTACTAGTGGTTTATCATATTTTCAAAGGTAAACGAGGAGGGAGGGAATCCTCTAACTACACTACATGGAATTCCCTAGGTTATTAAGAAGGAAATAATATATTTTTTTTTTTTTGTAAAAGTGTGCCAGTTTATTTCTGGGACATACCCATTCTGATTATATTAACTTATGTATGTATATAAAAGGAAAGATGATCTTGAACTCATTCATCAAAGCATCTTTAAATTTATCATAGCTTGTATAGACATACATACTTGGGCCGACGAATATATTTTACAAAGGTTCAATAACATTCATCGATATGATTGGAAAGATTTTGGTTGTATCTTTTTTTGTACCCATATCTTCAGCTCAAGACATTACTCTCAATGCACCCTCTTTAGCCGTTAACTGTGGAGGCTAATGCTCTAATTATGCATTTCAAGACATTAATGGAATAAAACAAGGAAATTCCAATTCAGTGGATAAAACAGGGGCAAAAGGGTGTTATGTAGAACCCGGCCACACTTATCAAGACACGAGACGATCCAAAAGGAGAGACAACATTGGTAGACTCCGACAAATTTCTTATGAAGCTTGTGCAACTCCAAGATGTGGAGGAGGAATTTTCGTAGGGTTCGGAAGCAACAACAATAATGGGTTTGGTAATAACAACGGATTGGGAAATGATAACAACGGATCCGGAAATAATCACAAAGGATTCGGGAACAATAACAAAGGATTTGGAAATAGTAACAACGGATTCGGAAACAATAATAACGGGTTTGGAAACAGTAATATCGGATTTGGTAATAACAACAGACGTTTAAGAAAGCCAAGTCGTGGTGGAATTGGAGGTTCCATTATCTTGAGACCAAGAAATAACCAAAAATCTAACTCTAATATTGTTCTATAAACCATCTACCTCTTCATAAGCTGATAGAGTTTTATTTGAGGTTTTATATAATATGTATATTTCTGAAAAATATAAAATACATTCTTGAAAACAAAGAATAAATTCATTTGTCCACATAAGAAAAAATATGACCATTAGTATATGAGATAAAGACGCTTCAAATTTCATTATCAAAGCAGTTTTATTAGCATTGCAAATAACAAAAAATTAGAGGACACTCAAGAATCGATTTTGTTTTAAATAAATTAAAATTAAAATACATTTAAAATATCATCAATTATTATTAAACGTTCTAGCCATTATTCATTTTTTCCTTTTTTAGAGGGCCAGTGTATCGCTGCAATTAGTCTGTTGATGTTGATAGTCTACTAAATTTTGAAAAAAAAGAGGAAAAATAAGTAAATGTGTTGATAAGTTTTACATGCCTATATACTTATATGATTACTTTACATTTGGATATATTATTCACTTTTAAAATCACACAACCTCTTTAATATCACCAAGTACTTTTTTGATTCGATTATTTAAAGGAATATAATATTGTAACTATTTTATGTAGTTAAGAATATATGTATTAATTTTCATCCATGGGTTTCATTCTAATCCATTCCTTTCCGCTTACGTGCTTGTAGGTAAAATATTATTTTTTTTAAATTTTGTTTCCGTAGGGGCGTACAATTTTAGTTTCCCAGGTTGATATAAGAAGGCTAAAACACCATCTATAGAACTATTTAGCTATTTAGTTAAGAATATTCCTCACCAACTAAAATTGATTATATTGATGATATCGAAATTCGATTTAAATTTCAAATACCGCACGATAAAATTGACTGAATTTGTATATAATATGTTTATATAAAAATTGAAACAAGTATCATTCATTATAATAACTTGTTGGACAGTTTTTCAGTGGTTTAATATTGTTTTTGGCTCTTTAAAAATTCCTCTCTGTTTTTCATTGAAGTAAAAAACTTATATTGCGTTTTCTTCTAAAAAATTTCAACCTTCTTTTATGTTATCGGCACATATATGTGCATAACTAAAGTAAAGATAAATGTACTAATCCATTCATTTTCCCCGTCAGTAGTGGTCGAAAATATGAGAAAAAAGGTAAATAATAAAAGTTTAAATATCGACAAATTATTGGGAAACTATTTTGTATCAGTAGTCTATTTTCTATTTCTTTTATCTCTTATTATTATTCAGAACGTTGAATGCTTAAATATGAATCAGCTGTTACTAAGCTTGAAAGCAATTACTTTTTTATTTAAATTAAGGAGAACCCAATAGATGGGAAAAATGGGCTAACTAAAAAAATATAATCCTGCGGACGCCCCTGGTTAAGTATGATTGAGTATGTACGTAGGTATAATTAAGTTATAACATACTCGTATATAGATAATGTTACACATAAATATATATTCAACTAATTAACTTAATTAACATCATTTTAAGATTGATTTATGTATGTATGTTAGTACCAAGAAAATTAAAAATTGTGAAAGTACTTAGCACCTGTTCCCTCTATGAACAGACTATATAAATATACTCATAAAAATAGAGGCTCTACCAATCATTTACACATCTACCTATGTATATGATTCCAAGAATGCTATCCATCTTATATATACTTATGGTATGCTTCACTGTACAAGGAGTTATTATAGAGGTAAGATTGTTTATTATATTTTCTAGAAGCTTACTAAGGATTTCTTTTCACTCGTCTTTCCTAGGACCAGTCATATCTGTCCTTAGGACTGACTGTCCTTGGCAACGATCTTTAAGACTGTTAGTTCTTAGAACTGGTCCTTAACTCTCGGTCTTTCGATTTTTTCCTATAAACTTCGATTATTTATTAAGCCAAATAAGATGTCTTAGATTTTCATGAAGAGTATTCCACATATCTTGTAGAAACATACCATGCAACATAAAACGAATATTTGTACTTACTTATATAATCTATAAATACGAGGTGTGTCAAAATTTTGCGGGCACGGTACATTTGGTATACGTGATTTTTTATGTTAGTACCCTCGCCATGAACATGTATTTACTGTTTCAGCTAAATCATATGTTTAGTTTGTTTGTGAGAGGTATTAGAAATGTCTTGATTTCAAGCAAATTTTCATTCCTGAGTCAATCAAAGAAGTTTAGTCAATCTCACCATAGATAACGCCTATGTAAAAACTACTCTCCTTATGACTATGCAAGGTAATCTAACCCGTTGAATAATTGTAAGGGTCTATAACCTATGTTTATGAGTGATAACTTATAAACATAGAAAAAAAAATTAAAAGGAAATAGGGGAAGGTTTACAAACTTTTCTATCACTTGAAGCGTATGTAGCCAACGTGTTAATATTTACAAATTGTGTTCTTCTTTTTGATTATTTGATTGGGACATTTTAACAGTTTCATTATTTTTACCTTCTTAAAAATATTCGAATATAGTTAATTAATAGAATATGAAGGAAAGATTAGCTCGAGAAATGTCATAAATTGCTTGCGATATCTTTTTGTAACGATATTAAACTTCATTTTGCGGTTCCTGAGGGTGTAAATAACATAAATAATAAATCAATTTTTTTTCTTTTTTAATCTAATTTTTGGTTTTATATATATATAAAAAGTATTTAAGAAATTTATTTCAAGAATATGTATAAGAATAATGTCAATTCGTATACATCTAGCAGCAGTCCAGGTCCCTCCCATAATTTGGAGTACCACCTTATAGATATTAAATATTGTAACGAGATTGCTAGCCATATTCTATTAATATATATATATATTCTTTTTTCATTCAATTAATTAATTGCTCACAAAAACACATAATAAATCGTATTTATTTCCTTCAATGTAATCAATTTGTATAAACATAATATTAATTTTATTTTTATTATTTTAGAATAGGGATGGACAGAAAGATTTGGAGAATGGTAAGTCTTTAAATCAACTCTATTTAATGGTTCATAATATATCAATTCTGAAATAATATCAATACGGATTTTTTTTATTAACACTATTTGCAGCAATGCAATTTATATACAAAAATTTATAGAAGAATGTAGCTCAATGGACAACACGCTTAGGAGAAATTATTATCTTGAATTCAATGTGTGTAGGTTCACACCTTGGTTGTTCCTGGAGAAGATATTTACATTATGTATTTTGAGTTCAAAGAAGAATCCTCGATCAGATGGAGTAATTGTAATACTACATATAATGTTTAAATCAGTGAAACTCCATCTGAGCAATTAAAGGAACATTTAAAAAAAATATATAAAAGTTCTTCACCAGCTCTATATATATTGATTATGTGCTTTTAAAAAAATGAGGATTAGGGTACAGGGGCGTCCGCAGGGGGTGGACAGGAGGAGTGTACCCCCTCCCCACCACCCCCAAAAAAGAAATTTTTGCTTTTTATTCGAATTTTTTTCGTCAGAATGAAAAAATTTTACGCGAAAATAAGTGTAAAATTTTTTAACAATTTTTTTTCTTAGAAAAAAGGCCATTCTGGCAAATTATGCAACAGAACAAAAAAAATTGATTTGTGAAATTTTTTGTGAATACCTATGGATTTTCGAGAAAAAAAACTCAAAAAAAAATAACTTTTGGTGAATATTGAGTAGAAATTCAGGGTGGAATTCTAGTACTGTGCATGTCTAGTTATTGATTAAACTAAGTACCGAAATGCCAAACTTATTCTTATTAAATATATTTTAAATATTACTTTCTAATTCCAACCCAATACGTGTCATTAAATTAAAAGTAATTCTCGTTTGGTTAATCTTTTATTGGAATATGGAATTTTGATTATTTTTGTCAATTTACACTGATTTGATTTCCTTTCTCACTCCAGGTACACATTATAAAGAGTATACATGTGGTTCAACGGTGGATGATAAGATTTTTTTCTTCGTTAATCCCTTATACCCTGATTCCCTACCAAACGAAACTCTTGATTGCCATTTGGTAGTAAGTATTTTTCATATCCTCTAAATAAATTAAATTCGATAATCTCATATCAAATAGATTTTATCAATCAGATAGCATTTATATCAAACTATAAATTCCAATGTTGTATTATATTTTTCAGATTTCTCATGATTGCTCAGAATCAACATGTCAAATAAGATTGGATTTTGAAGAATTTGAAATTAGTCCTCCAGTTCATGGGGATTGCTCTAAAGACAGGTTTGAAATTGACTCTGAAAGTCCAACTCCCATCCTTTGCGGTAAGTAAAGAGCTATATTCTATAATTGTATCATTATTATTAGCTTTTAAAGGATCTAATTCCAAGCATCATTTATATGCTGATGTGCAATCCCGAAAAAAGACACAATTACGTTTTATTATCAAGCCCTTGGCTTCTCCAAAACTAGTGATAGAAAATAATGGAGTCAAGAGGTTTGTTGGATCGTTTTCCTATCATAAAGTAACATTTCATTATCATTTCATTCTACTTGTAGCTTTAAAAGTGAAGAAAATTCGAATAAAAGATTTAAAATCCTTGTGACTCAAATATCATGTGGCTGTGCAAAAACCTTTAACGAAACAAGCTCATTAATTAAGTTTAACAATCCGCATTTAGCTCCAATAGGTAAGATAATTAGTTAAATAAATCAAGGAATATTTTATACATGAAACACGTACACTTTTTTTCTTTCCCTTCTTTAGACCAACAAAAGACTATTTTTCTAATAATAGAATAGTTGGGAAATGAAGGTAGAACTGAAATAAATCAATCGTATATGTAATGATAAAGGAATTAAAAGGACTATTTTTATGAATTAATGTTCTGATAACATAAAATAAATAGATCAAACAAAAAAAAATATTAAATCCTTAAAACACTCATTAAATAACTTTTTTAATGCAAATGCCAGTTTCTTTTGTTACTTATTTTACTTGGGCAAAAAAAAATAATAATAAAGTGAAAAAAGAGAATACGCTTTTGATGTACAAAGTATTTTTTGAGTAAATATGATTTTGTCTTTAAAGTTCAGAGTTATTTTTTGAACAGGGTGTACCCAATATTTCAAAAATCTTCACACGGGTTATATCAAAACATTTAATTATGGTGGAACTATTAGAAATTATGATCCTTGCTTTAATTCTTCCGATCCAATTTGTGGAGAACGAGTTCCTACAGGTAATAATGGCTGTTCCAATGTATATATATATATATACACGTTTTAGTCCATAAACTTCTTTATAATATATGTGCTTATAATATGCTTTAATCAACATAATATATTTAAAAAAATATTCGGATAAAAAATTAAGTGAAATGAAAACATTACCTTTGGTTTGAAAATAGTTGATTTGTAATAAGCAAGTAACTTTTTATTTGATTTGATTCTTATATTCTAATTTTATGTATTTATTTCTTATTGTTATGTCTTTCTCAGGATATTTGAATAATTTGGATTACTCAATTTGTATTGAGTTACCAAAGGATCATTGTGGACTAACATTTACATCTTCGAGTTTTGATGTGGGCATTTTACCAACGGGACGTCGATCAATTATTGAAAAACAATGTGAAAAAGACTATATTTATATTCCCCAAGGAATGCATCCAGAAGTAAATAATTATCATAATATAGTTTTTTAAAGACCAGTTTTCCATTCATGTACATTAAACTTTTTCTTATTTTTATTTTTTCAAAATGTGGGAGATACATAGTAACGCAACCTTACAATTTTATTATATAAATATTACACTTAGTCTAACAAAGTGGTCTATCAGTGGTCCATATGGTTCTGGCGCAACTGAAGCCGTATTAATCAATATTAAAAGGCTACACATAGCCTTTCGAGTTTTAAATTTTACAATTTTATTAAAAAATATATACACTTCTTATCAAAAAAAAAAAAATGAGGAGTAAACATATGTCAAAATTGAACAATTTATACAAAAGCTATTTCAAGGAAAAAAACAATTTTTTAAATGTTTTTTTTTTTAAATCATTTCCTCTGAAAAGATTATTTATTGTACAAAAAAGTCAATTTCTATCGACAAATTATTCTTATTAGCCATTTGGTGGCGCTGCAAATTACACTTGAATTAGCCAAAATTGGTTATCACAATAAAAGAATAATAAATTCACTTAATACATTTGAAAGACCATATAGTGACAGTATAGATTTATATAATCAAATATAAGTCCCAAATCATAGCTTAAGTTCTTGGGTACTTTAAATCATCCCACACATTTGAATACAAGGCCTATAATTGACTCAAATATATTTATGAAATATTGGCCTGTGTATATCAAGTCAAATATACATTGGGTTTTACTCCTTTTTTGATTTTTCAAGATTGTTTTTATTTTGACATGCCACATATGTGTCATTCGTATGATGACAAAATAAGTACTATTATAGATCCCAAAATTTCATTATACATATAACAAAATGAGTATAATATGATGCAATGGCGTCGCTAGCTTCTTTCTGAAGCCCCCCTATATATATAGAAAATCATAATCATGGTGTTATATCTTTTGGGGCTAAGCCCCCCTCTTCTCTTGATATGAAATAACTTTTGTTTATTTTTCTTATATAAAGTATAAATTTTTCAAAAATCATAATATGCAATCTTTTAATATGACCAAGTACTGTTTTGATTCCATTATTCCAAAAATATATAATCTTTTTTTGTGTTTTTTTTTTATGACTTTATTTATTCAAAGAAGTAACATATAAAAAAGGTATATATATAAATAAACATACTAGCTTAAAATTAATTCCCTAAACCAAAGTCAAACATCTTCGAAAATTGCTATAAATGATGTTAGTAATCAATCCATTTACAACAAAACGTTCCTACTATAAAATTTGACGATAAATAAATAAAGCCACAAAATAGCTAAAAATTTAACACAAAAGAATTAGAAGTTGTTACAGAATAAAAAGAATAAAACAATAATTATTCTGTAGATCCGGAATACTTTTTAAATTTCTTATAATTGCACATGGCAAACAATGATTGGTGGTAGTGTTATATGTCCCTAGCATATTTCCATGAAGACTGATACGCCCTTGGAATCCTAACAGAGAAAGCAGAATATCGGGATGAAATCAAAATACCTCTGATATCTTCGACACTGATGAGCTCCACTAGTGCCAACTTCTCTGTAATCATGCTTTTACAGCTTGATAAGACCAACTCTGTAGCTTTGATTTTTGTAGGAGCACTTTGGATTTTTAAGGAGAGACCAAATAAAATTAAAGGCGTTTATAATTTTTTCTGTAATTCCAGTTATAATCAGAGTGATAAAATCTCTCAAAATTTGTAGTGCCAGGCAACTCGCAAATGCCTGCATAAATGTGTTGAAAATTTTGCCGCAGACTTTACTGGGAGTATTAAAAAGTAAACAACCCGAGGATATTTGAAATTGGGCAGTAAATCGCTTTCCATCCCTGATTTTAGATATGGAACTTTTGATCCTCTTCTTCCATGTTTTGGATAAATTCAAACAAATAAAATATCCATCACAGATATTACTGGCCTGTTCTTCAGAGTTCGGAGGAAAATTCATTCTTAAGTGCCAAGGAATTGGAGTGAGATGGATGGATGATTGGAGCTCTTTTTAGTAGGAAGAAAAAAATTAAATTATTGAAGGAAGAATTATGTTCAAGATCATATATATGAGATTATATTCTTATAAAACTTTGTCCATTCCAACTTTTTTGGGTCAATGAGGTTTTTATACAAAAACTTCTAAAACTATTGGGACGCACAATGTCAATAATAGAAGAGGATAAAAAGACTGGTGAACCTTTCCAAATAATCCTCTGGACAGCAGCCCAAGAATGAGAGAATTCATCAATTTTGGCATTAATAAAATCTTTACAAGCATTAACCAATTGAAGGCAGGATGGGACGAAATAAATGCACGCCACTCAGACTCCGAGTTCTGGAAAGGTCAATTAGAATCTTTCGATAAATATTCTGAATAATTATAGAGAGCAAAGTCCATCCTCCACGCAACTGACTTTTGGGTCTTTTTAAGGAATGTAAGTATCTTCGATAAAAAAGATTATTGAGCCACCAATATCCTTCGTCGATGACCTTCTCGGCTAACAATGGAATATAAGTTGCGTTATAAAGAGTAGCAAGAACAATTTGGTAATTAAGAGGTCGATTCTTTTTTGGAGATTAAATTTCTTCCATTTGTAAATCGAAAAATTAATGAAAACGTTTAGATCAGTCCAGTTTGTATACGAGGTTCCTTTACTTTCCCACTTAATTCCTAAAATATTGATATCTCCAAGATCTTTCATCCCTGCTGCAAAAAGTAACAGAGCTGAAGCACGACCCTGGCGACAACTTTTGTTTAAAAGTATGTTGATCACTTTCCAAATCATCCAATACAATAGTCGACGTACCATGGTATAGAAGAACGCTAATTGGGTTGAAAATCTTTTAGGAAGGTGTTTATTTATTGCTCTCAAAATATGTAAAAGGATATCAAAGGCCTTGCAGAAGTCAATGCAATTATTGCACCAAATCTCCCCTTATTTTGTACACTCTCAATTCCAGTTGGAATATTTCTTGATACGTCCGAAATCGTACTCCCCTTCAGGAATCCTTTCTGTTCCAGACCAAGCTTATAATTAAAAATTGGCTCAATTTCGGTTACAAGAATACCAGAAAGGATTCTATAGCTTTCATTAAGCACAGTTATTGGTCTCCTGTTCTTCGTCAACGACTTAGGGAGATGCCCATATATTTTAATGGACTTTCCTATCTCAACCTGGTAAGAAGCAACACCATCAAAGCACTGAGTGAAAAAATTTCCATTAACACCATCAGGCCCCGAAGCTTTCCCATCTTAAAAGTTATTTTTGATAAAAGAAGTTATAGCTTATTTAGTAAAAATCGAGTGCTTAACTAATTAAGGCCGAAGAAAATTAACTCTCTTACTACCAAGAGTATTTTGGAGGCGCAACTGAAAAAGATTCAATATCTCCCGAGAGTCTGTAATCATATTGCCTTCAGTCAGGATTTTCTTGATGATAGATCTAGAAAAAAATTATTTAGGAAAAAGGTTTTTAATCTTTTATAGCGTAATTTTCAGTGTCGATTTTGCTTTAAATTCCAATCCAGCAGTTACTGAGAATCAAAATAAATTTATAATATCTGAAGTAATAGAACGTAAAAATAAGAAACCTTTCCCCAGTATTTCCTCAATATCTTTTTGAAACGACATTTATCTCTTTCTTTCTGTACGAACAAACTCTAAGGGTCTCTAGATTTAACTGTATAAAACAGATGAGGAACAAGTTTTTTTTTAAATTAAATGAAAGGTTAAATTGTTTAAAAAACATTTTTGAAGTTTGTTGATATTTTTTTTGTTTTCCAATACCCATTTAGGGGACTGAAAGCGTTTTTTAGGTCTATAAAATTGGAAACAATTACAATAATGTTTAACTATTTTATGTAGTTAAGTATATTTATATTTCGTTTATGTGTCTCTTACTAATCCATTTCCTTTCTGCTGAGGTTCTTATACGTATAATGTTATATTTCATTTTGCCTCCATTGGTATACATTTGTAGCTTCCCAAGCTGAGACAAAATGCTAAAAAACCTATCTCATTTGCGATTTAAAACATTAAGATAAACCTTAAAAGTTGACTTTCTTCTCAAAATGAGCATATCTTTAAAAATCACTTGTGTACATAAAAAAGTTAAATATAAAGGTACAATTTTATTTATATATATTTACTTTCACACACAGTAGAAATCGAAATTAGGAGAAAAGAGATACATTATAAGAGTCAATAAAACCACTAAAATTCTTGCTTTATAACTTTACACAAATACAGTTTTGCCTTTATTTTAAAGGCGACCATATCTGGCAATGTACACATACGGGTATATGTACATTTAGTAATGAAAATCCTTTGTATTTAGGACATGTTAAAAAAAAAGAAGTTTGTTGTGATCAATTCTTTGATTTCATCATCGACCAAGACTTTCGACTCAACTATAAATGAATACATTTTTTTTTAATTAAAAAATTGATTGCTTCAAGGTTTTGTTATCTAAAATATTTATGTACCTTACATTTCCCATCATCTTCAAAAAATTATAAAAACCATCTCTAAGACCAAAACCTCTTTTTTTCCATTTCATTTTCTCAAATACTTTATGCGCCATTTCAGAATGGACTTCGGCTTTATCCTTCAAGAATGTAGACATATTTCGAGATAACTGGCGAATTATAAGTGGTGCATACCTTTTTCTTCTTCCATTGTAAAATTTTTTTCTTTTTTTTCAAAAATATTTGTTACAAGTATTTAAATCAAGGGCCTTTCTCAAAAATTCGCCAAAACGATTTAAATAACATAATTTCCTAAAAATCTTTAAAGAGCAGCAATCTAGTCTACGTTCCTTTTGGGGGGGATTGATCCGTTTCCATGAGATGGTTTGAGTGCGTCCTTCAGGGAATTTAAAAAAGTCACAAAATTCCTCAACTTTCCTGCATTAAATGTTCTATAGGTGTGTTAATTTTAAAATATGAGTTGTTGTTTTTGTTTTGTTTTTGGTAAAAAAGGATTAATTATATATTTGAACTCTTGCCGGTTTACTTTTTCTTTAAAACAATAATTATGTTTACTGGTAGCCTTTCAAATTTTTTGCTCGGTACTTGTATAATTTTAAGAACATCTCCCTCTCCTTTCACTTTCATAAAATGAGTCACATGTATGCTATCTAAATTAAATAAATTTGAAATTAGCAATTTTATTAGTTATTTAAATTGAGAATTGATCCCGATTCTTTCATGTTGATTTTCAAAGTATTCAATATTTGCCTAAATTCCTGTGTAAATAGTAGCAATATCATACGCTAAACCTTCTAATTTATACACCAGAACAGCTATTTTTATACTTTTATGTATCTATATGAATTTATTTCCTACAGCATAAGATTTCAAGAAATAATAAATAGCATAGGAGAGTTAGGGTCTCCTTGTAGACAGACTCTATTCACTTGAAAAATATTATCATCCCTTTCATAGAAAGTGAAAAGGTCACAAAGACTACTACAATTCGTATAAATTTATCTACTAGGCCTTGTGCCTACAAACTTTTTAAACCCCATTGGTGAGATTTACTGTAGAATTCTTAAATAAAATCAATAACAATTGCTTCCAAATCGGAATATTTCCTTTTTGCTTCCGGAATCGAATCTTTAATTCCTCTGCTCACACCTTCCATAACTATATCAGGAAGAAATCCCTTTCACGATGGATGTAATATGCCGCTAAAATTTGTTTATATTCTTTTTGCTAAGATACCACTATTATATGATGTGTTAAGCACTGTCAAGGGACGGATATTACCGTCAAATCTTGGATCTTTATCTTTCTTGGGAATAAGGGTGAGTTTGCCGATTTAAATGTATTTCTCTAAACAACTATAAGTATTAGCTTTTTCATACAATTTTTCCCCGCTAAGGGAACAATGATAATTATACTTCTAGTAGTAATCTATTAAAAATCCATCCGAACCTGAAGACTTATTTCTTTTATTGTACATCTTAATATAATATATTATTTCTATGCAACTAACAAAGGCTTATATTAGCATCTCAAATTTGAGAAAAAAACATCATTCACACTCCATTTTTCAATCGTACTAAGAAAGTCTGCTGATTTAAAGGAATACAATATTTCGTTTCTCTTAAATGCAACCATCACTTCCACAGTACATAAATAAAAAAAATTAATTTAAAACCCTAGAAATATCAACCAGACTTAAAATGTAGCGTGGCTTCACTTTGAGCTTTGTCACTTTGCACCAAAATGTATGTCTTGGAATGCCCTTCGGATAAAACCTACATTTATTATTGTTATTTCAGTCGCAGAATACGAAAATAACTATTAAAAATTTCAACTGCAATAGATTTGGCTTTTAGAGGCCCTTTTTTTTTAAAAAAAAAAAAAACTCTCATTTTTAGAGTATAATTACGATTCAGATAATCATTTCCATGTAAAATAACTAAAAATATATTTAATCGAAGATAAATGAAATATTTTATTTAATAAATATCTTTTGCATTTCTTTTTTTTTAAATTTGCTTTAAAATAATAATTAAAACTAAAGAATACAAATTATATTACAACTTAAAAAGATTTCCCATCAAAAAAGGTAGATTTGGATTAATTTTTTTAGTTTAACTTTTAATTTTCTTATGGAATATTTAATAAATGAGGAATAAAAAAGTTTGTGTGAAAAGTTCCGTCATTAAGTATCAATAAGTCGAATAGATTACTTAATTTGTAATGAATACAAATCCAATTGCTTAAATATGAAACATATTTAAATTGATTTTAATCTTCTGACCTCTAAAATTACGTATTAGAAATTAGTCAAATAATGGACATAATTATATTCAATTTGGGAACATTTTTTCCTACAAAATTACATAAATTAAAAATAAAAATGTCAAAAACTCAATCAATATCAAACTTTTCTTTACGGCAAATCCTTTAAACTTTTGTTATAGAAAATGGATACAATATAACTTTATAAATAATTTATCGTTCCACAGCATGAAATTTTTGAAATTCAACAACATCTAAATATATATTTTTTACTCAGCTTAATTTTTTTTCATGAATTAATATTACTTTTAATTTTCATTTATATAGTTATTTTATTTCAAAATATGGCTCTGAATCGAATTGGTTATAAACTGGATTTTTATAAAAATAATTTATAGTTTAAATTATTTATAGTCGGCTAGTAAAAATACTGTTGCATACTGTAATGACTTATTTAATTAAATTAGACTAAATATATTCTAATTACACTAATGTTTTTAATGCATAATTTAACTTTAAATTTCCTGAAGTTGATGATATAGAGCCAATTAGAAATTATTTATGCATGCATGTTCAATGTATATCCGTAGTGATGTACAGTGGGCATATTAAAAAAGAAACCGAAATCAACATGGTAACCCTTATAAACCCTTACAATTTGAAGAATGCTTTTGTGTAGAGAAAAAATAATGCTCATTACGTTTCATTAGATCAACTAACTAAAATCAGCTGTGACAAAGGAGGAATGAGATAAGGAAATAAACAAGGGCATTTGGTAGAATTACTGCGATGTCGATCCCTAATTCTACTTTGAGTCGAACAAGAACTTACAATTATAACTCCCCAACAAGTACTCAAGGTTACGCTCCATCTTTTATGAGCACACACGAATATTCAATCAGGTTTTGAATATAATTGAATTTATTTAGGAAATGATGTTCATTACTCAGGAATTAAATAATAATAACATCTGCTAAGGAAAGAAAAACTGATTCTTCAGTTTACCAATTCCAAAAAAGGGACCAGCTAAGTATAGACACAATTTGGAAGTTCAATCAGTATCACAATTTTTTAGCACTTGGATTAATTAGAAATATCATTTTCTAGAGACAATAATAATTTCATAAGAGAATTTCTTCTTCGATACAAGAAATAATATGCATAACTATGAAAAAACTGACAGTTTAATACACATATGGATAGATGTCTCAGTAAGCGGCAAAGCTATTTGATGTATGGATTCTCCCAAATGATTACATTTTGAAAAATATTTAATTTATAATAGTTTTTTTTAATCAAAAAAATCCATATTAATTATTATTTAAGTTATTAAAATTGGAAAGTCCCTAGTTCTGGACTCCTAGTGGAGAAAAATTGTATTTGATTGGGCCTGTTATCTTTTTTTTTTTTTTAGGGCTTTGGTTTAATTTGTGTATACTATATGCGACTTTCTGTATATAATTACATATATAACCATCATAGCTTTATAGAAATCATTTTCTGATATTTCCAGAAGTGTACATTTATAATTATATAACGTATATATATATATATATATTTTTTCCATTTCAAAAACTAAATAAGCCTAATTCAGAAGATCCAATGTTATTATTAGATATTTTCCAACAAACTTATATGACATGCTGTATTAATTATATAATGTTATATTTGCCTTTTGAATCACATAATATAAATGTTTGAAAAATATAATTTATATACGTAAATGTCTTTGGTGGGATATTGCATTCATTATATTTTTCAGAGAAAAAAAGTTCAAACTAAATCTTATGTATTTTTATTATAATTTTAGGATTTTAAATCATCTTTTCCGGCAAGTCGTTTTTGTGGACCATTTCTAGGAATAAAGGAATTAAAATCTCCAATAGTTACATATTCAAAACCATTTGTGATTCATTTTCATTCTGATGGATTTGAAGAAAGATTTGAGTCAACACAAGTTGGGTTTTTGATTAAATTTAATAGCATACCTTGTTATTTATCTCGATTTGAAGTGGGTTCATTTGTGTAATAAATTCTTTGACATATAAGATTGTTATTATTTATATTACATACAAAGTTTAATAGATGCATCAAACATCTAAGGAATAAATATGATATAATACATTATTTTGTAAATTTTTAGAAAGAAAATGGCTTAAAAATATCATGGATGCAATTAAAAATTTGTAGTGTATTGATAATTAACAAACAGAAAATAAAATAATCAAGAACTCATCGTATTTAAAATTTATTCGCTCATCAAACCGGTGCTAAGTCAAAATAATTTTTGAAAAATTACAATACAATAAATAATTTTAGAAGTGATAAATTAAATGTGTTTTTTTTTAAAGAAAATTCACTAGCTTGTTTTGAAAAGAATTAATCATATTTTCTAACCAACATCTCAAAAATCTTGATTTTATAAAGAATCGGAAATCCTCGATATTTATCTTTTTAAATAAAAAAAAATCGAAGGACTATTATTGAAAATATTCATGATGAGTGGAGCAGATGTAATACGTGTCATAGAAGCGACATAAGATAATAGTTCATATTATTAGGACTTCGTAGAGTTCATACTATTCCTTTCCTTAAAATATTAATATTTTTTTAGCTACTCTCAACGACTACTTCAATATGGTTCGTGTTTTTAGGATTCATTTTTTCATACATTCATTTTTTTTTTTAAGATAAACAAGCCTATTAAATCAAAAACTTCTTAGGCGTAACTAAAATAGCCAAAGGCGCAATGTAAACAAAAACTCAAACTGGATGCAATATCCTAATCTTATAATGGATGAAATAAAAAGTTCTAAACATTATTCCGCTTTATTTTGACAATAAAATTAACCTAGTTAGGAGTATCCGATTTAGATCAAATATCTCCGTTTTGTTGGATAACTTTTGTCCATTTTGAAGGCAATTTCATAATTCGAATTCCAAGAAGTCTTCGTCCCTATAGGTTAAAAAACTTGACCAGCTCATTTTCATGAATATCTCTTGAGGGTAGTTTCGTACCATCAAGAAAAGTTTGCAACTGATTTAGAAAGTGATAATTGCTTGACGCCAAGTCTGGACTTAATGGCAGGTCCAATAAAACCTCTCATCTAAGCTCCTAGAGCTTCTGGCGCGTCGCTAAAGATGTATTTGGCCTGGCGTTGTCTTGATGGAATATAACTCCCTTTCTAATAGCCAATTCTGGCGGCTTTTGGTCGATTGCCGGCTTCTATCTGGTAAGTTGTTGACAATGTAAGTCTGAATTGAGTGTTTTGCCCGATGGGAGCAGCTCATAATTCCTTTTCAATCCCACCAAAAACAAAACATAACCTTCCTTGCCTTTAATCCGGGCTGGGCAATATTTTGAGCCACTACACCGTGCTTTAACCAAGATATTTTTGGGCTTTTGTTCTTGTATGTAACCCATTTTTCATTGCCAGGCACCATACGCTTCAAAAATGTATCGATTTCGTTACGTTTCAGCAAAAAGCTGCAAATATCAATTCGATCCAAAAGGTTATTTTGCGTCAATTCGAGTGGCATCTATATATTGAGCTTTTTCTTATGGTTCCAAACGGTTTTCTGGCTAATCTTTAGTTCCTGGGCAATGGAATAAGTGCTCAAATGAAAGTCCAGCTAGAAGATTTCAATTATTCTATGGATATTTTTTATTATTGGCCTACCAGAGCATGCCTCATCTTCGACGTCCATATTGCCAGAACGAAATCATTGGAACCGCCGCTTTGATGTTCCATTTGATACTGTATTGGGTCCATAAACAGCACAACTTTTTTGGCCGTATGCTCTGCCTTTTCATCTTGGTTGTAGTGATACTGAAGAAGGTACCAAATTTCTCTTTTTTACTTACATTTTGGAACGCTGTAAGACTAGCTTTACCAAACAAAAAAAATGAACTCTTTTTAGTGTACACTTAACCCATAAGTATACTTAAGACTTTTTTTAATGCAATTTATTAATCTTGAGATATAACTCACTAAGAAATCTAGCAGAAAAACGCTCAGAAATTTTTATCTTTTAACCTGATATATTGATAGAAATGGAGAGTGAGAAACACCTTTTTCATAGCGACAAAAGAATAAAATGTAGTATTTAAGGAATTTTCACAACTTCATACACCCTCCTTTTTATTCATAAAGGAAGCTATTAATTTGTGAGTTCTCGTTAAAAGGCTAATATTATAGTGAATCATCTCTTTTCTTCCGTATTTAAGATTCAATCTAGTAAGAAGGGAATATATCTTTATTAATTATTATAACAAACTTAAAATTTATCAATATTTGTACTTAAAAATATGCTTGACAGGATCAAAGGGCCGAAGGGTATCATCAAGACTCATATGTAGTACAAGCAAGTATTCAGTGAAGGAAAATCTTATTCATTGTTTCTGGATTTTTTTTTTTTTGTGGGGGGGGGGGGGGGCTATTTTCACAGCAGTCTCATACTAACTGTTGGAATTGGAGGGACCAGTGACCCCCTTTAGGTATAATAAGATAGGGAAATCCCACTGTTAAACATATTACCATTGTACTAATAATTGTACACTGTACAGCTCTGATATCTTGCTTGAATACCTTAAACTATTTTTTAGCAAATTAGTCATGATCGACTTCTACCCGTTTCTACAGAGACCTCTTAAAACTTGAGTTTCATGTTCAGATGAGGGACACATACTAATACAGAACACACTGGCTAAAATCAATTTATATCATGCAGTATTTGATATTGTTTTGACTGAAACAAAGTACGCATACCATTGATTTGACCAATGTTGGTACCTATTGTATCCCAACATAGTGCTCTCACTAAACATTTGGCATCCTATTTTTTGCCTGGCCCTCACCAATACCAGAGGCCAACTTTTTAACACAAACAAGTTCCAAATCCTTATACATACAATGACAGATAGAGTCAACCATTTTTCTTTTTCTTTTTAAAGTTAATAGAAATATAGTACCAAAATTTTATATTAAGTTATTCCATTTTTTTTATGTATGTGTATTCCTCATATTCGACGTCCATATTGCCTGAAAGAAAACATTGAGACTACCGATTTGAACTACTGTATTGAAGTCTTGAACAGTTTTGCTAATACCATCAGCAGTTGGTATCAGATAAAAGTTTACACTTTTATCTGATACCCTTGCATTGCCAAACCAATGCAGCCAATTCAGATCTTTAAATACATTTATTCTTTTTTTTTGTTTTATAATCTTTATCAATATCTTACACCGAGTGGTTCATTAAACTCTGAACACTTTGAATTTTAAACTTCGACAAGATATAATTCATTTATTAATAATAGAATTTCAACAAAATTAATACTATAAATAGATGTGCATCTGAGCTCTCTTAATCATTAATGTAGCTGTGCTTAGTGACAATGATGACTTCTGGGGTGGGGAGGCCTGCCACCCACTGCAGATGTAGTACTCTGTCATGGCGTCCCAGTGCTGGCTGACAGTGGCTTTTGAAGACCTCGGTGTTTGGATGACAGACACTACAAACCTTCCCCTCGACATTAACCCAAAATATGTAGTCTAAAGGGTTGGCATCAGGGCTGTATGTGGTCAAAAGTGTCAAAATAGAGTTCAAAAGAGTCTTGCAACAAAGGAGATGTTTTTTTCATTGCTGGTGTCAAAAGTGGCCTCTTCACCCTCACAAGGTCATTTTCACCCAATTTTTTGATATTTCTCTTAACAGTCTGGTGTGAAATCCAGATCTCTCTTGCATGGGCCCACATGGACTTGAGGGGATTGTCCTGGACTGCTTTTTTTCATTCCTCCAGGTCCAGTTTAGCCTTTTTGAGACTTTCTTCCTCTCCAACGTTTTGGAATTGCTTACGGCGTAGACAGTGGTAGTGGAGACGCCCAACTGTTTAGAGTGCGCAAATTGTACGTAAGCTAGAGAGGTCAAGTTTGTTTTGTTATGTAATTAAATGTTTTTTCTTTAATAAATCGAAATATGAATTAATTGCAATCACTCAATCTTAATTAACTATTTAATTATTGAAATTGGAACATCTGGTACTGTACTTTTCGCATGAATATCATGATAAGTTATCATTATTTTCTCGAATTCATGTTGATAGCTTTTTGAAGTTATAATATCTTTTTCATAAACTATTTAAAAAAATGCATTATATATACATTTTATTTTAAAATACGAACCTTAAATGAAGCATGAAATAATATGTTATATATTTTTTATAATGAAAATTCGGCAATATAGTAGTATGATTTAAAAAACATCATGAGGACTGTTAGTAATGGTTTTAAAAGTTTCCGTTTACTTCTATTCTTTTTTTCCATTGTCATTTCCCAAGGATCATAAACACACGGCACCCTCCATGGGGCATGGTTCGTAGAAACTGCAATTTAATGCAGTAACCTGTGATGCTTATAACCTTGAGGTATGATATATTTCAGTTAAATATTTAATCACCTCGTACACAATAATAAAGGCACATTAATAAAACACACAGGCAATAAAAATGTTGGCCATCCAAAAAAAACAAAATATAAGAAATTAAACAAAGTCCAACGAACGTCCTCACAATTTACCCACTGACTTCTTCTTTCCCTGGCAAGAGCGTCGCATTCTGTCAGGAAATGGATAAGAGACTCTGATCCTTCTTTACATAGCCTGCATGAGTCCTCATCGACTAATCCCATTTTTTTAGATGCATTTTCATTAAAATGTGGCTAGAAACAAAGCTCACAAATTTTTGAGAAATGTTCTAGTATGTGATTGTAATTTCCATCCATGATTAGGACTTGTAAAAAACAGTTTCGTTTGATGGTAACTTGGATCAATTTGCCATTCCTGTTCCCGTTTGGCAGTTACTAATTTTTTAACTTCTACCTCCAACGTTGTCTGTGGATTTTCTATTCATAAGTCATTTGGCACTCATTTTAGTCAGGGCATCCACAAATTCGTTCCCAGTGTTGCCGTCATGACCCCTTACCCATTTTATACTTAAGGCTTGTTTTAAAATTCCAATCTCTTCTAAAATACATCGTTGTTATTCTGTGAAGGACCCTCTTTTCCTTTCTACACATTCAATAGCTGCCATACTGTCAATGTGAAAATGAAAAGGGATTTGAGGTGTCATATCATTTAGGACACGTATTGCTTGATAAACACCTTCCACCTCAGCCTGAAAAACAGTATTAAACAAGCTCAAATTTCCATATCCATCGAATAAACATTCGTCTCCTATGGTAATACACCATCCATAACCAACTTTATCTGCAATCTTCAATCCATCTGTGAAAACATTCAAGCAATACGAATCCAAGAGTGTCTCATTTTTTATCAATACAAACGGAGGTAGAAAATAAGCTTTATGAAATATATTTTCTATGGGGACACTAAATTTGCTGAGGCATACTCTTAATTATTTTTGGAGTATTTCTGCCCCTTCTTTAGATCTGAAGTGGGGCATCCACAATATTGGAACATCATCTATAGTCACCTTGCTCTAAGTGCATTATTTTGTATGCTTAAATGTACTGGTTCCATTTCGAACATAACTTCCATGGCTTTTGTAGGAGTAGACCTCATTGCTCAACACATCAAAAGGCATGCAAGCCTATTAATTCTCCTGATCCTTTGGATAAAAAGGTCTACCTCAATAACTCGAGGTTCCCATATCCCTGCTCCATAACAAATAAAAATTTTTGGCGTTTTGTATAATATATTGAACATGCCCCCCCCCCATCTAAGTCTGATGCCTATAATAACTCCAAGATACTTATATTGCTTTACCCATTCTATTGTTCTCTCATTGATTTTAATGTTTGGGTATATCACTTTGTGGACTCGTGTGCATACCATTCCTCTTGTTTTCGACTCACTCAATTTAAGGCCAGTTTCAGAGACTTGATGTGTCATTTCATTTACTTGTGTTTGGATTATTTCAGCCATAGACCGTAGGTCTATACCTACGGTCTATGGCTGATATAATACGGGGGTATGTCATCATTAAATCCAATTGTAAGCAATGGACCTAGCCCAGGCATAAAAGAATCCCTTACTGAGGACAACCCTTGGTGGGAGTGAAATACATCGTTATTTCCTGTTGCGTACAAACGATTTCCCTGTTCTGTAAAAAATGTTTGTACCATTTAATTGAGGAAAAGTCAATACCATTTTGTTCCAAACGTTTTTCAATTATATCGTATTGGAGGTTGTCAAATGCTCCTTCAATGTCAAAGAAAACAGCAATAGCATTTTTTTTTGTTGAAGACGGCACTCTCTGCTCTATTTACTAATTTCGCAATAGCAGAATCAGTTGATTCCCCTCTTTGAAACCCAAACTGATTGGTCATTGGAATCTTTAGTTGTAAGGATTCGATATGCCAATAAATTATTATCTCTGTTCCTTGGACTATTGTGTTTGCCAATCTTATGAGTCGAAATGCTTTGGGGTTTGAATAATCCTCTTTATTACGTTTTGGTAAAAACAAAACGTTTGCTTCACTCATATCTTGGGAACATAAGAAAATTTCAAGGATAATCTGTATAAAAACGCTATTATATTATAATATTCGTCTAACAAATTCATAAAAATTATTGGGGGAATTTCATCAGGTCCTGGATTTTAAAATTCTTGAAAGATTTAAAATCTTTCAAGATTTTAAATATTTGCAATTTTTCTGTGGAGTAGCGACTGTTCTACTTATTTACCATGGCATCAACGGTGAAAATATTTTTATCAGAAAAGAGCACAACTTTACCTTAATTTTTGTTGGCCTGACCAAAATTTAGAATCTTCTTTGCTCTTTCCAACAGTCTCAGCTTGTTTGTTCGGGGATAAGATGTCTTGTTGCCCTCCTCTATGATTTTGCACTAATCTCATTCCGGATTAAAAATAGTAAAATGTGTACCACTAGATAAGATCAACCCTGTATTTATTATATCAAGTTCACTACCCAGGAATTAAATAATAATAATAACTGTTGAGGAAAAGAATATTCATTCTTCAGATTACCAATTCGAAAAAAACGGACCAGTATCTTTGAATAGTTTTTGTATGTATCCTGGGTTTTCAAACTCAGGACCAAGAAGCAATATTTGATAATTACATTCTATATATTATTTAAAATCTTTCATTAATATATATATATAATGCGAAATAGTTTACTTCCGTTTTTTGCTCCTCAAATCTTCTCTTTATTCTGTTAGCGATTAACTATACAACAAAATGGAGGTCTTGTAACGCCCACCGACTAAAATCCATTTTATTATTGCCATTAAGCCTGTAGTACCCAAAAACGACAATTAGAGCATTCATCCGACTTAGTATTGGCCTTTAAAGTACAATTTCGATTAATTGCCATATATCGACGTGGAGGAACTACGAATATATAGACAAAAATTATTGTTAAAATCAATTGATAAAAAGTTGCTGGATATAAAAGATTAGTATTTATTGGTATTTTGATTACAATGCCTATAAAATGTGTATAATAATAAAAAAACAAATAAAATGAAGGATCTTATTTATAAGCTAATATTTTTTTTAATTGATTTTTATCAAAGTTAAACAAATAATAAGCCGTATATTACAACTTGAAAAGATTTTTTGTCAAAAAACTACTAATTTTTTCAGTATAACTTTTAATTTTCGTATGAAATATTTAATAAATACTCAACGCAAGGTTGCGTGAAAAACATTTCAAATATTGTTTAATAGAAATTAGTCCATTAGATGAAAAGAGATGTAATAGAGACAGATCAAATACCTTGAATATGAGGGACATTTAAATGATAAATTTGCCTTCAAAATATTAATTAATTATTATAATTAGCCAAATAATTGACTTAATTATATAAAACTTCGGAACTTTTTCAGGAATTGCTTATATTATCAAATATTCCATTCAAAAATTAAAAGTTAAACTGAAAAAATTTATCAAAATCTACCTTTGTTGAACAGCAATTTTTTAAAGATGTAATATAAGGGTTATTCAATAGTTTTATCTATAATATAAAGCAATTAAAAAGAAAAATTACCTTCAAAATACAATCCTGAACTTTACTTGACTTTTGAATGATTAAACACATTTTGTAGGCATCATGATAATTAAATAATAAAAATATATAATAAGTTATCAATATTTTATATGATACAATGTTTTTATGAATTGATATTACCTTTTTTTCATCTATAACATGGTTTGAGATTCGACCCCGGTTTTTTGAATTGGGAAAATATCAAAGTTCGAATTCTTATAAGTAATACATGTTTCAAAACCAAAGTTTTAAGTCAAATTAAAATTTACCCTGGGGGTGTACCCCCCACACCCCATCCAGAAAATACAAAACAGTAAAGGTATATCTAATCTGACAGAAATAAAAATATATCTTCAGCATTTTCAAGCTCTACATATGAATCAATTAGTCAGTCAAACATCTGTAGTTTTGAGAACCTGTAGTTGTTCTTTGACAAATTGGACCTAAACTCTGTCAATATCAAGTAGCTGCTAGTTAAATGATTGCACAGCATCACACGTTCTGAAACATGGATATTTTGCTCAAAAATCGAGTTACTGTGACTTTGTAAAGAATAAAATTTCATAATTATCATTTTCATAAAGAAGTAATAATCGTGCATAATCGATTATTAACATTTCAGGAATATCACTCATTCCATAGTTTTGTCACGGCCTCTCATAATGCAAAATTTTACATAAAATTTTAAATGCGTAAGTCGGGAAAATTAATCTGAAATATTACACCTGCTAAGAGAAAATATAATGATATTTTAAATTTACACTGTAGATTATATAGGTCTACAAAATTAGGATTTCAAACTTTTTGTCACACATTCAAATTTCTTGGCATAACGACACCATACAGGATTGAAACTTAAAAAATCATAATATACAGATATTTTTACTCTAGAAAAGACTTATTAAGCAATTCTCAATGCTTATTTTCTACCCTAAATATTTTTTTCACACTTTCGGTCGTGAAACCGGGGTCAAATCTTCCACCATGTCCTATATACTTCTTTAACGTCGAAATATGACTTTAAATCAAAATTATTCTGCAAAAGCGTAATAAAAAAAAAGGCTTTAAAGACCAAACTTATTTATATTGAAGATTTTAATGTTCGTTTTCTTGTTCTACGGCTTAAATAACAATATTAAATATGGTTTTCTACCCTATTCATGCATTTCAGATTGATTAATTAATCTATTCATTTCATTAAAAAGAAGAAAAGAAAAACTAAATAAATCCCCATATTATGATAATTCTATTGATAATTCACTATTATTACTTATTCAAGCCATTTTGCATAGAAGAACACAGTAATCACAAACACATGTTCGAGATTAATTAATCTGTAGAGACGATATTTATGTTCACATAACTCAATAACTGTTTGAATAAGTATCAGACCAAAAAAAATCCATTATCAGTCGAAGTCTAGTAAAGTAGCTTTATAAAAATAAATTGCTGTATTTTTAATCGATAAGATTTATTATAAATATCTATATTATATACCATATATCCGTAAATGCATTCAATTAGCCCTTCTTATTATGACTTACCCGTATGCGCCCTCTTTCATAAAATGTCCACATATTGTATTAATAATATGATATAAATTATAATACAAGGAAGGATAGCTACCCTTGATTCAAATACATGGCCGGGGAGACCTTATAAAAGAGGGCGCTCATTTAATTATTGCCGCCAAAAGTAAAAATAAGTACTGCCACATACCAGAAGCACTCTCAGTACTAGTGATGTAATAATTTCATCGTAATTTTGAATTATGCGAAAAATACATTTTGAAATTCTATATCGAATTTATATCGATAATTATATTAAAAAATAAGTTATATATTGAATATATAACTAATAGATGTCGCTTGCTTCTCTCTCCCTTTATATATATTTAATATATTGAATTTAGCTAGAAAAAAAGGGAAAAGAAAAACAAGGGAGCAAAAGGAGAAAGATAAGAAGAAGAAAGAGTACATCAATTTCATTGTCCACAAAAACCTGGACACAACTTATCTAAAATCGCTAAGCTTATCGCTCTAATTTTAACTTTTATTTGACATCAATTGAAATATAATAACAGTTCAAATACTAAAAATAAGAATCAAATTTGATTCAGTAATAATTTCTTAGTTTGCATCAAGTGATTGGAATTGGGGGAGGGAACAGGGCGTGGCATTTGCCTCCATAAAATCAAGGGGAGGGTAGTCCAAATTGATAAATTGTTATAGTTACCAGCAATAGGGTCGCTAACTCCTTTTTGGGGTAGCCTCAAGATACCCCTTACAAAAAAGTTTCTTTAGCCCCCCAAAAAAAAAAAAAAAATCCTATACATACATCTATGTACATATATATAAAATAAACATAATTATATAAATATTCTTATATTACGGTGTTGATAGTTTTTGGCATTAAACCCCTGGTTACCACTTTATAAAATTATCCTTCTGCCTACAAAAATTTCAATAAGGTTAAAATCCTGCATACGTCCCTGTAAATATGTAAAATATATTATTATTCCACATAAATACTTTTATCACGACCATTAGAATTTTATATCTCATTTCAAAAGATTTAAAATATGCCCTTAAACGATTAAGTGGCCTGATGAAAATATGAGAAAGAGAAAAGACCCGAGGTTGCGTGTTTATTCTACTTTACAGCCCAGGTATTGGAAGACTCGCTACTTGATTTTCTCCCCTCTTTGACTACTAATACACGGTATCTATATAACTGCATCAACTATCATCACAAAAGTAGAGCTAGAAGAAGACTTGTTTCTGTTAGTTCAAAGGTTCAGGGGGAATTTTTGTAGTGGCATAATCATTCAATTTTGTGGGTAGTTAAATTGGATATTCCTCCTGGATTAAGGACATGGGGACAACGCGTCGAGGTTGTGTTTTTTCTACAGAAGAGGATGAAGAAGATGGCGGAGGAATTAGTTCCACTCGAAGAAGTCGTCGTCGCCGACGTCTTCCCGGCATCACTGAGGAAACCCAAGATGAAGAAGAAGGAATTGAGCCCCAAGAGGTAGAGGAGGACGAAGAAGGCGTTGAGTCTCCTCCATTCTACCAGAACAAAAGGTATTAAATAATCATTAATCAATCATTCATGCAAAGAAACTCATTTTTCATTTCTTTCCAGAATTCGACTTTCTCGATCCCATATTCGTCGAATAGCCCGGAGAAAAGAAGAGGAAAAGCATGAGCAAATGGAGTTTGAACTACGTTATTCCAAAGATTTGAGGAGTCGAAGGAGGTACTCATCAGTAACTAATATCATTACCGCCAAAATTCAATTACAATTCCTCTACTTTCATAAAGTTATCAATTACATGCAAAATTATCCATGCCGATTCGAACTATGAACAGTTTTCTATTCCTATGTTTTCACAATCCTACGAAATCTTTATTATGTGTTAAAAACAAGGTTTAGACGTTACATTTTTTTTTTTTTTTTTTTTTTTCAAATTGTATCCCTTTTTATTTAATTCCCTTTTACTTGTATCTTTCATAAGATATTTTTCATTTTTTGGGTTTTTGAAGATTTGTTATGGAAGTTTGGCAAGAGGTTTACTACTAATTATGCAAAACAATATAAATATTTATTTAAAAAAATAGGGAATTAATATAATTCCAGATCAAGGGTGCCTATAATTTAAAATACCTAAAAACATAATTATTGACAATTGAAAGAATGCACTACTAATAAGCCTTGATATTAACTGCTTTTTATATTTATTTACATATTATTAGGGATATATGTTAGTAAATGACATTGTTTATAACACTTTTTGGATAAGTTTGAACTGCCGTTTTATTAGGAAAAAATGAGAGAAATTTATTTTACCTCATCATAAGATTAATTTCAAAATAAACACGAATCTAAGAGCGTATTGTGATACTTATGAAAGATGAATCATTTATGTCTTGCAATGGGAACTTTCTGATATTATCATCATGGTCCAAGAGAGTTAATGAGTAGACATTAACTAAGTCTACTGTATTAACGACATATTTTTATTGTAAGTGTAGCTATACATACATTTACAATGACCCAAAAGTTTATCTTCAAACTTATGATCTACTTTGAATTACGTTCTTACTTATTTTTTATTTATCCGGCTTTGATTGGTATAAATAAAAGAATAACAAATTTATGTATGTGTCACTTTGTTTTGAACAGATGATTATTTCTAGTACATGTGGGTTATTTTAGTCAAACTTTCTTAACAAATGCGATTCATTTTTGTTCCCTTAGGCACAGTTCTTATAGCTGTGTTACAAACTCTGTGTCTCCTCGTAGAAATAACCAGAAGCGCTCATTGGAAGAGAACGATAATGAAGAAGGAACAGCTCATATTCACTCACGTTATCTTCGTACTCGTCATCAAAAAAGTCTTCGTGAAAGTCCTGATGAGGAAGACGAAAGAGAAGAGGAGAGTGAAGAAGAACCAGTTAAATCTTCCAAACGTAAGTTCAAAAGAAAATGTTCCAAGCCTAATGGCATAAAAGCGTTTGAAAGTGAAGATGAGGAAATAAAGGATGAGGAGCCTTTATCTACAAAATATGTGAAATCTTCACGGTCTGAGAGAAATGAGGAGGAAAAAGAGAATTCCAGTTACCTAGAAAATATGTCCAATAAAGAGGCTCTGCTCAATGGAGTATCTGATGATAAAGGATCTCTTTCTTCAGAAAATATTTTAAGAAGAAGCACTCGCTCACGTAGAAGCAATCAAAAATACGAAATTTCTGATGCGTCAGACGGGGATATCGGAAGAAGAAGCTCACTTAGAAATAAGGAAAAGAAGAAATTACCCATAATAGAGAAAAATCCTCCATCCAGTGATCAAGAAGAAGAGGAAGGTGATGATGATACAGGTAATATAGAAACTTTTCTGCATTATTACTAGAACAACAAATTACTATGATATTTATGAATTACTTTACTTTTTTTATTTTGTATGTATATATAAATAACATAGTATTTTTAGTTAACATGGCTTTAATTAATGTTCGATGATCTTAGTATCTAAGAGCATAGTTATAATACGTTTCGAAAATAATATAATTTTAAATCATGTCTACAGAGTTTGAAGAGAAAAATGAAGTTAAAGAAAATCATACAAATGAAGTAAAAAAATCATCTCCTGTACACCAACGTCCACAAAGGAGCCGAATTCCTGTCAATCGCTTAACATATACCAGTAGCAGTAGACGAAGGTTGAATGGTGCACCCAGTAACTTAGCTAGAAGTTCTTCTGAAGATGAAATGAAAGAAGTCAATAAGTCGCAACGAAGAAGTTCCAAATATAATATGAGGGTGAATAGAAGAGCTACTAATCGTTATAGTACAGGAAATGGAGTCTCGACTCGTAATAGTAATAGAATTGCCAAGTCCATTCATAAGAAAAAAATTAGTTATGGTTCAGATTCTGATGACTCTGATAGTTCTACCAGTTCTCCCAGTGCTGATGAAAGTAAATTCGAGAAAAGAAAAGCTAAACGAATGATGATAGAAAAATCAAAAATGATGCCATTGAATATGAAAAAGAAAGATCTTGAAATGGCATTGTTTAAGGATAGGAAAAAAGTTGGCTCATCCATGGCCGATGTGAGTCCTATGGATTTAGATTTAAGTGTTAGCTTTGATTCGGTTAGAGGAATCAATGAGCACATTAACAGTCTCAAGGAAATGGTAATATTCCCTTTGTTGTATCCGGAACTTTTCTCTAAATATGAAATAACTCCTCCAAGAGGAGTATTATTTTATGGACCTCCTGGAACTGGAAAAACTCTAGTAGCCAGAGCATTAGCATCTGAAATATCCAAGGAAGGGAAAAAAGTTGCATTTTTTATGCGAAAAGGGGCCGATTGCTTAAGTAAGTGGATCGGGGAGTCTGAGAGACAATTACGACTTCTTTTTGATCAAGCTTATCTAATGAGGCCTTCTATTATATTTTTTGATGAAATTGATGGTCTTGCTCCGATTCGCTCGTCTCGACAGGATCAAATTCATTCTTCAATTGTATCCACTCTCTTAGCACTAATGGATGGTCTTGATAATCGCGGAGAAATCATTGTCGTTGGTGCAACAAATAGAATTGATTCAATAGATCCTGCTTTACGTAGACCAGGAAGGTTTGATAGAGAACTGAGATTTAGCCTTCCAACTCGAAATGCACGGAAAGAAATATTAGAACTTCACGTTAAAAAATGGGAACCACAACTCAAGGAAGAAGTTTTAGACCATTTGGCTGATAGTACTATTGGATATTGTGGTGCAGATCTCAAGGGGCTTTGTGGAGAGGCTGCATTGATAGCTCTGAGAAGACGTTATCCACAGGTGTATAAAACAACGGAAAAATTAAACGTAGACTTTCAAAAGATACAAGTTGTCAAAGAGGATTTTGATAAAGCAATCAAAAACATGATCCCTTCCTCTCATCGAATTGCTGATCAATTTCAGTCTCCACTTCCACTCCATATTAGACCTCTCTTAAATACGGTTTACGCTAAAATATGTCACGATATTGATATAATATATCCAGTTGATGATGCATTTCGTCCCAGAGTTTTGATTTGTGCTGATGGAGTCGGGCATGGCCAAACAACGTATCTTGGTCCTGCTATTTTACATCACCTTGAAAGACTTCCGGCTCAGAAATTAGATATTCCTGCTCTTTTTTCTAATAGTGCTCGAACTCCTGAAGAAGCTTTATCACAGATTATTCGAGAGGCTAAAAGAGCTCTTCCAGGAATTTTGTACATCCCTCACATTTCTAAGCTTTGGAGCACAGTCTCTGATACTGTTCATAAAACGTTCCTTTCTATGATTCATGATATTCCACCCACTGCTCAACTTTTTATTCTCGCCATTAGTGATGACTGCTACTCAGATCTGCCTATTGAAATTCAGGAACTCTTTTTGAATTCTCATAAGGAAGTGTTTACTATGGAACTGCCAGGAGAGAAAGAAAGATCTGAATTCTTTCAGCCTGTTTTTTCTGGAGCTGTTGCTCCCGTAACTGTTATTCAATCATGCCATGAAGAGGAAGAAGAAGAGACTTTAACAGTTGTTTCTTCACATTCGAAGCAACGAAAGTTGACGGAAAAAGAGGAGAAAAAACTTCGAAAAAAAGAAGAACACCGTCTTCGAGAATTAAGGATATTCATGAGGTAAGCTAATCATATAATTTGTTGACTCAAGTTGTCTTTTATTCTACTTTTTGTGACTAAATAGGGATGTTCATATGAAAATATACCGTGAACAAAAGTTCTTTATGTTCAGATCTCCTGTCGACTTAGATGAGGTAGGTTAATTTTTGATGAAGGTGTCAATAATTAATACTTTTATATTTTAATCTTCTAGGTATATGATTATTTAGATTTAATCACACATCCTATGGACTTTGATGCCATGTTAGTTAAGTTAGATAATGGTGAATATCAATGTGCCAAGGATTTTCTTGATGATATTGATTTGATAGTTGATAATGCAATAAATTATAATAGTGATTTGAACTATGAAACGAATAAGATCATTTGCCATAGAGCTACTGCCCTTCGAGACTTTACTTATGCTCTTGTAAAACAAGAGATGGATACAGACTTTGAGGAAGAATGCCGTGAAATTTCGGAGAGACGCAAAAAGTTAGAAGAGGAGTTAAAGGAATATCCCAAGGATACGAGTGAGCAGCCAAAGCCATTTCATACTACCAGACACCGTACCTCGCGCTGGTCACGTGGTGACTGTCGAAAAACTAAGAAAAAACTTTCCCAGTCCAACGATGCAGAAGAAGCTATATCCTCTCTTGATGCATCGAACAATGCTCCTTGTACAAGTCCTGTAGCATCAACATCGGAAGTCAACCAAAACACTACTTCTACTATGATCGCTGATGACAATAATGATTTAATCACTACCGGTATCAGAATTGATACTCAAAAGCTTCAAGAACGAAAACTTGAACTTGTTAAAGCTACCAAAGGCTTTTCTGTTGAGAGATTGGAACGAGTGTTAGCTAGATGCTTAAATATTATAAATTCCTACATGTCTGAGTCTGATAGAACTCAATTACCTGCGGATCTCCAAGTCCAAATAGATATAATCAAGACTCAGCAACAACGCATTCTTAGATAATAATATTATTTAATTATTTAGTACGCATTTCAATTCCCCTTTTTCACGACGACACAACCCCCAGAAGATAAATAATAATAATGATGTTGTAATTGAGTAGCTTTTTCACACAAAACATACTATTTATTTTTGTAGACTGACCTTTCTTTCACTGCCGCCATTTGTTGATATGCATAATTTAAAGGCTGTAACTATTATTTTTTCATTTTCCAAAATTTTAAAATATTTTTATGTATAAATTAGTTATATATATTTATAATTGTAGGCATTTCACTTATGAAAATAATGTGCTACTGTGTAGTAATAAAATTGACAATGTATTCTATTTAATAGTCGATAAATACTTTTTATTGTGATCATTACTTCATATTTATTATTTTTATCATCTGTTTTTTTAATAAATATAAATGTTGACGAAGTGACATATATAGATTTCTCTACTATGGCATGTTGACTCAGCGATTATAGCTAGTTACTATTCTTGTTCATATTTAAGCTAGGTCATTTATTTTTACCTTCCTCTATTTATTACAGCATCTCATTAAAAACTATTTTATCACATTATACATATTTACAATGTAATGGTATCTATATTTTTATTTTTTTTGTTTGTTTGTTTGTTAGCTTTGTATAACCAATCTTCAATCTAACCGTTCTCTCTCTTGTGTTAGTGAAAATATTCAAATTTGTGTGAGTGTGAAAAAAACATTGTGACAATAATTTGTATAATAAATTATATGCCTTACTTCTTACAAAGGCTTATCAATATCCAATAATTTCATTTTATATACAGAGTGGTCCATTAAAATCTGAGCTTTTAAATTTATACAACATATAATTTATTAATTAACAATAGAATTTTAACTAAATTAATACTAGAAATAGATGTATGTTAGAGCTCTCTTAACCATTAATATAGCCGCTTCTGGTACCTGCTACGAATATGCTCCTCTGTAATGGCGTCTCAGTGCTGGCTGACAGTCAGTGGTTTTGAGGGCCTTGGTGTTTGGATGAAGGACACTGCAGGACTTCCTCTCGACATGGACACAAAAGGAGTAGTTGAGAAGGTTGGCATCAGGACTATAGGGGTTGGGAAGTGTCAAAAATTAGTTCAAAACAACTAAAAACACAGTCTTACAACCGAAGACGTGGGTTTCTTTCATTGCTGGTGTCAAAAGTGGCCTCTCCACCCACTTTTTAGATAGCTCTCTGGACAGTTTACTGTGAAACTCCGAAATCTCTTTCATGGGCCCTTATGGACTTGAGTGGATTGATCTGGGCTGTTTTATTCAACTCCTCCAAGCCCTGTTTGACAGACCCCCTTTTCCTCTCCGACGTTTCGGACTTGCTGAAGGTAGTCCTAGAGACGTCCAACTGCTTGGAGTGCGCGAATGAAAATTCGTCGATCACGTTCAAGTGTCATTTTTTCGACTTTTGCGTAAGCTAAAGAGTTTAGGTTTGTTTTGTAAGTAATTGTTTATACTTTAATATTACGAAATATTAATTAATTTGAATCACTCAACCTTCATTAATTATTGAATTAGTAAGTGTTCAGATTTCAATGGACCACCCGGTACCTACATATATTTAAGATATTAGGAGTGTTACGATATGATATCGGAAGCGGGATTAAATCCTTCTGACTTAAATATTGAACGTAATCCGAGTAAATGAACTTTATTTTATAAGAAAAGTGTTTTTTTTTCTCGGAATGAAGTATTTCATTACTTTCACCAAGGAAATTATGTTTTAGCATCTGTTTGTTTGTTTGTGTATCTGTCGGTCACCAGGAATACGGCAAAAGTTATAGATCGATTTTGATCTAATTTGGTACGAAGCTTATAAATGGTCACAGTGAGAGGCTATTAATTTTTGAGAGTTTTATGTTGCACAAAACGTTAAAAATACATGATCGAAATTAACTTTGAAACATATTGAGGTACAGAGCTCAAATTGGGGTTACGATTTATTATTATATAGATGCTTAATATAACAAAAAATCCCAAGTTTTAAGAATTACGCGTACTAAAAAAAACAAACAACAATAATTTTAACATACCAGAGTTTATATTTAATTTAAATCTTAAAACATATACTCCAAATTCTTTGCATACCATAGAAAATTTAAAAATATATTCTAAAAAGCAAACCTCAAGATTTTCAATATGCCCTTCTTAGAGATATTTAAGAAAGCGTAATCCTAGAATTGATATCACAAGTAGCATAGCATAAGTATATCCATGGATTTCTTAGAAATTTATGGTATATTAGAGGAGAACCTTGATTATCCACATACTTTTGAAAAAAAGCCTGTTCATCCTAGCG
Source organism: Lepeophtheirus salmonis (assembly GCF_016086655.4). Lineage (NCBI taxonomy): Eukaryota > Metazoa > Arthropoda > Copepoda > Siphonostomatoida > Caligidae > Lepeophtheirus > Lepeophtheirus salmonis. The sequence goes on from NC_052144.2 coordinate 23,710,867, forward strand.
TGTAACTATGGTAGAGTCCAACCAATATTTTTGATTTTTGTAGCCGATACCGAATATTTTTCCTGCAAACAGAACATTAAAAGACAAAATATCGAATGGACATAATATTGATAAGGCAAAGTATTAAATTAGTAAAATACTAAATTATTTTGTATTTAGGATAGAATACCTATTTTGTGGTACAATTAATTCAAATTTTAATAAATCAGAAATTTATTAGTCGATTGCCTTCAAACTAGGTGAAAGATAAGTTTTGTCAAGATAACTAGAAATATTTCTAGCTACCTTGGGTTTTGTGAATAAGATTCCCTATGTAAAGTTTCGACTCAATTAAAAAAAAAGAACGAGTAAAATGGAGCAACAAAAGAGTGAAATTTTGAAGCTTCTTTCACGCGGCATCCCCCCCGCCTCATGGTCATATCCAAGGAGCTCGGGTGCAGTCTTGCCAATGTTTACCGTGCCAGGTATTAGGTGTTGTGGCCAGTACAGACAAAGTCGGCCCTCCCATTTTTGTGGAGAAGAAGGAGCTGCTCAATGCCGATGGTTACATCGAACTTCAGCATAAGAGAGTGCTACCTCTAAGTATCTTGGAGGAACCAATGCATTGCTTGAAACTGTTAAACAATAAGTTGATTTTTGCCCTGCTTATACTAACGTCATAACACAAGTTATACTTAAAAGAATCTAATGAAAGGGCAGTTAATGGGAAAATAGTTCAATCAAAAGACAAGGAAGATATGTTTCTAACCCCAATGTTTAATACATTGCTAACACCTACCTATAATATCGTGTTATTGTTATGACATAATCGCCCTTATTCTTCACGGCCTGTTCAAACTGCCTGTGTGTCTGGAGGAACATGTAGCAGCTTCTAATTTTAAGCTAATCAGAATTGAGAACTACTAAATCCTACCTTCCTTGCCTTGAGTGTCCACTCTTTGCCTAGAGTCGTTCAATTATACTTATTGTATTTTTCTCCATGTACAGGACTGATCTTATCTATATAGTAGCACTAGTGCTGTGTAATTCGCGAACGATTCGTTTTTTTAAATGACACTTTTTAGTGAACGTACTGAACAGACTCAGTTGCATGAACGATTCGTTCGTTTATATCGTAAGTTTCCCATATTTAGAATACATCGCTCAACCTCAATCAAATATTTCTATCCACTTTGACTTTTTAGTTAAGTTATTCTTGGATATCTAAAGTTATTATGAAATATGCATATATTCAAATAATTGCACTGTAGTTCATTAGCTTGATACTTTGAGTGCACTCTAATTCGCGCACACAAACGACTACAAAGTCACCGACTGAACTGCTTTAACTAAAGAACTGATTCGCCAAAATACCTATTATACTGCTACTTACAATGACATGTATCGTGTACAACTGAAGCTTAATCGAACGTCATTATTGGCTTTGACAACTCTGACCGGAACGCTAGTAACTGAATAGACACGTTTGGGTCAACTTGGATTTTTTTTAACATGTTATACTTCTAACTATAGATTTAAAGGTCAAACAATTTCTATTTAAGTTTTAAAAAAACTCTGGTTAGCCTATTTGTATAAAAATTTTCTTATGAAAATTATTATTTTTCTATTCAATTTATATTATTAATTAGTGATGGGACGATTAAAAAAAAAAAAAAAAAAAAATCTAATGCCGATACTTTGGTTACTTTTGGAAATAAAAATCCTTGTTTTAATTGATTTTGCCACGAAAACGTTTGAAAGAGATAATTTAGTTAAGATAATAATCGTGTAATCAATATCTTAAGGCAGGGATTTCCAACCAGGGGTCTGCAATACACTGTCCAGGTCTACCAAAATTATAATGTTCATCAATAAAAAATCTTCAAAAAATTCTCAAGAAATTGTCTTTCCAAAAGCAAATCATAAAAAAAAAAAAAAATAAGCAAATCATAGACCCCAATGTTCGACCAAAATTAGATGCTCCATCCAAAATAATAATAAAAAATACACTTATTGGTTTTTTTCAATTTTTGTTTGTCTTATCGTTCATTTTTATAAGTTTTTTATCAAAATAAAGCAAGACATCAATCATTTAGACTTATCTCATAAGTAACATAAGATTTAAAAAAAATTGGAGAAATGGAAGACCCTTTGAAATAAAGAGTAGGTTTCTTGAAGTTTAATTAGAAGTTTCTTCATCTAAGGCACCTAGAGAATAGTTGCAACTAGGCTTGTAAGTGTTCACTTCAATTTTTTTTTTTTTTTCATTCAGCGTTCCCGGTTCACCAATTATTTTTTGTCTGTGTTCCAATAATAAAGTAGTTCCAGATACACTGTACGACAGAAAATCGCAACTTCCACTTTGATAGTCTCAGGAAGGCCTCAATTGAGAACTAAGTTTCAAGATTTTTTAACACAATAATTCGGTGAATATTACCGTTCAAATGAGCTACAACTGACTAAAATCAGTTCATTTTAGTCATTATAGTGGCCAAAGAGCAAAGTATACCATATTTGATTCTCGCCCAGCATAGTAACAAAACAACAACAACTGTACCGTGGACTAGTCGATAAACTCCAGGAACTCCTACGCGGTCTATGAGGTTTTGCTGATCAACCATACTAGGTTCCCAGCCTCTTCAATTATGCTGGAAATCGTAACATTAGACGGGGAAATTATATCCCCGTATTGTTTCCTGAAAGGCCTAAAAATCAGGGACAATGTGTATAGGACGTCCTCAAGGAAGTGATCTTACCCTGAGTTAAGTCAAACTGCCCGGATGTAAACTATGTGCTCCAGCAGGCTTCCACCCCAAGTGAGCAAGGTCAGGACCACGCAGTAATGGCTCTACCTCCCCCCCCCCTGTGCCACTGTCACAAAATAGGTCTCTCAAGTGTTCGTCTTTGCTGTATCATCCCTGTAAATCATATTTAAAAAAGTTTGAATTCTTGAATTTTTTTAAAGTACTATTTGAGCGAAATAGAAGATTTTAGTTTAAAAAAATGCAAAATCATCTTGTAATGTTCTGATTTATTACGTCTGACCCAAAAAAAAAAAAAAAAAAAAAAAATACATACAAAAAATTAGATGAATATTATTTATTAAAGGATTTAAAGTACTTCAGTTGAGGACAGTGGGGCCGGAGCGATTGCCCCCCCCCCCACTGTTGCAAAAATGTTGTAGTTTTAAAAAATAGATAAAAAATGTCGTGTTGACTAAAAAAAAATTTTTAATTCTTCAATATGTCTTTTACCAAAAAAAAAATCCTTATCAATAAAGAGTTTGGCTGTTCACAAAAATTTTAGCTATTAAATTTTTTTTAAGAATGTTTGACTCTTGAAAAAAAGTTATTTCTCTAATTTAGCATAAAAATAATACAAAAACATTACCTCAAAATTGTCAAAAAACCCCAACTCTCCTCCTCCCTAAAATAGTCATGTGAGTACCCCTGATTACGTCATCAATATATAATCTGGCTCCCTCACTTACAAATACATTGTACCGCTGATAGATGAGAATCATGGAATACTCCAAGGATGATCGATGTATTAATTGTGTAATTTTTGACTATTTTAATACAAATGACTAAAATATGAGTATTCTGTGGTATATGTTTAAGTTCAAATGCTCAGTTATATTACTCGTAATTAAATAATGTATTTAAAGATGTAGAAATTGCAACTTGTATAATTTGCTCATATGAGTTGCAAATTGTACACAACACATATAGATAATATATAAACTTGAAAATCAAGAAAAAAATAGGTAACTAATTCAATATAGAACAAATCCCCCACCCAACAATAGCTACAACAGCACCCTCAATTACAATTTCGTCCCCTAATTAAAGGACTCTAAGCAAAGGAGTTTAGGATTTAGTAGTTATCAATTCTGATTGGCTTAATATTAAAAACTGCTACATGTTCCTCCAGCTAGGTACACAGCCAATGAAGGAGAGTCTCCCCCTGAAAAGGGAAAAATAAGGCGATTACGTTAGGAACATATTCTTCCCTGTGTTTTAGATTGAATTGTTTATTTTTCTCTAGACTGCTCTTTCCCTAGAGCCCTTGAGGCAAATAGTGGACACACAAGGCAAGGAAGGTAGAATTTATAAACTCTAAATTCTGATTGCCTTAAAATTAGAAATTGCTACATGTTCCTCCAGGCACCCAGCCAGTTTAAACAGGCCGTCTCTCCCCTAGTGAAAAGAGAAGAATAAGGGTGACTACGTCACAACAATAATACGATATTATAGGTCGGTGTTAGGAACATAGTCTTCCTTGTTTTTAGATTGAATTGTTTATTTTTCCCTTAACTGCTCTTTCCCAAGAGTCCTTTATCCCTAGCTATCTTTTATGCAATTGTATATATAGAAACAGATTGGTTTTGGCTAAAAAAGGGCAACTTCGAAGGTATTACAATTTAAGATGCAAAGTATAATCAAAAAGCTCAAATCCTCAGCCACGTACTGACTAGTAATATTTTGCAGATAATAGGTCGCTTTTTGGTGGGCAACAGGAAAATTAGAACTATGCCTCATTTGCCAGTATCGATTGTCGTTAAATCTTTATGTCATTTTTTTAATGGGGTGGTATTGGGCAAAGAGGCAAAGTAGAACTATTAAACAGGGCCTCCGCATAATTATATTAGGCGGGACTGTAGCCCTCCCCCCCTCCTCCCCTGGAATCATACTCTACAAAATACAAGAAAACCAATAAAGACTATAGGAAGTGTCCATGGGGCAATAATATTCTATTTTGCTCGTTGCTCCACCAAAAATCGACATAATGACCTATAAAATTATCTTATGACTATTTCTATTGAAGTAAAATAGCTAGGAAAAGAAAAATCAATTTTGTATCATTTTTTTTTATCAGTCTACTTTTATGTTGAAATATTACATAGATATACCCTCAAACTCATCACTTTTTATAGAAACATTATTCATAGAGACGGACCCTTGTCAATTCATTGATAGGTTTTCACACCAATGTATAATGCTATATAAATTAACAGATCAAATAGAATTGATGGAGGAGGGAACGAGACAATAGATTTGATAACTGTCTTTTGTTTTCACAGAAACACTTCAAAAAAATAAATATATATGTATATTCATGTTAATTACACATAAAATTTTTTTAGTTTTCCTCGAATATTTGGAAATAGGATTTTTTTAAAACAACACATTTTTTAAAAGATTTTTTTTATAAAATACCAAACATACTAAATTAATGTCTCATACGTCTTAGAATACAGAATACTTATTATGTTTTTGCTTCTGTTTGCTTGTTAGTTTGTTTGTGTGTTGATTACAAGGATTACGGTAAAATTATCAAATCGATTTTGATCTAACTTGTTACAAATATTATAATATATGGTCACAGTAAATGCCATTTAATTTTGAGAGGTCAAGTCCAAGGTAGCACAAAACGTTATACATACATAATCGATCATACCTTTGGAACATATCCTTTTAACCCCCTCCTCGACCGTTTGGTAGATCACAATTTGAGTCGCCATATCTTCGATATGTGCATAGAAATAAGTTGTCTTTTAGTTCAATGCAGAAAAAATCATGCAAGTTCTTTAGAATACACTTCTACCATGAATCAACATCTGAACCGATTGGCAGAGGCCTATAAAAAACCTTGTGGGGGCTATTAAAAACAATATTGATTTTTTTTTTGGCGAGGACGTTAATGGGATATTGAGGTACAGAGCTCAAATTGGTGTCTTCATGTAGGTTTAATCAAAGGCTACAAGAAGAAAAAGACTAGAGACAAAAAAAAAAAAAAAAATCAGCAGACAGGTGCAGTCCCATTTCCATGTTTTATTCTTGTGAAGATATTTCCACTGATGGAATTGTGTATGTTTTTTTGGACTTGGAAACTCGTATATTGTTGTTCTTAGCCCAAAATGCTGGAGAAGATTACACGTACATGGTATCTTTTTTCCATTTAATAGTTAATCATACAGCATTATGTACTTGAACGAATTGAGTTGTTAAACATCAATTATCTTACAAATTATAGCCGTTGAGTTATTTAGAGTTGAATCTTGTATCTGAGAAATTTTAATTAGGTATTTTTTTTATAACAGGAAGGAGTCACGAGCAAAGGACAAGCCAGACAATAATAATACCTTTTGATGATGAAATTATGTAGTCTAATTAATAAAGTTTGAATTGTTTTTATATCTAAGAAATCAGGGCAATAAATGTCGGAAATAGAAATATAATCCATCAATTATATTACTTAAAATAATTTATTTGGGGTGTATATTTTCCTATTTATTTTTCAATCAGCAATGTCTTGCTTCCCACTTCTGAGTTTCCCTTGATATACATAGTTTCTTCACAAAGTCACGTGTCATTAATATAAAAGAAATTTACATTCACAAAATGATGATTTATTAATTAGAATCATCATATTGATGTTTTGAATTTATCACTCCCATGATACATTTTTTATTCATTTCCTTTCAAAATTCTTATTGTTATTATTTTGATTTCAAAATTAACAATATAGAGTGGATCCACATGGTCTAATGTAAGGGCTTGAATATGAATCAAAACTTATTTATCCGCCCTTGGATAATATGGTCGACATCCTAACCGGGAAAGGTCCATATACGGGAAATATCGTGCATCACACGACAACCTTATCTATGGTCCGGACTTATCTTCCATTATAATCATAAATTTGAATGATAATTAAATATTTCGTAATCTATGTTTATAGCATTAACATAAATATATTCTCTATGTGCGTTCCACACTGTAATAATGTCAGCTCACGACGAATCCAAATTCGGATGCTAGTTGTCTGTAGATATTTTTCTCTATGGTTTATAAGTTAACATAACTTCGATATTATGTCATATGAGCTCTATTGTATTTCTTTCTCTAAAGCTGTACAACTTACAAGTTTAGTTAAAAGTGAAGTTTGGAACATATAAAAAACACATTAGGTTTGCTAGGAATCCATATTTCCGCAAATAAAGGGAAGGACATTCATCTCCTGGAGTAGGTTCTCACTTAACAATTTCATCAATACTCCTTTATTTCAAAGAATTGTAGTCCCGAGTCCAGGTCTATCTCAACGATCTACATTCTTAATTCTACAATTGGGTAAGGTCTTCATTCTAATAAAGACATTCAAACCCATTGAGGATCTTCGACGTCGTAGTGAAACATATAATGTTAATTCTCAGTTACTCAAGAGAATCACTTTTTCATAGTGCACTGCAGCGATGAACGAAGAAAACTCTCTGACTGCAATCAAATCCATTAGGGAAATGAAATGGAAGTCTCATTCTATGTTAACTCATTAGCTTTGTCATCAACAATTATATTATTCAATCCGAGATCAAATATAGTCAACCCATTGTAATTGTAATTTGTATTGACTGTTATATGTTAAAATGGCAATTGATTAATTATCATGAGCCTTCCTTATCAAATAGAAGATACTAGATAGAGACTCCTTGGAGAATGTGTGGAGTTGAGTCTAAGAAAAGATCGTGTAACTTCGTCACTCCTGGCACTAAAGAACAAGTTATTGTGATAAAGTGGATAATAATTACATATAGTGGTCTTAAATAATTAATTGTAAACATTATTTCAGTTTCATTCTACTCATGACATATAGTAAACATTTTATGTGGTAAGGCGACACAAATAAATTTAAATACAGGCTATAATAGCAGGATTGCTTGAAGCAAAAAACTTTAAGGATTAAATGTAGCTCAAAACTTTCATAGTATGTATTGTAATGCAATGATTTAATTTAACTCAAGTATCTTAAAATTAATACTTAATTGAAATAGAACTGATAACGAATTTAAGATTCTGAATTTAATTTAGCAATTGGACCATGTTATAAGTATCTTTCATTGCCATAAGTATGATGCTGTTGGCTTTATTGGTTAATTTTTTTCTACTGAAATTATAAAATTGAAATGAAACTTGAGTGCCATCAGGTTCTGCTCAATATAACTTTCCACCAATAAACTTAATGCATCTTGAAGAAAATACTTCATCAAAAATTATTGTTAACCTTCCATGTTCTGATGGAAGCGACTCTTAACTGTCACTTGAGATATGGGGTTGTAGAAGAGGATATCCCTGAATCTAAATTTAAAACTGCAGACAATCTTCTCAAGTATGAAATGCATGGGATACAAAAACAGCTATCATATACAATTATTCTATATAGATAAGAAACTAAAGCTTTCCCATAGGATACTGGTTACTAAAAACTTCATAGCCGTTATGGTTTTGATATATTGTTGAAGTATAAAATTGAATATCATCTTCTTCATTTTAAATGGTATTTAGAATGGTTACACTCTGTTCAAGCTTTGATTCAACTAAGTTTTCTAAATGACAAAGAGTTTCAATTTTCTCAGATTGACATATATGTTTAGATTTGTCTTCAGTTATAGTTGTTTCATGATTACATAACGTAAATTTTAAACATTTGGGGAAATATTTCATTAATAAAGTATACTATCACCGTTTGTTATAAGATGAGTATCATATGGCAAACAACTACAATCCATTTTTTTTTTTTAAATATCTAATAAGGATGGTATTTTATTTATTTCCAAAATAAGTTACGTCTGCCTCTAGTTGACGATTTTTTTCATTTTGAAATCTGTAAATATTAGAGGAAAAATATTAGCAGCCAAAATAAAGCTATCAAACGTTCATAGGTACACTTGGACTGGATTTCCTTCACATTACCAATTTTTTAACGTAGTATCCAAACTTGAACCAGTAGTTCTCGGAGCTTGATTGGTTTTGAGTATTATTATTTGAATACCCTGCAATAAAGATGGAACTGTATCTTTCTTTATGATACAGCAAACGAAAAAATAGAAGGTATTTTCCCCTGGGGGTTTAAATCTGTTCCTTCAAATTTAAAGTCTTCTTGTCGAAAATGTTTGCTATACATAATAGTAAATTTTTACTTCGTTTCTAATCTTTTCTAGTAGTATAATAATATTTTGGTCCACAGGGAATGGGCTGGAGGGGCTGTATCCCTTCCCCAAATTAAGAAATATTTGCTTTTTACTACTAAATTTAATATATACATTTTTTTTTGAATAGATGGAAAAAAATATCAAATTTTTTTTTCCAAAAAATTTAATTTTTGATTTTTTTTCCCAAAAAACTTTATAGTTCAAATTTAGTACAAAAAAGTACTATTTTTGGATTTTTTACAAAAATAAAATCAAAACCCATCCCCCCAAATATAATACTGCGGACGCACCTGAATAGAAACTTTTAGTATTGATCCATTTTTCAAAGATTAACATAAATATATTTGTCAATTGAAAGATAAATAAGTAAAAAGCAATCGCTAAGAAATCATATAATTAAATGATATCTTGGTATAACCTTGATTCAAGGATGAAGGAGAGTTTCATAGGTAGCCCTTGACAATAAATATTGTCCTCCTTTGGATTGCTGGAGTAATAATCTACATTTTTTGAGACAAAATTTTAACAGACATAGTTGTCAATTAATTACGAATACTTAATCCCTATCCAATAATAATTATTAAATACATAATAATAAATTCCTTTCAGAGCCAATTCTTCTTTTCTACTAATAGCTATTAGCTAGACAATAATAATATTTTTCTACCCACAACAGTAGGCAGTAAATATCAGTCGTATTAAGTTCCCCTTTTTAAATGTTCCAGACCAAGTAAGCCGAGTTTTATTTACATAATAATGATATCATAATGTACGTATTTCTACAACTTTTGTAAAGTTCTCAACCTGATACGATTTTAGTAATAAAATATGATTCATTTCGGTATTTTTATGCAGCAGAGAAAGGGAATAATAACATGTAGATATTATATTATAAAATATTTTTTGTCTTTGTAAACAAAGGTTCATAATTCACAGCGCGTGACTCTCCAAATAATTTCTTCTTTTTCTGAAGAGAAAGGTATTTTATATACAAAGAGATGATGCATATTTTTTTTTTTTTTTTCAAAAAAGAAGAGATCTTGTTTACATGTTATGTTATTTCCCCTTATATTCAATATATTATTTTATTGTAAGGGCACTTGTACACCGTGTGTCCGGACTTATCTTCCTTCATATTTTTCATAGTCCTTGTAAGGGATTATGAAAGTTGAGAAAGAAAAATAGCAAAAGTAATTCAGATCAAAAGGATATTATTATCACTTGTATAAAAATATTATTGATAATCAATCATGGCAATGGACGAAGAAGAAGCTAGGTAGTTTCCTTTCAGCAAGAGCACACAATATGTTTTACCACGACACGGAATAAAGAGTGAAAGGAGGCTGTTCTTGAAAAAAAAAATCAAATATGATTGGTTGAGAGAGAGAAAAGGCGCGCGTAATTCATTCGACGGCGCTTTTTCCGTTTGACGTTGACGTTTCCTCTCATCGGGTTTATTTACTTGTTGTGCGAATGTCTTAATGACTGGGACTAGGTTTTAATATATGATCCATGTGTTTAATGGAGTGTTAATCGATCCTTATAAACTATTCTTTTTATTTGTGATTCCGTGTTTTACATATTATCCTAAATCGAAATATGTTGACTACTCATCCCCATCCACATCATCACCCACACCATCATCATTTGCATCATCACGGAGGAGGAGGAGATCATGTCAATTATAATGGTAATATTCAGACTGGAGGTAATTAATTAATTTGTATCCTTTTTTTACATTGACCGTATTTTCCCCCTAATAATTAAGGCAAACTCGATGACTCTGGAGGTTTGGCTCTCATGGAGGATCAGCTTAAAAAGCTACAATCTCTTCATCCATCTGATGTCGGAGGAGTCTCTCCCTCCTCATCCTCGGATAATCTTGGACAATCTTCATTGATCCTCAACAACAATAATAGCTCTAGTCACAATAATCTCGAATCCGAAGGATTAAATACACATTTGCAAGGTTTGAAATTACATGATCACTTTAATCTACTTTTTTCAATCAGGGCTCCTTTCAATTGTGTATCTAATCTCAAGGCAAATGATAATGAAATAGAATATGCAAATTAGTTTAGATGGGACAGTAATGAACAGAGCATCATACGAACTAAAAAATATAATAAATAACTTTATTACTTTATGTAACACCTATAAAAACACGATTTACATTCAAATTGCTCAGCTAAACCTATTCGGCAAAAAGATCTAGAGTTTGAATTAAGATTTGAAGCGACTGTATTTGTCAAAAGAGGAAAGGTTTTTGCAATGACGATTTTTCTATAATTAATTGCAAGAAAATGTCATTTTCAGAGTAACTTCTGATACAGTCGGGGGCACCGCAGTGTGCCGCGGTACCCATTTTAAGAAACGCCAATCTATATTACCTACTTTTGTATTTGAATGATGCGATTCATTACTAGGGCTCATTTAATGCTTATGATTTGATGCTTTTATCATAATTAATAGCTCACACATTTCAATTATTTTATTCTACATTTTCATTCAGATTTGCGTTGAATTTGATTGATCTTATCGTCATTTTGATGATAAGACCTTATTATTTCAAAGGGTTTTATTCGTTTCATTTTTTACCTTAAAAAGCTAATAAAGCGACGTTATCATTCATTTAAGGCAACTTAATTCATAACAAGGCAACATGGATGTCTGAAATATTATTCAATTAATATAATTGGATGTAACATCTATGAAAAAAATATTCAAATTACATTTTATGATTTAAAACACATTTTAAATCATTTAATGAATGATCAAATGTCAGAGAAGTATAGTGACTTCGACGTTGGACTCATTTCTGTCTTTGTCTATTTATTGAATCATTAATTTGATTGATCAAATTCGACGAATTAGAATGACTTGATTGACCAATGTCTTAATTTTGGTGAGTCAAGTTATCTCCAATCACATTATAAACGAGTCACTCCGTAGTAATTCTCGCTTTACTTAAGCCACTTATAGATTAGTCATAAGTCCGATTGAGGATATTTGTAGCTTAAAATCCTTTGATTCAATTTGATCCATTTCTACTCAAAGTAAATATTGTAACGTCCCTAAATTTTGTAAGTATTCTTTTTCTATCCGCATCAACCAATGTGTTTCTCACGATTAATTTAGTTGGATTTCCATATGAAGTCCCTCAATTTGAATGAAATAAGTTTGATATTTAATTCTTTTATTTTTATACGAAAATGTGAGATTTTATTCAAATGAAGAGTCGAAGTTTTATATGAATAATATTGGATCGACAAACTCATACATATATATAAAACTAAAAGTGATGTAATTGAATAACGCTCAAATATTTTTCTACCTTTTTATTTATGACACTCTTTGGTCAATATTTACCAAAAGATTGGGGTAATAAAAAAGAAAAAAAAAATGAAAATCACGAGTGTGAGGTGTTATTCACTATATACATATCTATATATGGAGTTTTTACTTTTTTTTATACTTAGGTTTAGGCTCTATGAGCCCTGTTTCTATTTGCAATGATGATAAAAATGGGAAGCAAAAACGACATAGAACGAGATTTTCGCCATCGCAGCTCAATGAACTTGAAAGAAGCTTTTCAAAAACGCATTATCCAGATATTTTCATGAGAGAAGAGCTTGCCATGAGGATAGGTTTGACGGAATCCCGTGTACAGGTAAAAATTTATCTTTTCATTTGCATGTGTTTCTATGCTATTTACATTCCCACATATAAATACAGCCAAACCTGAATGAAGTGGCTAGGCAAAGAAAACTGGATATGACCTCTTAATGTGGTGACATACTTAAAAGAGGTGGTCGTTAGATCAGGTTTGACTGTATATGCACTTATTCCCTGAAACCTATTAATAATTATTTATGTATATGAAGACTCCTTATAAATGAAGCCTTGTTGATACATTTGAAGGTGCTGAATGTTGTGAACAACGTTCCAAAATATGTATAATTAGGCATTTTAAAGTCTTTAAAATGTTAAATAGTATAATGGCATACATAGGTGGACAATGAACTTAGTTTATGTGTATGATCTAATTGAGATATCTTTACAAGAAATTTTAAATGTGAATCTTTCGAATTAAAATGTTCTTTTGTAACAAAAAAAAAACACCATTTCTTTAGGGTTACGAGAGCGGAAATACCTACTTTTGTAATACAAGCCTTACATAAGGACAATGCATCATGTAACGAAGTAGCTCAAGCACCTTCCGCTCTCTTTTCTCTGTTAATAATGTTTTCTACTTGTGTGCTATAGGTCTGTATTATTTATTTTTCCCCCACCTCGTCTCTTACGAAGAAAGTCGTTGACGATGAATTCCATTGATAATGAAAATTTATATACTCCCTCTCTCCTTTTGTGTTTTTATATTTATTTTTGTTTATTTTTGGTTAAATCCCGTATATTTCAATCTATTTCGAGTTTGTTCCTCTTATTTATATCATTGTACATAGTATATTATTATACATATATATTTTGTTCTATTTCTTCTTCTTATTGGGGATAATTATATTAGAAAGTCATAAGTAAGAAAAGGATTTTGAACTTTGTTATATTATTATTGATTTAACATAGAAAGAGAGAGAGAGAGAGAGTGTCACTTTAGTCTCCTCCTGTAATTAGTATGTCAATTATTTCACAGCGTCATCCCTATTAATGTGTCTTTTATATTATAATACATTATCGTCATCGTAGTATGACTCTAAGACACATCTTTTTTTTAACGCATCCTTTGTGCAAATGGCTAATAGCCAATAATAATAATAATAAAACACTCTTGCTAGGAACAATTAATGGAGGAGGCAAAGGTTTCATTTCATGCAATGAATAATTGATCATTATTGCTATTAAGGTTATAAAAGGAATAAGGGAAAGTGAAGATACAAAAATCAGAGGAAAAGATGTGTGATTCATTTTTGTTTTGTTTTCTTGACTTCTTTGTCACTTAATTTTCAGTTACATATATTTTTATTTCTTTGTGTGTGTGTGAATATATACATTAGTCACATACATAAACCAAAATTGCGTAGATCCATTTTTCTAAGTTTTACCATGTATGTGTGTTTTATATACAACTACATACATATAATATATTATTATGATTACACTGGCTCATATATATTTATGAAGTTATAATAGGCAATATCTTCTTGTTTAATAACACTCGAGACACTTTATTGTTCATAATATTTCTTTTTTTTTATAAGCATATTTTTCTTTATTTTTATTTAAAACTCTTTTTATACTGTATTTCACTTGTGTACTCCATACAAGTAAGCTTATGTACATTAGGTTGGTGCTTATTTTTTACATGTTGGAATATGTGGTCCTACCTAATTCATTAACCGTAGTTAGCGTCTCAAAATCTTCCTTTTAGTCTATAAATATCATTCCCTATGTTCGAACTTTTTTTGAAAAAACATTTCGAGGAAGCTCAAAGGGCCTAAAGTTTAGAAATTTTACATTTTTTATTGAAAATAATGTGTGATTGTTTTGATATCATTGATTTGGTAGATATTCCAGCTTTTTGAGGAAAATAGCAATTTTTGATAAACAAAATGTCTATAAAGGATATTTTATAAATTTTTTGGAGAATTATGGTTCTATGCTTTCAAAAGAACGATAAGTGCTGTGACGTGAATTGTAGCTTTCTGCCTTTCAGTCTGTCCTTTAGCGTATCACAGCCAAACTAGTAAACTGATATGTACCGAAATGTACAAATACAGAAAATCGTTTACTTAAATAGACAAAAAAGTACAAATTTGGGATGATTTTGACTTTGGTGACCTTCTTTCGATGAAAAATATCTAGACAAATATATTTTATAAAATAAGTCATAAATTTATTTTGAAATAAGAGTTTTACAAAATAAATTTAATAGAAGAAAATATGACCTCCGTGGTCGGTTGAGGGCGAGAGCAACAACAAGGGGAACAATACATATCATTTTTCTATTATTAACTACCAAAATGCAGCAGATATATATGCAAAATATTTAATGTAATTCTTAATATACATTTCCTTGAAGGCCATATAATTTCTTATTGTTAGTCAATATTTACTTAATAATATTTTAAATTCTTGCATTTTTTTTTTGTATAATTATAATTTAGATAGTCTATGTTTCTTAGAATCGGGTTATAAACGTCTATGATCTTCGACTACTTGGAAGAGGAATTGCAGATGTGATTCTTTGGATGTTCATACACCACTATATTCTTGAATTAGACCCACTCCAAGCTCGGCTAAATTATTAACAACTTCTTTTCACGACTAATCCTTTGGATTGGCCAAAATAAATGACTCGAAATTTTTAACCTCAGTAGAAGATGTTGTTCACAAACATGATTGAAAAACTGACCTAATTATAAGTTCCATTAGCTGTATTTCAATTTTTCGTCAAATAACACATAACTTGAATAGTGCCTCAGTCTTGTATGGTTTTGTATACTAAGTCAGCTTATGCTTCACATTTTCCGGATAAAAGCTTAGCAACATTAAGTAATTTATAAATTATTTTCTTTGAATCGATATGGGCAGTCGATCAACCTTATTTTCCACTATAAGACTAGGAATAATTATATCATGCTAATGAATTACAGGAGCAATGTTACTTTGGAAATCTATCTTTATTTTTGTAGCCTTCGCTATTCCAATCTCAGTACGTTTTCAGAGAATTGTGTCTATTAAGAGTAAATTGATCGATGTTCTGGTTCGTGACTTTATCTGTAGTGGCTAAAATAAACACAGTTTTTTGATCTGATACTTAGTAATAGTAAAATAACACATTTATATTGTTTAGTTCGTCGTTTCTCTCGGCCTCAAATGACCTCGATCGTCATAATTATATAAATATTACTGCAATAAAATTTAAATTGTGAAACTTTTTTATTTCTCAAAAATTTATAACTTATTTTATAAAAATTAGTTATATAGATATTTTTCTTCAAATAAAGGTAGTAAAAAAGGTCACCATGGGGAAAGTCATACAAATTTTCCCTTTTTTGTTTATTTAAGTAAACAATATGCCTTTTGGTATGTATCAGTTGAATAGTTTGTCTCTGATACGCGAAGACCGATAGGTGGACAGCTAAAATTAATGTCACTACTCTTGTCGTTCTTTTGAAAACATAATTCTCATAAAAATTTATGAAATCTAAACTTATTATTTTTCATAAAAAGCTGTAATGTCTACCGAATAGATAATATCAAAACAATTTTTTTTAACACTTTAGGGCCGTTGAACTTCCTTTAAATATTTTTCAAAAAAGTTTAAAACTAGCTGATGTTTATAGACTAAAAAGAACATTTTTTGACCCTAAGGACCTCATATGAAAAAATAAGATCCAACATAATGTACATTGTACAAGCAGTGGCTTAGCCAGTTGGTCTGGAAATCATAGATTTTTGTCCAACTTTGGTCTACAAAAAAAAAAAAAAAAAAAAAAAAAAAAAAAAAAAAAGGTCTCACACCGAGTCTCAACACTAGTAGGCATCCTTTACTGATTAGTGGTGTTGGATCGGTCTAAAAAAACTGCAGTCCTAATAAAATTTGTCAGTCCTAGTACCCGTACTTATCAGTCTTTTATGCTAAGTACAACAGCTGAAATAGTAACTACGTTATTTTAGTCGCTTTTATATATAGAAGAAAAAATTAAACCTCTAATATCTACCAAGCCCATCGATCTACATTTCTAATATTTTTTAAAAGTGAGATATTGATTTGATCTTTTTCTGATAAATTTTTTATTAAAATCAGAAAATATGGTCTTTGGGATATTTAAAGTAAAAAAATACGATGAAGATCAACCATACTTTTTTATGACAGAAAAAAAAATAAAAAATAAATAAATATGGTATTAAGTATTTATTGCAGAATCCAATAGCTACCAAATAAGATATTATATGCATCCATCAGATGCGTACTTTACAAACTACAATCCAAAACGCAAGGATCTTCAAGACGATTTTTAATCAAATTCATCATGGAAAGGAGCTAATTATATGGATCCATTTTAAATGATTGAAATTTGTTCCATCTGGTCTAAGAAAAAAAACAACTAAAAAGACTATATTCGTGTCAGTCCGGTCCTAATAAAATGTGTCCAGTTATCCTGTCATAGAGCCTATTTGTAAATCGTTTGAAATTTATTCCACCCGACAAATGAATGTTAAGCAGGTGTTTGAAAATATCTGAAGTAGTAGATTTAGAAAAATAAATTGTCTTCCCTATCGTTTTCACCTCTTCTCCAGCATTAGACTGTCTAAAAATCATTCATATATTTGGTCGGGCTGCTGAAAAATCATGATTACTGAGTATAGATTTTTAAACAAATTTCTAAAGGCATTGGAGGAAGTATGGTTGAGAGATTATATCCTTCCATATATACTTAATATTTTTGTGATTAGATACTGAAAAACCGAACATAAAGTATGTCAAAGGGAAAGGAGTTTCATCTCCTTCGATAATAGGTTCAAATGACCTATTAAATATACTTGATAATTAAGTTACTTTTCTTATTAACGCATATGCTAAAGAAACATTTGGAAAATATTGCAACATGATCAATCTTCAAACATAGTTTTTATAATAGTTTGGTATAACTTGTAGGTATATTAAAACACCAAAATGTAAACCAAATTTAAATTGTATATTTAATATACAAATTCTCCTGAGAGCAATTGATTTCCAACCTCCTTCCTTTTTTGGTTAGCTCTCCCCCTGTCTCTGATTTAAAGCCAAAGGGATTTTCTTTTCTTTTTTCAAATTTTTTATTGATTCACCTTCTGAATAATAAATAGCTTAACACCCTGTGATTCATGACTATAACAATACAACACCACTCTGTAAACAAGCCATTTGAAATATTTTAAGGGAGTCTTCTTTCTTTTTCTTACTCAAGAGTCAATACAATAAATTCCTTTTTTCTTCGGTCATATTTTACTATTATTATCATGATCAAAAATTACTGTTATTTGGTAGTACTTGAGGGATTTTATTGTTGTTTTTTCACACCTTTTCGCCACAATTCTCACCATTCGTTTTTTACGACGAGTTGCCCTCATGTTTATAATATGTATATACATATATCATCACCATCAAAGATAATAAATATTACATCCTTGATGCCCAGGCATGACTGACTTCTACCTATTTACTAGTGTTGGGTTCCGATCTAAGAGCATTATAATTTATGTAAGACCGAACCATAGAAAAATAAATACATAGAGACGACAATGGGAGTTCGATTGGCATTCCATACCATATAGTGTAGAGTAAAATATTCCGTTTACTGCTATGAATAGCCACCACAATGGTGCCGGAATCTATTTTCTAGGGGGCCGGAGGGGCTGTAGCCCTCTAAATAAAGGAATTTTTGGTTTTTATTGGATTTCTTTTTCGTCAAGTGGCGGCAAAATATAGGTTAAAAAAAATTTAAGGAATTATTTTCTAAAAAAAGCTGGTCATTCGACCCAAAACATGCAATGGAGAAAAAATTTGAATTTTAGAAATTTTTTCGAAAAAATTCCCAAAACCAGCCCCTTCCCCCCCAATAAATCATGCAGACATCCCTTCGGGTCAAATTATATAAAGGTGTCCTCAATAAGGGCGCCTGCAGATTTTTTTTTTTTTCAATTTTGACAGAATATTCCAAATTTGACAGGGAGCTTTTTTCAGAAAAAAAACTTAAAAAAAAAAGGACTAAATGACTCTTTTTTTTTCTCTGGAAAATTACAACATCTATAATTTTTTAGACAAGACGAATATTTTTTATTGCTATATCTATAAAAAAGTCCCTATGGTTGGTGTGCCAGCCACTTGACTATGTCAATAATCATAAAGGTATATTATAATTTCATCGTCAGCTGAAGTAATCAAGTTGATTGTTTAACTTTTCATTACCCCATCAGAGACACTCAGAGTTGAATATCAATTTCTTTAATGGAATTTTTGATTATTATATAATAATCTTTATTATATTTCGCAACCTCTCCTCCGAAAAGAAACAGAAAAAGGACCAAAATCAGTTCGTAGTTAGCCCATTCTTCCAACTAAGGAATTAGTATTGAAATATGAACGAATTCGTATACAACCTATCAATGTTAAAAACACTGATTAGAGGAAAAGAAGACGAAATTTTGACAGCTGACAACCAAATGCAGTGCAGATTTTTGTTTTTTTTGAGCTCGGCGTTACCTCTCAAACGCAAAAATATACAGTGGTTGTTGTTCCTAGCTGCCGATGTTTCTTCTTCTTTTCTCCTAATTAGTGTTCTGAACGTTGATTGGTTGAACTATAATTAGCTCTTTAAAACTGTGAACAATGCTCAACACTCATTGAACAATAGTTGAGAAGAATTGCCCAACTACTGACTGATTTTAACCCCTTTTTTTCTATTTCTTTTAAGGGGGAAAGATTGTGTGATACAATAAAGGTAACGGCGTATGAGATAAGGCCCTGTGGAATAACCACGCGATGCGATTGTTAATGTAGATGTTGCTCCAATCACTAATCAAGATAATTGAGAGTACATTCAATATATATAATATCTTTTTAAACTAAGTAATACAATAAGCTTTTAAAGAACCTAAAAATCCCTCAGATCTTTTTTATTATCCGGAAAAGGCCAGTTACTCAAAGCCGATTTGGGTCTCCTATCTTTTCGAATAATACAAGTTTGCTATTTATATACTCAGATATTTCGGATATATATCTTTAGATCGGTCCCATCAATTAGGGACTTTTTTTTCTAAAGAAATAGATAAAAAGTAAAAATGATGTGTTTTTTTATCCATGACCTTTTTTCACATTATTTTTTCTGGATCCACGGTTTCAGACCGCTCTGATACTTTGATGGGTGAGCTGTCTATTAAAGAGTAGGATTTAGAACATAATTACTTACCTAATTTTTCTATGCATTTAACTACTTGATAATACATATACGAAAAGTATCTTTAATTTATTTTTCCATTTTGCCTTGGAATAAAACTCTGAGACTTTTCTATAATGGATGAGGAGGAATAAAAGAGAAGAGAAGTGAGAGGATATTATTATATTATATTTTGTGGTAGTGGTTGGTATTGTTGATTTGAGTGTGTGTGTGTGTGTGTGCTATATTATACATACACTTTTTCTCTTTTACTTTTCCTGACGGATAGGATCCTATGGGAGTTAAAAAAAAAAAAAAAAAAACACCAACTATCCATTTAGAGAAAAAGAAATGAAGAAAAACCTTCTCTAGAAAGAATGGAAAACTCAATAGATATATTTAGATTCATTATACGTATCTCCATATGGCAATAAACGGTACATAGAACACGCCATGATTTAATTGAGCATAATATATACATTTATATCACTATAATCGCACTCCATAGTTAAAATTGAATAACTAGTCAACCATAATGTTTTTTTTGAATTATAATAGTAATGTGCCGAATTTTAAATGAGACCGATCAAGACTGAAGTTTGACTAAATTAATTTGGTCTTATTAAAAATATAACAGTCTTAGACCCGTCTAGATTTTCTTGGCCGAAATCCCAAACTAGTTTTAAGCAAGATACCGTTCTATTTAAGATGATTTTTTTTGTAGAATATAAATAAATAATAGTTTTAGTTATGTTTTGAATAAAATCACCTTGAACGAAAATAATTATTTATTCAGATTTTACGATAGTTGAATGAATTATTATATTGCTACTTCTTTAATCAGATTTGTTGAAAAATTAATTTAATTTGTGAGCCATCGTAGCGTAGGTGAGCCATTGCCCTACTTTTACTCTTTCATAATGCTATGCAACCAAATTCTGGTCTTGGAACGTCTGTCAGCTGAAACTCACATTTATTATTGTTATATAAGACGCAGAACACGAAAATGACCATTAAAACATTCAATTGTAAAAGGTTTGGCTTTTATTTACGATTCAGAACCGTATTCTAAACCGAAATAACTTAAAGCTGGAAACTAAAAGTATTAAAACAATGAATAAAAAACATTCCAGCATTTGGAAGATTAATTATTTATCAAATTATCTCGAATACAGTTCCTACAAAATGTGCCTGATCATAAAAAAAATTAAATAAAATGAAGGATCATATTTGAAAACTAATTATATTTGGAAAACGTGATTTAAAAAAAGGCTTTATAGGCCAAACCTGGAGCAGTTGAAATATTTAATAGTCATTTTCGAGTTTTATGGCTTAAATAACAATATTAAGTGTAGGTTTTAGCCAATGAACGGAAATGTTTTCGGAAAGTGCAAGCAATAACAATCATACGTTTATATTAGGCCTCTTCTTATTTCACTTTTTTTTAATCAAACAAATACAAACTGATAGTACAATCTAAAAAATGAAAAGGAAACGTTTACAACAAACATCATGGCACTCAATATTTCTCTGTATGTAACTTATAAAGTCCCTCTATGTCAGACTTTGCAAAACTCATATGGATTATGAAAATACTTTTAGAGTCTAATAAAAAAAGTATGTGGTTTTAAATGCAAGCAGCATTAAGTTTAAATATTATAGTGGTATAAATAATTTTGGGTAGTGTTGTGTTGGTCCTTATTTATTTGGTCCAGTTCAGCCAAGCCATAGGACAGGCCCTATTTGTCTTTGGGGCGGTCCATAGGACTGATTAAACAAAAAAGAAATATAGTTGAGGGATCTCATCAAGGACCTAACTTTATAAGTTGTTAGAACTGATATGCGGGACTGAACTAGGCCGGACCGAGACTGAACTGTACGGTACTGCAGTTTTCAATCCTAAATATGGACCGGCAGAACACTTATTTTGGGTATTCTTGACCATAATTATTCGTAGACTTCATTTTTTTTAAATCTAAGCGATTGAAGTATTTCACATTCGGCAATTAAGTTCGGGAGTTCGAGTTTCGCACTTTTTGAAAAATTGTTCGTAGATAATATTCTTGGAAAATTCCTTCAAAATATGTAAAATGAAAAATAGCAATGTAGGTATGAACTATGAAATATTTACTATTAGTAAAAAAATGGTGTACTTAGATAGGTAAATGGAAGGGAATTCATTTCCCAATAGTTACTGCTTGAATCGTTTTTATAGACATGTTGCAAATAATAGGTATGCTCGTAGGATCTTTGGATTATTAATTAATTTAATTTTCTGCAGGTTAACTCAAATTTGGGAATTCATGATTGTTTTGTTTTTTTCATGTAGAAAATAGTGACTGCATAGAATACCCTTTTTTTAAATGAGATATTTCTTAAATTCCCATAAGTAAATCGACTTGGATCCATTTTTCGAAGAAAATAAAAATGTACAAATACTTATGTCCATGTCGATTATCCCATGCCATTATCTACTTTCTTACTTTCCACTCTCATCTCCCTTAATTAGAAACCTTTTTTATCATTGATAAAAATTAATACTTGGAATTCTTCAAATGAGAAAAGTATATATAAAACTTTTTGACAGAAAAATAAAGTTTCCTTTTTTTTCTTTTCTTTTTTAGAAATAGAAAAACTTTATAAATGAATCCATAAATTAAGTAATGAAAAACATACCACGTATTACAAATAATAGAGTTATAAGATATATAACTAAGAACATACATACCTAAATACTAGGTAAAAAAGAAGATGTTATGAAATGACTCTTTAATCGACCAATTTTGTATTTGATCCCTCGCAAAAAAAACCCAGTTAATATTGTATTTTTATTTATTATTCTAGCTCTGAATCATGGGTAATGTTGAGTTGCTCCTTATTTATTTGGTCCAATTCAGTCCTATGACCGGTCATATCGTTCCTTGTAATTTCTCTAAAAAATGTTGATGGTTTATTAAGCCAAATAAGATTTATGAAATATATATTAAGAGCATTACATAAATCTTGCAAAAAATATTCCTATTTTTCATTATAATGCATTATAATACGAAGAGGTATTATATTTTTACTTAGTTACATATTTTTTTTTATGTTCCTTTAATTATTTGAATGAAGTTGCAGGGATTAAGTAAAAGTAAACATAAGGTTTATTATTTTGTACTAGCGAACCCTGCGTTGCTCGGTCGCAATGGTCAATGTTATTTCTTAAAGTTTATAATCCTGCGGTGCGGGCGAGCATTATAATATTGCGCCTGTCTAGTCCACTTGAGCTCCCAAAAACAATTTTTGTGTTTCAGTTATAGAATATGCCTTCCCCCCTCCTCCAAAAAAAATCGCCACCCCTGCCTTAGCCTAACCAACTTCAAAAGAAGCACCCACACTAAATTTCAGGCTCCTTGGCCCAACAGTCTGGGCACTCATAAAGGAAACACTCACACAAACTCTATTATTTATATATATACAGATTTCAGTTACTCCATTTGACCTAGAAATTGTTTTTGAAGTCCATATACATAGTGTATATTTCCTTTTCTGGGAGCGACTGAGTATCGAATCTCTGCTCATTGAGTTCAAGGGAATAAATTTCTCCGTAGCAGCGTTGTTCATTGAGCTACATCGCTCCACTATATAATTTATTATATTATACAGCAGAATAATTAAAAAAAAGAAAATAATCCGTAATGACGTCACAAGGGATCGATTTTACCTTTTTTAAGGAATTGGTGTGAACGTACTGAATTGGACTGGGGTCTTTTGTCCTAAATTAGGACCTACACAACATTAATCATGGTTAGAGATGGGAAAAATAAAGATTCCCTATGAGGGGTTCGGTTCTTGAACACAATTAAATTATATATGATCGAACATTAAAGTTTTTTTTAGGTAATTCAAATCAAATAAAAAAAATTATCTAAAATCTTGTAGATTCTATATAAAAGTATCAAAGGATCCTCTTTTTTACGAGTTTTGTTCAGGGATAAGAAATGTCTTGGAATGAGCTAAAGGTACTTACGAGGGTAGATTGATGTCAGTTCTACCACAATGAAACTCAGTGAACCACTTTTTGTGATGAAAAAGATTTTTCAGATACTAATCAAGCAATTTTTCGATTCCGCTTTTTTTTTTTTATTGCGTAAAAAATAATATTTAATTAACACTTGAAGTTCACTTTTTTCCATTTTAAAAATAAAC
This sequence comes from Lepeophtheirus salmonis, assembly GCF_016086655.4. NCBI lineage: Eukaryota > Metazoa > Arthropoda > Copepoda > Siphonostomatoida > Caligidae > Lepeophtheirus > Lepeophtheirus salmonis. The sequence continues at coordinate 23,734,906 of NC_052144.2, forward strand.
AAGAAAGACTTGTCCCGTTTGAATGACTTGTCAAATTAATTAAAATATCAGCATAAATTTTTTTGACTACATTATCTAAATAATGTGGTCAACAAATAATTTTTCCTCACTTATCAATCTGCCATCGTATTTGAATTCTAAAAATGATTTTTCATTTGAAAAAAACAAACAAATATTTATCTATTTGGCCTTGTTCAGTCGTAATATTGATTTTATTTTTAGATTCTCTTCTTTAATTGTGTGTTAGTGACTATGTAATGGTATACATTATTATTGAATCCTCATTTATTTGTGTATATTTACACAAAGCACGAACAAACTTCTTTCCCTATGACTTGTTCATTCATTTACTTTTAAAAAAAAGTAATTTAAAATTTTTGTCATTTTTTTCTTTAATATACCATATACTATTTTTAAAATAAGGGAACAACACACACACACACAAATGATTTATGTTTTTTCCCTTCTATTTAAAAAGTAGGAGATTTTTAAATGGCGTCTTTATTTTCAAAAAAAAAAAAGGCTATGGTGAAATTTTTTTAATAGGACGATTTAATATTCATGTGTTTTTCTTAATTCAAGATCCTTAAATGTGAACATAATAGGGTATAAAATATAAAATACATACTTAAATTTGGAGAAAGCTTAGGAAATATCGATTTCAAAAGCAATTAATTGTCATCTCAGAGATATTAAAAATATTGAATAGTAGTTATATGATTTCCGTAATATACATTAAAATTATATTTCTTTTCTCTGAATCATTTTAAACTTTTGACACATAGTCATTCTGTTTTTAAAATAGGAAATCTTGTAATATGTGATGAATTATAAAGGACTACTCATTTCGCGTTCTGATAGCAACTTTGGAGTCTCCTAATGAGTGTTCATATAAAAATAGAGAGAAATATATGTATATATATATTTTTCATTCGTATTATTTTTTAATTATACCCTAATTGTTCTTTTGTTGGTTTTGGGCAACGCCAGTTGTAATGTACTAAACCTATTTTTTGACATTAGGTCAAATTAAGAGCAATATTTTACACAGCACAGTACGATATCCCAGACAATCTACAAGTTCAGTATATTGGAGATCCTGGTTTAGGAGAATTGGATTTAAAAAAATACAAAGTTATCTACATGCTGGCTGGTCTTATAAGTAGTATTTTATTGGTCCCCATTTAAAACTGCAGTCTAATACCACTCTTCGATCCTTAAAGAAGGTAAAATTGATCCCTGTGGTTGTCGTTGTGGATTAGGTAACAGGAAAATGGAATAGTAAATACAGCAAATTTATTAAGTAAGTCTCTCTTTATGGTAACGTCATGGGATCCTTAGCTTGGGTAAATGTAAGACACAAAAAGTAAAAAAAAATATACACTTTAAAAGCTATCAAAGAAGCAGTTGTTGGACATTACACGCATTTAATCATATTCAACTTCATATTGATGCATTTATAAAAATTGAATATATCAATTTGTAAATAACTTTCCATTAAATTATTATCTTTTCCTATATGATATAATTTTACACATACATCATTAGAAAAAATATTATTTTATTTATTTTCTGTATGAATTGACTGAACCCCTGGATAACAATTTCTCTAAGCAATATCATCGCCATTTTTTAAATTTCCATGAATTTCCATCGTTACTCAAATCCAGAATGCATTTTTTTTCTTCATATAATTCTTTTATTTTGAATTTATATACATTTAAAAAAAATTATAATGCAGAATATCTTCTTTCTTCAATTCACAAGGATTCTTTGAATTCTGACGTACATTTAGATGCCTGAATTTACTTCTTTTGTTTTTGGCCTTCCATTATCTTTTATGGTTTTTATGAATTGCAGATTTTTTTCATTAATTCCAAACTTTCTAATAAATTAATCATTTATTTTTATATTTCTATTTCAACCATTTCTTTTGGGGTGTTCATAATATCGTTTTTACGAAAAAAAGGTACTTTTTTATTTAAAGCTGATAAATTGTATTTTTCTTGTACCATCTCTTAAAAACTAATTATAGTTAAAATGCAGTCAAATTTAACAAATTTTTATAATTTTTTTTTCTTTCACATGAACTTTATTTGTCGAGTCAAATCAAACTACTTTGAGAAACAAGTATACATTGGTTTAAAACTTTTTTCTGACAATAAACTTGTCTATATTTTGATAGTTGCTGAATAATTGCTTCGGCTGATTTCATCTTTTCTAAATGAGTTATTTCAGGTATTCAATGTTATTTATTTATGAACCAGAAAACATTTTTCCAACTAAACCAAAGACGTGAAGTTGAATTAGTAATATGCCCTTTTCCTCGAGCATCGAAAAATCTATTGCTACAAAATTTATATTAGAATTGCTTAATAATGATGTTGATTAATGTAAAAAAAATCTATTTTTCAATATAATGGAGAAAAACTGATTTTTCTCCGTTTCTTTTCTGTAACTTATATGATTAGTATAATTTATATATTTATGAAAATTTCGAAATCACTCATTGAGGAGAAGCTTGATACATTTTTAATGTTCTATAATATGTATATTGAGGGAGTTATTATTTCCAAGGCCTAGTTGTTTATTTCCCCAAAAATATTATCTCAATTTCTTACTCAAACTCAATTTTTTAACTATCTCAACTGTTCCCAATTGTTTCTGGATACAGGAACAATTGCAACTTTTGAAGGAATGCTTTTTAATACAATTTGTAGAAAAACCATTTATTAGTAAAGTGTGTGTAAGCTAATCGTACCGGTTTTATAGTAAGATTTCTTTCAACTTCATCAATAACATGTACCTTGTACTTAGTATCAGGCTATAGTAATACCTTATAATTTCAACAATTATTTCTCAATATGTTCTCTTATGTTGGTTCAATGGCTTCTGGTCTGGGTCTGAAGGCCTTTCAAACCTTGATGATTTAGTCATTCGACATATCAGCCCACTCCTCTTCAACAGAGGTATTCAGGGAATCAACTTTGCAGTGGGGAACTTTGCTGGCCTTGCTCTCCACGAATCCCCATATTAAATTCTCCAGTGGGGGAGTATTCCCGTGATGCTCTTACGGACCTTACGGACAAGCTCTACATAGCAATTCAAAATGTCTTTTATAGAGTGATAGGCGTGGATAAGATTTGCAATCCATTGCCTTTTTGTCTCCATTTTTGTTGTTTGTTGACGTATAAAAGCTGATACATTTCGGAACTATTTCTTTTTAATAAACCAACATTGATTGCAAGTAATAATGTATTTATACTACACTCTGTATTCTCAAAACAGATAAAAAAATAGCAAATATATGTAAGTATGTTGTGTTTAATTTTAAGGCGGTCTAAGTCGAACCATCTCTGAGGAATTTAGCCGAAAGTTACAAATAGTGTTGCAACTATCCCCTTTCACCCCCCCCCCCAATATACTAAATAATGGGCTGTGCATGATGTTCGTTGACGACAATACAATATACATAGACTCTCTCAAACTGTCATGGGAGATGGGAAGATATATAAGAGGGGGAAGGAAATAAATTTCTTTTGTTATCATTATTATTTTTATCATTTTGCCTTTTTGACTTTGCAAATTCTCTATAGATTTAGAGAAAATACATAAATTTTATTATTTATTTATTTTTATATCTTCATGCCATTAATTTTGTGATAATGGGATAAGAGTTCAAAAAAGGGAGACAGAAAAAATATATATAGGCGTATAGTGCATCAATTTTCTCTTTTCTCTCATGCTTTACACCCCTTTTTTGAACTCCCCATGTAAATTCTTTGAAAGGTAGACTAATGGAGAATATATTTATTATATCCAAATTCATACATGGTCCAGACTTACATAGTCGCATTAAAAAATGAGTTTATTACAGAAGAGAGCGTGTTCCTGGCGTTACGGGTTGTATATTAAATCGAAAGCGACGCCATTTTGGAGGTCCAACTCTTTGTTTTATAATAGTAATAATCCCAATGTTTTAATGCCCAAGAACTCCTAAGGAAACATCATCTAATTACTTTAAAAATGAAAAAAATAACTATTGTTGTATAGGAGCAATGGTATTTATTTTTTTAATTTAGTACCTCTAGTCGAAAAATAGTTGGTATTATGTTAAAAGTTTAGAGTATTCTTAAATATACAGAGTGCAAAATATTTTACAAGCGCTCATTATTGTTCCACTAATCAACGTTCAAAGCATACTTAGAGTGTAGTAGAAAAATCGCCTGCTGATAAGAAATGCTGTGTAAATTTTCATTTTAGGAAGACACATTTGTAAGGTTTTACAGAGTATCATACAAAATTGCTTTCTTTATTTTGTGATAACATAAAGTATTATGTATTAGTCCGAAGCCTCTTTATGATAGAGTTATAGTTGTTACACTTTGAAATATTCTGGGACATTCTATCAATCTCTCAAATTCCTGCTAAATAGATCATGAATATACATATGTAGTTATGGAAATTTTATGTATTTTGGGCATGTTTAAAAAAAAGCATAATAACCTTGACAATTGGAATAATGTTTTGGGGTAGAGAAAAATAATGTTAATGATGTTTCATTAGAACAGCTACTATCAGCTGAATCAGCTGTGATAAGGGAGGAGGGAGTGAAGGATATAAACAAGGACATTTACTAAAATGGCTTTGATGTCAATCTTTAATTCTAATCTCAGTCCAACAATTAATTACAATTATAACTCTACAATAAATCCTCAAGTTTACTCTCCGTCTATTATGAGCACATACGAAAGTTCAATCAGTTTTTAAATAAAATTGTATATAGCAAAAAAGGAAATTCACTACTCAGGACTTAAATACATAGTAATGATAACTCCTAAGGAAAATAAAATTAATTCTTCAAATTACCAATTCCAAAAAAAGAAAAAGGCCAGCTAAAAAAATACACACTAATTAGATCAAAAAATTAAGGGCAACATGATGTGTGGTGTACATAACTTGTACCTGAAGTACTCAAAATGACATCCGTTTTAACACAATTTTGTCCATATGTATGCGCTGAGGCTCTCCTCCAATGAATGCAAATTTGGACTTCAGGAAAGGAATTTGAAATAAACGTTAATTCTGTAGGCTAAATCTAATTTTGAACTACTCTGTAGTTAGAATATGCACTAGGATATATTAATCCATGAATAATGACATCTGGTTGATCATTCTCATATCAAATGTTCACACATTTTAATCTTTTCTTTATGTTTTTTGAATCATCATCAACAAATATTAACACATTCAATCCTTTTTTTCCTTCTTTAATGTGCATATGTTTGACATATGTTTTTTTTTTGTGTGCATACATAATATGCCTCAAGAAATAGATTAAGTGCTCACTAAATCCTCTTTTGTTGTTGCTGTTGCCTTGCAACTGTTGGATGGATATAATTCTGCATAATTTTTGATATTGATAATGATGTTGTTAGTATGATTATCTTTGAGTCACTGATTTTCATAACAATAGGATAATTTTTTTTTACTAATAATGAAAATGTCAGGGGGATTTAAGGAACGCATTTATTGGAAATAGCTAATGGCTATGAATTTTTCTATTAAATTTTCCTTCTTGCATTTTTGACATTGAGCTTCATTTTCTATTATGTAAACATTTAAGAATATATCTATAATGCACAAGTATTGTGCGTTTTCATTCTGACGTCATTATTACCCAATTTGATAAGGTATTAAAACCCGAATTTTATAAGAATAAAAACAATTTTAATAAATTAGTAGGTTTAAAAAATGAATTCATTGGAATAGTGGTTATTTACATTTTTACACCTCGATTATCCAATTTCAGAATCTAAATAAAGTCACTCTCCCAGATTCCCAATGTAAATTAATAAAATGAATTAAAAGAAACATATATATTTAAAAAAAAAAGAAGATATTTATTTAATTATTAATTGTAGTCAAGTGTAAAAGTTGTTTAAAAAAAAAAAAAAAGACTAAAAAAATAAATATTATATTTAATTCCAAAACCCATTTGTTAATTAGATGAAGTTTTGGTCGGTTTTGCTTAGTAAGTAACCACAGTAGAACCTACTTAGGCTATAAAATAAATCTGCTTTATTGAATTAATTATATTTTATATTAGAACTATTTGTGGACTCTCTTTACACTCAGTTAGTGAACTGGTTATAAAATAAACCCAAAAAAATACAAACCTATTTAATTACATGATAAATGCAGTTGAACGATTAAAATCATTGCGTCATTTAAATAAAGTCTCATTTTTTTAAATAACTGCGTAATAATTTTTAAATTTCTAAAAATACTTGGATGAATCGATATAAAATAAATTAGTACTCATCAATTTTGATGAGGTTGCTTGTATTAAAAAAATATTAGCTACAATATTACGTTTTTTGTAGTTGTACGGTTGTACAACTCAAACCTCACATTAAAAAAATAGAATAATCTAAGAAATCAAAATGAAAAACAAAAGAAGGACATTTAAGCAAACCATTAATTAAATTTAGTCAACCTCGATTAAAAATATATGAATAATTCGTAAACAAGGCTTTATCAACATAAATAAAGAGCTGCATATCATCAAATTTAATGTTTGAGGATCATACTGAAAAGTATTGGCGATCAATTGAAAATTCAAAGGAATAATCAGCTAAGATAAATCTTGGGATCTATAATAGCTCAGTTCACTAACCGAGGTTAAAATTTCCACTTGAAACAAATCTCCGTATGGCATATATAAGTACAAATATGTTGCCTTTTAATATATTTGTTGTTTGTATAGAGTTTACAAAATATATAAGATTCCTTGTTAATCTCACATTCATGATTGTTAATTGTTTTAGTTGTGCTCTCTTGGGTCTGTAATGAAATTTTTTGACAATCAAAGTTAACCAGCCATATGTAAATATAGAGAATATTTGTCTGACACGTGCAAGGATATTGATCCCAGAAAATTTGTCTTCTTCAATGTCCTTTGTATACTTGCAGTATATATAACTTTCGGAGAGCTATCGTTTGATATAGAAAGATGGGATGACAAGCTATTTTGTAATGTATAATATATGTTTGGCATGAATTATATTTTCCTGAATTTTTGGAAATTATATTCTTCTGTGGATTGTTAATGAACAACAGCTCTTAAGTATCAACCTCATATAATTGCTTTTTTATTATTACAGTCATTTTATGGTATGTGTATTGGTCTCTATCGGGCTCATATGTTTTAAGAAACAATAATTTTAGACCTCTAATATTAGTTCTGTTTCTGTATTAACAATGTTATAAGATATAAATAATTTGCAATTGGAGTTTAATGATTCTATTACCAACTATTTTCATATTTTTTAAATCAAATAAACCTTTCAAAAATTCCTTTTTTTCTATTATACTCAAAACAAATAAAACTATAAACCATTGATAAAAAAATTAATTGAGGTAACAAAGGCATTTTGATTGACAATTCGGCACAGTAAGTAGGTAGTAAATTGCAATTTTTAGTATTATGCTATGGACATCAGCTATGGCATAGGGCAGGGGTAGGCAACCTTTGAGACATGGAGTGCCAACTTCAACATTTCTAATCAATGAGTGTGCCACTATCAACAATAACGGGTGAAAAGTACAACAAACTACGGGAGTATCTTCAAATTTGCGCGTGCCATAGGTTGCCGACTCCTAGCACAGGGTATAAACAGAGATACATTAATTTATAGAGGTACGGGATAGATACCGATAAAAAATTTGCATTAACATAAGATTTGGAGACCGTACGGGAGATCCACTTCAAGATAAGTTTATATAATGACTTCTTATGGGATAAATTGCTGTGACTTATGATTTTTTTTGGCTAACGAGCACGGTCTAGGAAATAATTAAGTGTTAACGTATGTTAAAATATTACTATATATTGTTTTATCTCTAGCTATAAAGGTGTACTTCAATTTTTGGCATACTTCATTTATGTATGATCCCCCCAAATAAAAAATTACTAATATGTATATCAACAGATAATTGAATATCCTTGATTTGGTGTTTTCATACGATTTAAAAAATCCCAAAACTTATAGAACTTAATACTTTAATGTTTTGTGTTTTTTTTGGGCCTGAAAATAATTATATTATGTGAAAATATTTCATAGAAGTAACGTATAATTACTAATTACCTACTTAGCATGTTTTATGACGCAAACTTATAGTAAAATCTACTCACACTTACCAACAAGGTGGTTTCAGATTTAAAAAAACTAACAATTTAACACATTTTAGTTAAGTATTATGTAAAAAAATTGTATTATTTGTATGTAGCATATGTCCAACAAAACGCATTTATGGGCTAAATTCTTAAAATGTATTTTTATCTTTTGATGATGCCTCTTTTTAATGTATATTTTAAAAAAATACTGAGATTAGCAAACATATATACTATGAGTTTATAGATAATTTGTGGCAAATTACCTAGCCAAATTAAAAAAGACATGTGTTGTCCTTATAACAGTCGCAATTTGAGATATACGAGGTGTGTTCAAAAAGTAAGGTTACCGTTCAAATTTCTCGGTCAACGTATATTTGGTATGCTAGATTTTTATTTTTTTGTGTCAGATTTTGTTATAATAGACTCAGAGTCTTGGGTAGTATTATAGGGCTTTTAAGACAACACAGGTGAGATCCCTTTTATGTGTTAATTGAGAACTTTGATCTAATACATTCAGTTTATGTTAGTAATTCTACGTGGTGTGTTCCTTTATATAAATCAAATAATATCTATATAAAAAAATACAATTCAATTATTTAAGAAGTATGTTTTTTAAATGTTCCTTCAATTGTTTGGTTATAGTTCCACTGATTAAATATGAGTAAAAATTCTATTATTACAATTTCTGCATCTAAACTAGGAATTGTCATTGAAATCCATATACATTAAGGATACTTCCTTCTCTAGAAACAACCAAGACACTAACTTACGAACACTGAGTTCAAGAGAATGATTTTTTCAGAGTGCGTTGTTCTTTGTGCTATTGTTTCTATGGCTTTTATAAAAAAATAATATATTAATTTGTCGAGTTAAAAAAATCTTGGACAGGATGCTTTATTGAGATTCTAAAAATTGTTGTAACTAATTTTTTGGTTCTTGGAATATATTTTTCTTGGTCAGGATTCTTCAAAGTCTCTTGTCTTGGTCTCAACCAAGGTTGCCTTAACCCTACCACCAACTGTAACTTTTATCGACCTTCATTTTATTTCTGTTTTATAACATTACTTATATATTGAAGTACGCTTTCACTCTTACGAGTACTTAATTATACTCAATTCTCCTTCTAATTATTAATATATACCAGTGTTATTTCGTATACCGGTGCTATAATGATATCAGAATATTAATACACATAAATAAAAAAATATGTTTGCTAATCACATTCCTTTTTTTAATTAACATAATTAAATCCATCATAAAAAGGTACATACATTTAAAGAGCTTAAGTTCTATAAATTTTTGGATTTTATAAATCTTATTAAAGCAACAGGTCAAGAATATTTGTTTATATATTATTCATTAGTTTTTGGTCCATACTTAAATGAAGTCTGTTAAAATTGAAATACATTTTCATACCTAGAGATAAAATAATATACCGTAATATCTTTATATACGTCGAGCCTGCTAATACGTTTCTAAATACAGTTCGTTTGTCAAAAAAACTCATATTTCCTAGTAATTTTATCTAATAGGAAATCACTAGAAAAATTTAATCAATTTCTATTCGAACCAGTACATGCAATGTCATTGAGTCATCAAAATGTTGCCATAGAAATAAAAAAGCCCAAGTGTTTCTATTAAAAAAATATATGAATGTTGTCGGCTTATATAAATTTCAAATTAACAATATTGTAAAATAGTGTGATTTGGACTAGTTTTAATCGCTATATAAATCTTTTCAATAGTTTTTTATTTTATTTTTCAAAAGTGTGTTTGTCGGGAAAGCTTGTTCTTTTCAAGTCAAAAAGTAGTTTTTAACTTTTTTATCTCTATTACAAAATTTTAGAATTTCAATAAATTTCCAAATTGACCTATTTACAAATATTTTAAACTTTTTTTCAAAATAAGTGACTTTTTATTCCTATAAATTAAATTTTTGTGAACAGCTGTGAACTTTTGAATTTTTTTCCAAAAAAATATAATATTTAAATTCCCCCCCCCCCATTTTATATTTTTAAAATTTTATTCCAAAAAATTTATTTCTAAAAAATTTAACATTTGAAATATTTTTCCAAAGATTTAATTATTGAATTATTTTTCAAAATGTTTAATATTTTTAAAACTTTATTAAAAAAAATTAATTTTCGATTTTTTTAAAAAAATTTTAATATTGAAGAAATTTAATTCGAAAAAAAAATTTTTTTGAAATTTTTTTTGCAAGAAACTAATTTGTATAATTTTTTGTCAACAGCTGTGTACTTTTGAATTTATTTTCAAAAAATTATATTTTTCCTTAACAGCTCTGGTTTTTTAATTATTTTTTCAAAAAATTTAAGTTTCAATCCCACCCACCCACCCACAAAAAAAAAAAAAAAAAAAAAAAAAAAAAAATTCTGCATACGCCCCTGTAAACAATACATATTTAGATTTAGTAAATTGCACAGTGCACAACACACTATCAATTTCTTATCCGCAACTACATATTACATGATATTTTTTCATCGTTTTTCTATGCTGTACATATTTTTTGTTGTTGGTGGTAGTATTGTCATGACTATATATGTATATTAATATGTGCTGTGCTGTGATGAAGGGGGGAGAAGGGATTTTTTTCTTAGTAGAAAAAATATATAAATCTTTTTCTCTTCCCTAATATATATGTATACCATATAGCATCTGTTGAACGCGTGGGACTTATTACACATACATACATCTACCATGTATGTACGTATGTCCATGATTCCCCCGCGTTTTCATTTCTCTTAATCCCGAATAACAAACAATCTCTGACTTTCCACCTTTTTTTCTTCTTCTTCTTCCTCTCTCCGTCCTATTCTTCCCCTTTTTTCTTCTTTTATTTATTTATTTATTATTTAGAGAATCTTCTTCATTTGCTTCTTTTTGTTCTTCTTCTCCTCATTTTCTTAGGATGATGACTCTTCTAGGTATTATTACTGCAGTTACCACACCACGTCTTCCTTTTTTCTTCTTCTTTCTTCATCCATTAGCTTTTTCTTCTTTTTAATTATTTGTACATCTTATGAAAGCAATATGTAACCATTTATATGTATCTACAGGGGTGGGCAGAATATTTTCAAGTAAGCATAAATTAAAACAAAATTGAATGCATGAAATTTAAATTGAACAATTAGTTGTTATATCCTTCAATATGATCACCCTCGGCATTGATCACCAACTGTAAACGGGATATAAAGGCTGAGTAGGCTTTTATTACCTCTTTCTTATTGAAGGATGACATTTTCCTCTTCAGAGAGCTTCAGGGACCTCAAAGAGCTATGCGGATATTCGTTTACCTTCTTTCTCAGCTCTGATCATAAGTAGACATCACACGGATGAAGGTTAGGGCTGTTGGAAGGTCATTCATAAGCTTTCGAGGCAATGTATGATAGTTTTAGCAACATGATAAGGCGTTGAGTCTTAAATACATATGAATCTAGTATTTGGAGGTTACGTGGCTTCCAGCCATGCCATCACAACATTCTTAAGAATGTCCAAGTACACTGCGGAGATCAATATGATACCGTTGTCACATATGTGAACCGGCATGATATTCCATTGCACTGGTGAGCAAACACCATTATCTTAGACAGGAACTTGGTCTTCATCACAGGAGGAACATTACCTCTCTCCTTTTCCAGCTTCTGGTCATTCTTTCGCTTGCAGGCAGCTTCCAAGGGAAGTTTGAATCATCACTGAATAGCTTTTTGATATATGGATTTGATTTACAAATTTGAGGAGTTTCTTGCCTCTCTGCATCTTGATGTTATTCATCTTCGTAGTAAGAAGGTGAGGTCTTCCCCTGATATAGCAATTGAAGCCAAGATCATCCTTGATGGCCCTGTCCACCGTCCTCCTACTGTTAGGAGCATGATCAGCCATTGAGATGCCAGGATTGGCTTTGATGGACCTCTTGGGCCCAGCCAGGAATTGTAAAGTTCCCTTTTTATCTTTATTTGTATCACATGAGGAGTGGAAAAGCTCCCTACCCACCTTTAGTTGCTTCCATACGTCATAGACAGTGCTCCTGGTATATCTTGTAACTTTTATGATTACCTTAGCATTGTTGCCGGCCTCAAACAATTCTGCAATTACTTTACGTGTGTTCTCTTACTGTTTCCGGGTGAAATTGATCAGATTAAGTTAAAAACAAAAGATGTTGTCTATAGACAGTACTTTCAGGTGAGGTCAGAGCTTTACAAGATAAACGAACTAGATTTAAAAAAACAAACAATTAGAAATAAGTCCAGATACCCCTGTATATCTCGTGTACAAGTCTTAACTTCTTGTAAGCAAATTTTACAAGTTGCAACACAAAAATCAGATACATAGTTTTAAGATAATAAAATATAGAGTCCTACTAAGTTCAGTAGTTTACTATGCTCCTAATTCGCTATTCTACCAAAACAGTTGTATCTAAACAAACCGTGAATCTCTTTGAGGAGCAGATGGTTGTATATTGAATGAATGGATGGTTGCTATAATTATGCATAATAGGGGTGTTGGTATGAAGGTCGAATTAATGCTATCTCTTCAAGCACTAGTCACCCTACTAATTAATTTATGAAACAAAAATAAATTTGACTTTTTGCTCAATATTATAAGTTAGTGTATTTTTACTCAGCCTCTCAGAGTTTTTGTCATTGATGCTCTTTGTTCAACATTTATAACTCTCATTATTTCAAAACCTGGATGATGTCCTTATAACTATTTATAAATGAAGGTTTATCACATGTGCTTTCACTTTTATGTCTTAGGGATTAATATGACAAATTGAGGAGTTATATAAACATTATTGCCATACATGAGTCTTTAGTATATTGGAGTCATCAAATGCATATTTTCATAAATGTATCTACAACTTAAATTAATATTTAATTACAATTTTATCCCCGGTAATTTTATTTACGAGGTTTCATTATGCAACCAAACGACAGCTCAAACAAAAATAAACAAGTTTTGTTTTTATCTCATACTTCTACATGTAAAATGTCGGAGCAACAACATAAGGGCAACGCATGCACAGATGTAAGTGCCAAGAAAGTTGCAGAGACCGTTAGCAACTCTACCCAGATTGCTTACAACATCAAGAAGTTTATTACAGCCCCATACAGTCAAGAAGAGCCGAAAAACTTCTGTATCAACAGTATCACTAACTTTTGGCCAGCAGCCCACCTCCAGACTTGACTTCTAACCCCTGGACTTTGCAGTTTGGTGTGTCTCGGAGAAAAATGTCTGATGCACCTCCCATCCAAATTGGATTCTCTCCGAGCTACCGCCATGATAGCGTGGTACACCGTGAACACGGCCTTCATCGTCAAGAGGTGACAATATATTCGCTGGCGTATGTAGGCTGTTATTGCTGGTGAAGGAGGAGGACATATTGGGGGAAAAAAATAGCTAAATATATTATTTAAACATATCACAAATTGGTTTTGAGGTGTCCTTTCTTTATTCCATACAAATCACGTTTCTCGGGTCCCCACATTGTAGATCTCAATAATAATTTAAATATTTAATAATTAATTAGAAAACTAGAGAATGAGTGATAGTGTTGAAACTACATTAAGATGACATCAAATTTACATTTAAATTCTGCAAAAAAATAATAATAATTTTGAGATTGTGAAAACAGATTTGTTTATTTGGTGTGCTCTGTAGATTTGTACTCATATAGTTATATATTAATGCAAAAATGAAAACCTTAGACATTAAATCATTATATCTAAGTTTGGTCTTATAATATATCAATGCATTTTTATCTATTATTCATGGAGAGCATTTTTACTTCTTGTTCCCTCATACCAAAAGATTTAGAGACTGTTGAAGTTAATTAGTCATATACCTATATTTATACACACGAAGAAGAATAAAACTTGAAGGTCTCACTTTATCTCCTTTTTATCTTTTGTTTAACTAACTTGAAAGAATAAAAAAGATAAAATATATCTCTATATAAAAAGGTTAAAGTACCATTTATAAATAACGAAAAAAAAAAAAAACTCATAAAAATATATGTACACGCATTAACTTATTTCCATGAGTAATATTATTACTCTAACAGAGAAGAAGGAGGAATGAAGCAGAGCAGTAGAAGAACCATTCGTCCTCCTCATAATTCATTTTCGGGTCTTCATAAATGTACATTTTACGTCTCATTAATGAACCACTGTTGGAAGAGACAAGGTTTATATGTACATATATTAAAAAGTTATAGAGCAGGGATTTGTTGTTGTTATTTTGAAATGCGGGTTGTTGCTACTTTTGTAAGTTATGTTTCCCTTGGGTTTTTACTCTCTTTCTCTCCCTTTTCGTGTGTTTATGCTCTAGTATCATTTAGAATTTATATATACATATATTATACACATTAGTAGGGGTGGTGATGCTTGGCTTTTAGTTAGATGCAGCTACACTGCAACCATTTGTCACTTAAATCCCATAGAGCCAAAATGAAAGCTACTCTTTTTTTTGCTTTTTTATATATAAGCTATAACAATCTAGAGCAGTACTATCGTAATTATAAGTTAGGCAGTAACTTTAAAGGGTGGTCACTAATTCAATAATTAAACAAGGTTGATTGATTGAAATTAATCCATATTTACTTATATTAAGGCATAGACAATTACTTACTAAAAAAAACCCTGAGCTTTCTAGATTACTTATAAGTCGAGAAAATGACACTTGAACCTGATCGACGAATTTCTATTCGTTGGGCGTCTTCAGGACCACTGTCTACGCCGTCAGCAAGTCTGAAACGTTGGAGAGGAGAAGGCCTCTGCCAATAAGGCCAAAATGCATCTAGAGGAGTGAAATAAAACAGCCTAGGTCAATCCTAGAGAGCTTATAAAAAAAGTGAGTGGAAAGAGGCCACTTTTGACACCAGCAATAAAACTCATTTTCTTCGTCGCAAGACTCTTTGAATCACCTCAAGAATACCAAATCCAAACGACAAGAAGACCTGGACCGGTGACTCCGTGATGAACAGGCAGAATGATAGGTATTTAAGCTGTGGAGACAACGTGCCACTAAGTACACTGCTTTTGCCATGTCCTTGGCGTTGTATCTGACGATAAAGCATCTCCTCTGTTTTAGTTCCTGGTCGGATACAGGTTCATGGGGTCCAACTATGTAATTGCCTTAGAGAAGAAACATTTGCTGTGGTTGAGGTCAAACTATCCTGATGGAAATATAGTTTACCAGTAGGATGGTGCGCCTGCATATATCTCAATAAAGGTACAGGAATGTTTGTCCAACAACATTCTCTTCTGGCCCAAACACTTTTAGCACCCTACAGCCGTGATGCTAATATTAGGACGCCATGACAGAGGGCTACATCTGCAGCCGGTGCCAGACATTCATCCTCTGCCTAGAAACCATAATTGCTGCTAAGGATGGCTACATTAATGATTAAGATAGCTCAGACAAGTATCTATAGTATTAATTTGGTTAAAATTCTTTAAGTAATTAATAAATTATGTCTTGTTGAAGTTGAAAATTCAAAGTGTTCATATTTCAATAGACTACTCAGTATACGGCTAATAGTTACGAATTATTATTATTTGCTACAGATTAAGAACTTGATTTTTATAAAACTGAATAACTTTGGTCTGCCTTCATTTAATTTATGATACTTTATTTGTCTCTGATTTTTGTATATGCCTTCTCAAAAATAGTTATTTATTCCTTTCATTATGACAAGGAATTTTTCTGTGTACTCATTTAAATACAAATTGGAACACTAACTATGAGAAGGATTAATCTGAATAATTTATGAGAAGAAGTGGAAGATACTAATTAATTGCAGAGTACATATCTACAAAACCCATGATCATTTTTTTGCAGAAAATAATGTCCTTTATCTATAGAGAAAAACTCGGAAAATTTTATGCAATTTGCTCCAAGACATGTATGTATATACTAGAACTTTTAAATCAGTGGAAGGAACTAGTGCTAAATTATTTTATTGTCAATGCTCCGAACTAAACTGGGTATTGTTTATCACAAATCCCTAAAATTTAAGAGTGAAAGCAGCTGTATGTGCTTCCATTCATACATACGATGTACATGTTTATGAGGTTTAAAAATGGTAAGTAAAAAAAGTAGAAAAAATATACATACAGAAAGGAACACAAATTATTTGTTGGTGTTGATGTGATGTTGTTATTCTTGAGAAATAACTACATGAAAGAATAAGCGAGAAAGAAGGGAAAAAAAAGGCATCATTTATCAGTGGAAAAGAAGGGATCTTTCCCTTCCTACATCCTTCTTTTTTTTCGCCGGTATCAAATATAGGGATTTCATAATAGCTTTTGGTATTATATTATGTATTTATATATGTATAAGTAACGGAGAATAAAGAGAGAAAGATAGAGAGCCAAAAAAATAGAAGGGAAAAAAATAAAAATAAATAAGTGTAGCACCACATATATAAGGGATAATAACACGGATCAGAACCTCATTTAGTCGCATTTTTATACATATAACTATATTTTATTCAGTGTCCTGTTTCTTCTCCCCCACAATTTTTTTCGTTTTTGTTCTCCATGTATTTTTATTTTTTTAAGGTTTTATTTTTACTTTATTTTTTGTTCTTGACCATTTATGTGTCTCTTCCTGCATGCATTTCCAGGTTTGGTTTCAGAATAGAAGAGCTAAATGGAAGAAGAAACGAAAGAGTCCTGCTCGGTCAGAGACTCAGGCGGACGGTGGGTTCTATGCATTATTAAAAACATGATTGCCTTCTCTTTTCTATTACTTACAAATTACTTATCCCACTTATTACCTATGTTATTTATACTCTCAATCTATACATTATATTACATAGTATTTGTAATTTACAGTCGTTTCTAGCTATAGGTAAATAATACCTCTTGTTATCTAAAACTCTACATTAATTAACCTTCTCTATAATAATTATATATACAGTTATATCTGGAGACTTTTTATTACACACTCATTGACAATCGCCATTTTTTTTCGGGGATCATTCTTTAAATCATCTCTGCTCAAAGGTCCAAAAATTCAGTACTCAAACCAAAAATTGTCTATGAAGTATATCATTATTTTAAGAAAATCTAAGCATTGATTTTTTTTCTTTGAATATAATTTTCCTCTAAAAATGATGAAAATAGAGATTTTCAGGAAGTATTTTTGGTTTTCAAACCGAAATGGGTATCAAACACATTTCATCTGGAACGAGTTATTTGCAGCTTTGACGTACCACTGTAAATATTTCTATTCAGCATTATTTTTATAATGCTGAATAACATCATCTTGCCCAGAGCCCCCAAGAGACTAGAAAGGACTCTGTCTGTATTTATTGCTAATATCAGCTAATAACATCTGAACTCTTTACCAATTTTCTAATCCTTACTAACATCTTCTTTCTTTCATTTCCTTTTGATTGCTGCTTCTGGACGGACAGGTGTGGTTTCAAAATAGGAGGGCCAAATGGAAAAAGCAACGGAAAAGTAATTCCATGCTCCATTCACCTAGTCCTCTTCTTCCTTCTCACTCTCTCCCACCTCTTGTTCCCTCATTTACTCCTTCATGGGGAGGACCTCCTTCAGGGGGTGGGAGTGTTGGCAGCTACGCAGGTAAATCATTTTTCCCTTCCTTCAATTTATCTCCTTATTTTTTTATTGCAATTTTATTGCTCTATTATTTGTAGCTCCAAGAGAGATTTGTAAGAGCTATCATTTTGGTTTTTATATCGTCATAAAAAAAACCTTAACGACAAGAGGGGTGTCATCTTCTTCTTTTATTTACTAATAAATACAAATACACTTCTCCTTCGAAGCTATATCATTATCAAGTGGGTGGCTTGTTCTAATGTCTCTATTTTATGTTTGTAGGTTTAAGTCAATTGAGTCAAAATTTCGGTGGGAATGGAAATAGTAGCAGGGGCAATGTGAATAATGGGGGGAGTAGCATTCATGCCAATGGTTCCTCAACTAGCGGCGGCAGCTTCTCATCTCCACCCAATTCAGGAATGGTCATTGGTGGAGGATCCTCATCTTCAAGTGAAATGAATCATCCATCATCAACAGCCTCCGGCGAATCTTCTTCTTCCTCCTCCTCTACTTACCTTCATCAACATCATCTACCTGGTGGCGCCGGCGGTGGTCCCTTATCACAGCACCCCCATTCTCAACAGCAAATCTCCACTCCCAACATTCCTCCTCCACAACCTCATCATCATCACCACCATCACTACGGATCATTTTTCTCCGGGGAGAGAAACGAGCATTCCAATACTTCTTCCTCTATGATGGATAATAAAGGTATTTTTTTGTGCTCTTATAAGGTATTTTTATATGTACTTAAATACAATGTGAGTAAGCAAATCGTACCGTTTTTGATAGTACAATTTCTTTCAACGTCATTTAGAACATGCACATTGTACATAGCATAAGAAGTATTTTGAAATTATAATTATAGTATCAACTATTATTTCTTAAAGTGTCCTTCTGCTCCAACAATGACCTCCAGTCTATAATGATTTAGTCATTGGACATATCATCCCGCTCCGTCTTGACAGAGGTATCAATATTGTGGCGGGGGAATTTGCAGGCCTTACTC
This sequence comes from Lepeophtheirus salmonis, assembly GCF_016086655.4. Taxonomy (NCBI): domain Eukaryota; kingdom Metazoa; phylum Arthropoda; class Copepoda; order Siphonostomatoida; family Caligidae; genus Lepeophtheirus; species Lepeophtheirus salmonis. The sequence continues at coordinate 23,753,684 of NC_052144.2, forward strand.
TCCACGAAGCCCCATAGTCCCTTTTCAAGTGGAGAGCATTCCCGTGATGAAGGGGCCATAAGTTTTGAAGCCAAAATCGGTGAGGTTTTTCCTTAGACGAAGCTCGAGTTGATATTGCCTTATGGCTAGATGCTGAGTCTTATTGCCAATAGTAATCCCCTTCGGGGTAATTGTTATCTAACTATGGCTTCACAATCTCTTTAATCACTTCTTCATATTCCTGTACTTCAATTTTAAAGGCATAACCGTTCAAGAAGTCTGCAGTGACAACCTTTTTGTGTCCTCCACTTCCTGGATAGTCTATTATCGCTATTAATGACGCTTCTGACCTTACAGACAAGCTCTACATAGCAATTAACAATGTCCGCGGCCTCCTATACAGAGTAATAGGCGCGGAGAAGATTTGAAATCCATTATATTTTTGTCTCCAGTATCATTGTTTGCTGATGTATCGCAACCAATAATACAGTTTATCAAAGCTGATAAATTTCAAAATAATTTCTTTTTTAATAACACAACATTGATTGCAAGTAATAATGGTTTTATTGAGCTCTAATTGGCGCGGTATGATTTGCTTACGCACATTGTATAGTGTTTATAAACAGTCATTTTGAAGGCATAAGCAACCATCTTTATATGAATATAAATCCCTGCTCCTAGAAAGCTGTGCTTGAAGATCACTTTTTATAATCAAAATTACGTACCAAGTGCCCTCAATTTTTTCAGATCAAAATATTGAGCAGGGCGTTACCTTACTAACACAAAAGTATACACTGTATTTGTTGTCGGCTCTTGATTTTTCTGATTCTTTTTTTCTAATCTGTATTCTGAACGTTAATTTGTTGAATAAGAATATTAGCTTGTGAAGCTGTGAACAATTCTCAGGAATTTTTGAATAATAAATCTCCAGTTTGGTAGGCCTGTTTATTCATTGTGACGTCACATGAAAACGGATAATATTTTGATTGCCAAATAAGGAAACACTTGATCCGTACTATAGATTTTGGTTTTTCATAAAGTCAATATTCATATTTTAAGCCGATTTTCTAAGGGTACAGACCCCTGATACTTGTCGGCAATGCTCCTCAAGTAATTAGATGATGATGAGAAAGTTTGTCAATTTTGTTTAATAGCATCGACACCAACAATATAGCATCGGTTATGTAATATGCCCGTCAGTGAAAACGATCTATAATATATATAATATGTTTTCTCTTTATATTTGCAGGGAATTTAATTGATTGCGAAATATCAGAGTCACCACAGAGTCATCACAATGGAGCTACTCCACCACCTAATCACAATATGAACGACCTATCGCATTTAATGAACGGCAGTGGTGGTGATACATTGCAATGCAGTGGTGATGGAAGCTCTCCATCTGATAATGCTGGAGTAACAACAGGTATGGATTTTTTGGTTTTTGATAGACTTAGTCACTCCTCTCCCCTCATGCCACCAATCCTATTATCATCATCATTTTTTTTATTAGTGTCATATTTTCTCTATCTTTTCAAAAAAAACAAAAAAATCTCCGAGAAGAAGAAAAGAATAATTATCTCATGGGAGTGATCCTTTATTTTAATCAAACATAAATTTCAAATCCCACTATGTAGCAAGTCCCTTCTCTCCCCACTTTCTCTTTCCTCTGTTATTCATTTGCATCCAAACACATTATTGACATTTGTTTAAAGGATACACTTTTATAGTCTCTAGACTACACCCTGTTATTATAATGAATAATTTTTATAAAAGATATGTTGGGACTTAAGAATCAAAAGAATTTATTGTTTGCATAAATAAGCCCCATTTGGAGGGGATTGACTACTCTTAAATTAAAATACGCGCAGTCGAATCCGAATAAGTTCAATTTTCTTACTTTTTACAATACAATGCTAATACAGTGCTAAAATTACTTACGTCACAAAATAGTAATTTTAGAGGAGAACGATTTGAAAATTCATTCTATTTCTGAAAACGTATCCGGGCCTTTTTTTCCTTCTAAAAGAGAGAACCAATCAAGATTATTTTTTGTTTATTGATTTACATATAGGTATTTTAAAACATTAAAATACATAAATTTTGTTTTGAATTACATTTTGCTGCTCAAGGATAAAAATGTCCTATCTTATCATATTTCAAAAATTAAGTATCATTACTATGTGTATATTTAGTTTGTCCTAAATAGTATGCCTGAATATTTTTTTCATTGTACTATTATTGTAGCAATTTATCGATGCAATGATGTCCTATCTGACAAATTGTATTTTTATCTATCTTAAAATGAACAATTTTAAAATGTCCAGATGGTGCATTTTTATTCTAAAGCCCTATTTATAACGCTCCATATTAGCTTTTTGACGGACTACAAAAAGTATTTACCGGCCACACCCGGTGCCCACCCCTGGTCTAAAACAACTAATGAATTATACATTGTAAAACACCGTTGGGAGAGGAAAAACAAAGAAAAACATTGCACATACATAATATAATATAATATTATACATATACTACATACAATAAATAAATAAACTTATATTCATTAATGTTTATGCTTTCTCTTTTTTAATATAGGAGGCGGAAGAGATGACATGATGTGGAGGGGAACGTCAATCGCTCATTTACGAAGAAAAGCTTTTGAACAAACTGTCTCTGTCTTTAGATAGATGAATAAATCCAACTTACCTACTTGATTTTATGTATATCATCATCCTTTTACTTGTTTTCATAGAGGAGTAGAGGAAGATATAATTATGAATGCTACTGCTACATAAATGTGTGTTACCTACAACGCTCTTCATTCGTATATACAGTGTGGGGAAAAAGTCACCGTATCTTTTTTAAAATATAGCATTTTTGATTTTTGACATAATAATGGTTGTTGTTTTTTTCAACATGTGTAGCTCTATGTAAATAAAATGGAAATCAGCATTACTATATTATGAATGATATTAATTTTTTTAATATCGATTTTTTAAATAAATAAGAAAAAAGGTTATGTTTAAAAGGGTCTTGATGTAAAAACTAACTATAGCAAAAGTGGGACTAAATGAGGTGTTATAATTATATCTATTGCTCTTGTCCCTGCTGAATTTATGACGCAGACATAAGGTTTTAGATCATATGTTGTCCGATTATGCCAAAATGCAAATGAAAATCTCTTTGAATCCAACATGTCTTTTTTCCCATGACGTGACCTCATGTCTTATTTATCATGACTCAAATACTGCTACAGATATTATTTCATCTCATTCCTTTTTAAAATTAAAGTTAGGGGTTACTTTGGATGTTTTTAATATGATATAATTTGGAAAAAGGAACACATTATTGCCCTAATATAATTAAAAAAGTGCATTACTGTGGTTCCCAACCTGGACTGCTTAAAGACCTTGTGCTCTCCGATGTATTGTCAAAAGAAGCGCGAGGAATTAAATACACTCACTATATTTAAAAAAATATATTTGAGATGAAAAATACGATAGGACTCTGCAGTGATAAAAATCATTTTTTTATATTATTGTAATGCTGATGTGATTCTATTAAAGAAAAAAACCATCCAAATTATGTATGTAAGGTAAACCACAACATCTTTCCATATGGATAAGGTGATTTCTTTTGCTCCACTGTAGATACAATATATTCTATATACGTGTATATTTAGACATACCTATATATGTATAAGATTTTAATAATTATAATTATGCATATTAAATATTTATTATTTAATTTATTTAATACTAAATGTTTTATTCGTCATTTTACTTTTCACGTACATTGTACATCGTATATGATTATGCAGAGAAGGTACCTAGTAATAAAATTTAAATATTTATTATGAATATAATATCTAAATTGCTTGGATTAAATGCTCCTTACTTTATTACATATATAATAAGTATAAGGTAATCTAGCTGCAAAGGCTTTGTGAGTAATTTGAGTATATGTATCTATATATGTATGTAGATTTATCCAGAACTCCACATACATTTATAATAAATCCTTTAATTCAGGTGGTCCAGTTTAATCTGAACACTTATTAACTCAATCATTGATGAAGATTGAGTAATTGAAATTCATTCATATTTCGATATATTAAAGCATAAATTATAAAACAAAACATACTACGAGAAAATGACTCTTGAAAGTGATCGACGAATTTCCATTCCCCACTCAAAGCAGTTGGGTGTCTCCAAGATCACCATTTACGCTTTCAGAAAGTCCGAAACGTTGGAGATAAAGAAGGCTCTTGTCATAAAGGCCAAACTGGACCTGGAGGAGTTAAAGAAAGCAGCCCAGGCCAATGTTCTCAAGTCCATGAGGGCCCATGCTATCGGGATTTTACACCAGCCTGTCCTAAAAACTGTCAAAAAAGTGGGTGGGAAGAGCTTTGTGAGGGTGGAGATACCACTTTTGATACCAGCAATGAAAAAACCCCGTTTCCCCGACTCTTGAACCAGTCTTTTGAGTTCTTTCACACTTTTGTCCCCCCACAGTTCTGATGTCCACCCCCTCGACTACATATTTTGGGTGTATGTCGAGTAAAAGTCCTGCAATGCCCGTCATTGCTCTTAAAGTCACTGAGACACCATGACAGAGGACAACATCTGTAGTCGGTGTCATCTCTTCCGCCGCCGCTAAGGGCGGTTACATTAATGATTAACAGAGCTCAGACGCACATTTATATATAGTATTTATTTTGTTGAAAATCTATTTTTAATTAATAAATTATATCTTGTTCAAGTTTAAAATTCAAAGTGTTCAGATTTTAATCGACTACTCAGTATAAACTTAATTGGAACTAATAAATGCTGCAGTTTCTATTGACACATGGTCTAAAAAGTCCCGGCCTTAAAAAAGAAAACACTTTTTATTCGTTCAAAATTCTATTGTTTTAAATTATCATTATTTTTTTATTTGCTTTATGGAGCGGAGTCCCCATAACGCTTTTCAAGCCATTTTTTAGCTTGAACAATATTTTTTACAATCAAAAAGCGGTGTAAAATTAAAATAAGAAATTGTTTTTGATCCATTGTTTTGGAAATATCAAAAGTAGCGTCAGATTTAGGACAATCACTCACTAACTAAAGAACTTATTGTTATGAAATTTTGACAGCATTCTTTTGAAGGTTAGTACTAACTGAAATGAGTGAATTAAAAAAAATCCCGCCATATTAGGGGCGTACGTAGGACTATATATATATATTTTTTTTTTTTTTGGGCTTGCTTTTTTTTTTTTTTTTTTAAACTTTCAAAAATTAAAATTTTCTACAATAGCTTATGATGATGTTCGTTAAGTTTAATAATATGTTTAAGCGCATTAGAATGTATTTTGAGTACTTTTTATCTGTGACTACAGTACCATATTTTTGGTTTAGCTTGGGACAGTAAAAATAACCTTATTAGCAAAGTACGAGCATCTTTTATCATTTGCTAAGAGTTTGACAATTCAAATAATTTCTTTGGAACAAAGATTTTAATTTTATAAAGCTTGTCTAATTAATCGTTGACATTTTTTGATAAAAAACTTACTCAAGGTATAACTAATGATATTAAAAGAAAGTTATTAAGTTCAAATATATAAGTCTTATTTTGAAAGTTATAAATAATATATGTGCTTAAGTATTACAATTTATTTAAAGGGATCACTACCATAGGTTATTATTATAGCCTTATCATCTAAGGCAAAGGTTTTTGAATTAAAAATTACAAAAATTAGTATAGATAGTAAAAATATTCCCATTTGATCAGATAATCTAATTTTTTTTAGTATAAATAGACTAGAATTACATCCAGTAGTCAAATGTCCTTTTTAAAAGTTCCATAATACTGACTAAAAAACGTGTTAAAGGGCAATATAAAATATGAAACTATCTTGAAGATGGCAAAAAAATGGATATTTGAATTTCCATTCTAATAAATAAAAATAACCAATTTCATTTTTGGACAGCTCAGATTTAATATTTAATTAGAAGTCAAAGCATTTTCTATCAATTGCATTACTAGTGATGAAAATCTGGTGTATTTAACATGCGTGTCAGAATAGAATGGAGGATCGACATCGGAGTAATTCTTGGCAATGTTTTTGTTTATTTCCTTCCATCCCTCATCCCTTGTCACAGGGAATTAACTGTCTCTGATTTAATCAAACGTCATGATAGCTACGCTGCTCTCATTCAAAACTTTCTTCATATTGTCAGGGTTAGCATGTTCATTTTTACTTCTTTTTAATGCCCAAAATACACACTATTGTCATTAATATCACTAGATCATTAGTCTCAAAATTTTGCTTATCTTCTCTTTTAATACTGACTTTATTGTAGAATAAAACTTTATCTATATAGTTACACTTTGGGAGTCCAATTACTTGTGTTATGTTATTACCAGTTCCATTTAGTGTGAACTGGGGAGGGAGGCTTTATATGTAATTTGAGATTATTTGAAATGTTTGATTTCATCGTCAACAATATTACTTTAATGCTCTTGATTGTTTTATATTTCAAAAATAGAAAGCTTTAACGAAATTGATCTGGTTGAGGTTGAGAGATAAATAAAAAAATCACGTTGCGTGAATAAAGGGAAGTATGAATTGGTTACCACATCTATCGTGTGTGTAGACATCTATGTCAATGTGTATATAAAACATCTCTCATGTCTAATATAAAAATGCAATGAATACTTACAACTATGCAATGACTTACATCAGAAACTAGTTGTTTTGTCATGCACTTAAAAATTTGACTGAAATATAAAACGATCAAAATGATGTTCTTCATCAAATTCAAACCCTCATTATTGTCTTCGAAGTAATTAATTTAAAGACTAAAATTAATCACACAAATTTGTTTTCTACAAAAAAGTGTTAAACCATTTTATTTCTTCTTCCTTCATCCGATAAAGTAGTTTGTATGTAGGAGGTTTTGTGGCGTTTGACGTTCTCTCTTGCTTAGATACTATTGATGAATGATATCGGGAGAAAACTTGCACTCACAAAAATCATTTATATATATACAATGAAACGTGTACACGCACGATAGATGTGGTAACCCGTCTTTACTTCTAAAAATACGTATTGTTACTAAGAATAAAAAAAATATTCGATCTCTTTATAATTCCTGGTAATCAGGAATTTACTGTAAATTTTTAGTTAATGCATATTTCAGTAATAGTTTAAATTATAACTTTAAACTTGTTCATAAAAAGAGTAAATCCCAAAAAGTTTTGTCTCTTTATTGATTATAAAGCTAAGTTGAATAGATTCTAAGACTGGAAAAACTGCACTCTGGCACTGTTAATATAGGTAAAATTGTCAAAAGAACCTTTTTTCAATGTAAAAAAAGTTTAACCCGATTCAAATCCCTAGTATGAAATTAAAACCCTTGGCTCTAAAAGCAATAAAATATCAGTATTAAATCAGTTTTCACTTACATAATATCAGTTTTAATTTTCAAGAATATAATCTATTATGTTTATATTTATTTTAGGTGAAATACTCCCAGAATTTATGAGTACTTGATCTACTCACATCCATAAATAAATGATATTTCTCAAAAGAGGTATCAATTTTTAGATCGTATTTCTACCTACTTTGGATTAAATGACATGTTACTAAACTTAACTTCACATTTAGTAGAATTACATTATTATTATTTATTTTGGGCGAATATTTAAAAATACTTGTGAATCATATAAAAGTATATCAAAATTATCAAGTTAATATTTTGAATATAATTTAAAAAAATTATAAAACTCTATCTATAGTTGACCTCTATTGTTTTTTTCATTAACTTCTTTCCTGAGTGTTGAAAAATGATTCTGAATCTTTAATATGTACTAAAAAAATAAATTCAAAAAATCAGCTAATAGACCACAAAAGTAAAATTTTTAATTTCCGTATTATTCGACATAAACTCAAGAGTATAATGTTTTGTTGCATAGTGTTATAATTGATTGACGAAAATTGTTCTTTACTTAGGTTTTATTCAACTTAAAAAAGGTTATGTTTTCCTACATGGAAAATATTCACACAGTTGAGGTTGAGATATAAATAAAAAGTAACAACTTGCGCGAATATCATAATTTTTTCTAAGAAAGATACGTTTTTTGAAATAAATTTCTAAAAAAATAGGAGTGGGCAGAAAGAGGATAAATTATTTGAATTAAGACTGTTATTTTTTCACCCAATAACCTATATGCATATTATAACAAAAATTGGCATTGGCCTCATAACTAATGTGAGCAAGCCCATATTATACTTCCCTTTTTTTTAAACTCTTGATATAGCATTATCCATATATCAGCTACTATAATTGGTAGATAGGCAATCCAAATAATTTATCTTTTAGATTTTTAGACATAGAATGTTTTAAGGCACATTTTGGAATACTTAAATACGATTTGAGTTAATAATCTGTCAGTAACTATCATCTTGTAGCTGCTTAGCCCATTATTTTGTAAATTCTTGAAAAATTGTCATAGTTTATTCAATATACATAATTTGAAAACAATATAATTGTCTGATAACTTTGATTAACTTTTAGAGGAGAAAAGAGCTCACAAGTTGTGCAGTCTCTACAAAGAAAAGTGATTCACTCGACTTGGTTACCAGTCTAAAGCTGTACATGACTGCCTTTCATATTTCAAAGAGATTGTAGGGAAGACACACCTAAGCAATCTTCTTGTTCGTATATGCAAAATTTACCTGGAGAACGATTTCATTTAAGACTCTCGCCATTTTCATATGCAATATTACAATGTAATTCCTTAACTGTATTGAAATTTTCAATCTGACGATACTGTGCAAATATGTTCCAAAATTATTTATGGGCTTAGAAAAAGGTAAGATGGAATCACTTAAAGAAGACCATATCGAATGGAAGCATGTAGACATGGCCGACAAACCTCCATTTAAATGACCTTATCAAGCTCCATGTGAGAGAGATGTGCAGAAATTGAGCAGAGGGAGTGAGACAACAGTAAATCAAGGGATACTGGGAGAATAGAGAGGGTAATTTGTAAGCTACACATATTCATAAATTGTCAAATAAGCAACAGGAACAACTACCAACCAATAATCTGATCTGTGAGAGATACCTAGATAATTTTAGGGATTTGGCAGTACAATTTGCTCAAAATCGAATCGTTTATTTTTTAAACAAAGAGGATCAAAGATGAGCACATATTTACCTCTTATACCTCAGAAGTAATTGAAAAGAGTATTATGACAATAATGAAGGTATTTGATCTTCGAAAGACTGAATGGAAGAAAGAATCTCAAGAAGAAGGAAACTCCTTCGTTTATAAAAAAAGTTCAAAGATCATGGTGGTCCCGTAACTTCAGGACAAGTGGTAAAGAATACGATTGTGAATAATGCTTCTAAAGAAATGATACAGTTCTTTACGGAAGAGCTCCAGCATCAAAAAGTGACCCACCCAAGAGAAATTATGGCTATATTTGGGCCTAACAAGGTAAACAAAGACACAATGAGATACAACTTCATCACCATGTTGAATGAAATATTTGAAGTAAAATAACAATGAGAAAAAGGGACAATGGGTAAGCTGCAAAATTACGGGTCTATAGATGCAGAAGAATCAGAAGCCAATGAAGAGCAGTATGCCTAAATTACCTTTTCTCAAAATGCTATTGTGCCATTAACGTGAGTCATTTGTAGTCAACTTCAGCGGTATTTAGGGTTTTACTAGAATGAAAACATAGATGGGACACACTGCATAATTCATTTGGTTAGGTTTAAGATTGAAAATGATGGGAATTGGGTTAGGTCTAATATTAATAATGTACACGATGTTCAGAATGGACAAATATTACCAGTTATCAAGATTCTAGGAGATTGGGATTATACAGGAATAAAGGTTGTATAGATTTTGTTAAATTAAAAAGATATTTTTGGTATTTTCAACCCCATACTGTATTTATATGTTTTCATAAATATACAGGGTTGATGTTATATAGTGGTACATATAATATTATTTTCAATCCGAAATTACATTGGTGTAAAATCACAGAGGAGGACAACAAGACATCTTATCTCTGAACAGAGCAAGTTCAGACGGTTGGAAGGAGCAAAGACGATTCCAAATTTTCTCAAGGACAACCAAAATTTGAGTAAAGTTTCGCTCTTCTTTGATGAAGAAATTTTCACTGTTGATGTCACTTTAAATAAGCAGAACAATCGCTACATGATCACAACCGCACATTCAAATAATGTCTCTTTCAGCGAGAAATGTCTTCGGAACAAAAAATCTAGTAGGAACCATGGTCTCAGGGGCTCTGGAGGATCACCTCCCATTTTTGTGGAGAAGGAGGAACAGCTCAATTCAGATCCTAACTTCGAACATCTCGATAAGGCTGTGTGCAACTCCTCACAGGAGTATCCAGTCTCTAGAGGCTTCTATCAAGAAGGAGTGGACCAAGCTCAAGTCTGACTAAATAGTCAAGGTATGCAAGGGAGTTAGGCTTCGTATTGAGGTAACTATTAGAGAGAGGTCTTACATATTAAATAAAAGTTATGCCGAGTACAATTTTTAGATATTTTGTTAAATAAATTTCCTTACAAAACCTCTCGTTTAAATTTTACTCTTGAAAAGTTGAAAAAAATAAAATGGGTACCACTAGATAAGATCGCGCTGTATATGTACATAATCTGCTTTTTATCATTATATCTATAATTAAAATTTAAAATCTTATTGTGTAATTGTTCTAATTATTAAAATACTGGAAACTTATCCGTCGAAATGCATCTTTAAATTGAGCTCTAAGAAGGTAGTTTTTGCCAAATTTCGGTAACTAAATTAGATCTATGTATTTCAAATTGTGCTTTAAAGCATTTTACGTCTAAAAATACGAAAGAAAAAAGTTTTTAGATAGAGTATTTACCTATCACACTATGCAACAAAACAAAGGTTTTGGAATTATTACAGGTTGAAAACCACAATTAGTATTGTTATTTAAGCCATAGAACACAAAAATGGCCATTAAAACTTTCAACTTATTAAGCTTTGGCCTTTAAGACCTTTAAAAAAATAAAGTTTTCAGAGTATAGCTACGATTCAGTGCCATATTTCGACATGAAATAACTATTTTAATGAAAATCAAAGTAAATAATTAATTGATATAAACATTCAGCATTTGGTAAATGAATTATTTATTACTTTATCTTCTTCCATCCCGAAATGTATTTGTAATGTAAACTAATTCCTTTAGAACTAATCTATGAAGTCTTGTCAATTTGATACCTTATGAAAAAATAAGCTGACGATGACGTTATTGATTATTTGTATGTAAACTTGTTAATAGATGTAAATTATTAAAAGGTTATACATATAACCGCTAAAAAATCGAATAAAATGAAGAATCTTTATTACAAGCGAATATCTTTTAATTTTTTCTTCAAACTGTTTTATATCCTTGCTGAAGTTATAGAATAGACCTTACATTTCAATTTAAAAAAATGCCTCTAAAAAAAGTTTGATTTTTAGTGGATTTAGTTTTTAATATTCTATCTATTATCTATGGTATTGAAAGAAGTTATACAACTCACAATATGGAACATGAAACTAAATGAAAATTTATTTCCCAAAATTAATTCAGCAATTCACAAATCTTTTGTTCTTTAATGTACGGATTTATAGTGAAGTCAATAACTCAGACCAATTTACATCCAGCTTCAATCACTGCCTCCAACCTGGCCCTGAACCGAGAACAAGCGTTGATGATGAAATCCTTGAGCATGTTGGCCACTGCCTTCAAAGAATCTACAGTGTTATGTGCACATTTATTGGACTTTCTCTCCAACACGTCCTTCACATTGTAGTCTAAGGAGTTCAGATCCGGCGAGCTAGGAGGCAACAAATCCATTAATTTAAATCAGTTATGAGTGCAAAACGATAATCACTCTTCCTATAATGTCTGTTTCGACCCATCAAACTCTTGAAAGCCTTTGCAATCTCGCAAACAGTAGATTTGGACAGTTTAGTAGACTCAATAGTCTTCTTGAACGTACACCTGTCACGAAGGCATTCAATAATGATCACATGGTGTTCTTATTTGGAGGACATCTCACGGATTTTGTATTTTTTCTTATACAGTTTTGTCAGTTAAATCTATGAAGGATATTTTCATAAAAATAAATCCCAGTGTTCCCAAGATATTTAGAACTTAACTTATTCCAGATTTAAAATTCCTACCCTCTATGCTGAAAGTGCAATATTAGAAAGAGCGGTACATAAAAACAGTATTAGTTTGAAATAGTAATAACCAAAAAACAAAAACAAATGATGTTTGACAACAGAGAGAGGTAGAGAAAAAAATAATAAAAACGACGAACAAAAAACCCCGTCATTTTATGATTAATTTTAATCTATGTATATATAATTTATATTAAATTTAATCCAAGGGAATTATTATTTTAATCTCAGTTGGTTATATTCAAAAGCATCACAAAACTCATAATTTATATTTATACTCATTATATAAATAACTATTGTTTACATTACTTTTGAATTCTAATTAATTTTTTAAGCTAACTTAATAGTAAACTAAATTGCTTGAATATTATTTATAAGATAATAAATTATCTTATTATAAAAAGTTAAATATAAAAATATATTTGTCTTATAAATGCCTTTAATTTGTTCTTAACAAAAATATTAAAAATCAATTAATGCCGTGTATAAGTAGCAGAAGCTTTTTTTATGTTTTGGGTTCATTTTCTGAATTTTCTCAGAGTATAGGGATAAAATACATAAAAAAGCCGTCAAAAAAGAAAAAATAGTTAACCAAAACATTTGAATTGTAATAGTTGACCAAAACATTCCAATTGTAATAATTGATATGTTAAAGACATAGAGGGCGCTTAAAATGTATTATTTTTTAAAATTTAAAATTAATATATTAATAAATTAACATAACTATATCAATTTAGAAATGTCAATAGGTTGTTTAAGTTCTTTTAAACTAATCATTTGATGAAGTATATCAATATTTATTCCAATTTTTAAATTTAAATCTAATTTTATTTAGTATTTAAAAATATTAATGATGGATTTAAGAGATTATTCTGACTTTAATTTAATTTAAGAATGAATAACTATTGATTCTTAAATTGAATAATATTCGTGCGTATTCTATAAACTTTGGTCCTTTGAAAACTTTCGCGTTTTCCCAAATGATATAATTTTATAAATCGATAATATTTTGAAATAGATTGAAATAGCGTGAATGTATGGTTTGATTCATCAGATGAATCAGAGACATGATCATTAATATACTTAAAGACCTAAATTAATAAAAATACAAGATTATACCATAAATCTTTTCCTACAAATGTTTGACTCCCTCAACGCTTTTTAATAGTGACGTCAAAGAGTATAACTGTTTCCAATAGTAGTAAAATATCCGTTTTATGGGGATTTTTTTTTAGGTCGAAATAAATTGGCTGATACAATCATTAGGCAATATTGAATTTTTCTGATGTAATAATTTTCGATGATTGCATATACATCATTATAAGGGCACAGATGTTAGTTGAAATTCAATATTCGAAATGGTGAGAGAGCACTCTTTGGAGACCAGGACTAAGGCTGTTGGCATGATAGAGGGTGGATCAAGCCAGAGAGGCGTTGCTTAAAGGTTACAGATTTTTCTTAGGGCTATTGAGAATTCGTGTAGGAAAAGAAGGATTAGCAAAGTTCCCAAACTCGTGATTTCAAAATATTTGATCAAAAAAAGGCAATCTACAAGGAAACTTACAGCAAGATATACTTCAAAGGGCTATCCAATATCCAAGTCATCTGTCCACAACTACCTTAGACATTCTTTGAATGCTTTACCATACAAACCTCGTCTGCAACCCAAACTTTCAGAAAACCAAAGGAAGGCCCGCCTTCAATTCTGTCGTGAGCGAAAACACTGGACTGCAGATGACTAGAAATGTATACTCTTCAGTGATGTAAGTCTATTTGAGCTATTTCATGCCTCAAATCCCCAAAGATTGGGGTTGGGAAAGAGATAAGGGAGATGTAGAACCCACTCCAACTGTAAAATTTCTTCTGAAAATTCAGGTTTGGGCCGTTATCAGCCCCCAGACAGTGTCAGATCTTCACCTGATTCCACGAAAACAAACTGTGACGACCGAGCACTACGTAACAGAGATCCTCAGCAATTATCTGATGTCAGCTTTGTCTCATACTAAGAAACTGGACCTCCTTTGATGAGGAAAATGTTGTCTAACATATCAAGATCCATTTTCCAGCAGGATGGTGCCCCTGCTAACCACTGCAAAAAAGCGCAAAAGTAGTGTTCAGACAACTTGGATTCTTTCTGGGGCAAAGTCACAAAAGTTGTGCTCAGACAACTTGGATTCTTTCCGGGGCAAAGGCACATGGCCTGCCAACAGTCTTGATTTGTCTCCCATTGAAAATTTGTGAGCCTGGGTCCAGAGAGAACTCAATGAAAATGCGCCAGAGCAACTTCAGAGGATGAATTAAAAAAAACCTCACAAAAGCTTGGGAAAAAATTTCTCCAGATACTTTGAATAATCCGTATGATGCCATAACGCATAACAAATGTATTAAGCTTAAATGTCGTCGCATTGATAAGTAAATAAAGTTTTTTGCAAAAAAAAAAAAAATAATAATCAGTTTTTTAGGTTATTTTATGATTACTTAAAAAAACCACTATCAATTTTTTGACCTACTGTATATCGCCAGTTTCTGCAAAATATGTTGACCCTTGGTTTTTTAATTAAGTCTATATTAGAGCCATTAAACATTTTATGTGAGGCTTATGGTACGTAATTACTTTAAACTGATTTCCCAATAAGCAAGTTCGACATTTGAGGATAGCATATTAAATGGGCAGGGCTTCTTATTCGCAAACTACATATCTCGTTTCGGCGTCGTTCAAAAATTGTGAGCCACATTGAATTACTCTAGTGAAGCTGTCAACGTAGATTTGTACAAGAGCAAAATAATTCCTAGAAGACTTGAAGCATCCGTCAGAATTGTAATGTGAAGGTTTGGACCGAAGTGAGCGAGAACAAAGCCTTTTGGATTGGTGAGAACCCCTTTTATTTTCTCAAATGCATTTTCGTGTTTGTGTAGCCACCCCATTGGAGCTCCACGCTATCAAAAATCTCCGAAAGGTGTATGAAATGTGGTCGGGATGCAAGGCTTTTCATCGAGTTCAACTTGGCAATATCCCTTAGTGGCATCCATTGCAACTAAGTATTTGGATGAGGGTGTGTAATTCACGACAAACCGTATTGTCCCATTTGGTCTCGGAATGAAGAAGTCCATAGAAGGACTGCCCCAATCAGTAGGTAGCTCAACTGGTTCAATTATGCTTGATGAAATAATTCATTTGAGTTCTTATTCAGACGCATCTCAGAATTCAAATGGAACGTTTCGGGCTGTGGTAACGTGCATCGGGCGAATATCCACATTGTCCTTCAAATATATTCGCCTAGGAGGACTTTTCATTACCTTAAGATCTTCTGAAGGTTGAAAAACAATCAAATTCACAAATTATACTTTGTACTTCCATTTTTATATTTTGGAGAGATGAAACTTGTCCACCATGATCGGAATTCCACCAGTGTTAAGTCTTTCGTGAGTTTCTGTGGGTTCAAATCATTTTTTGTTTTTTAAGTTTTCACTTCTTAAGCGGGAGGGGATTTTCCAGTGTTTGGTTTTATGGAAATTTTAGGATTGATAGCATTCATTTTTCGACTGTCTCAGTGATCTCTTCAAGAACTGTCTTCACGGTCTCGGCCTCCTCTTCTTCCCATTCTAACTCAGAGTTGACTCTCGTCTCTATCTCTTGGAAGACATACTCGACTTTGGACATGATGAATTGAACTTTCTTGATCATATCCTTGGTTCTTTCCTCCATTGTCAAGGTCTCTACTCCTCCCATAAAGTTCCTACATACTATAATTTCACGAGTTACATTCGCTTTCATTCGTAGCTAGGGCACTTTATTTGTCGACTATGCCATTTTGGGTTATCAACTGACGACTTTTCTGTTGATACTAATACTAATATATTTATACAAAAGTGAATTCTAGCGTTATAAATAAACATTCCCTCGTTTTATTTATGATGACATCACAGTTTCCAGCCTCTGCAATTATGTTGGGAATTGTGGCATCAGGCGAGAAGAGGATCCCCCCCGTATTGGTTCCCGAAAGATCTAAAAATCGGTGCCAAGGAGTACCAAGACCTCCTGCAGGAGATGATCTTCACCTGGAGAAGTCAAACTACCCAGAGGGAAACTATGTTTTCCAGCAGGTTACTCGAGAGCAGAATTTATTATTTTTATTGGCCCATTTGCTTACATTCACACCCAAATAATGAGCTTTGGCCCCATGAAACTTTCTCAGCATCCCCCCCCAATTATGTTAAGCCTTAAAAAAATGCGTTCTGTTCATTGAAAACACGTTCGATGGAACGCTGTTGAATTTTCCTTTCTTTTCACAAGCATAGTATTTCTGGTAAGACATATTTTTTTTCTTTTAACCGATATTTTAACAACGCCTTTAATAATGCTATGTTTTCGATTGTTTTGGTCAATTTTTTTTCTCTCGTCTTCAGTTGTGACGTCAAATAATTTCTCTCATTATTGATCAGTATCATGTACTCACTCGATGTATTTTATCTCTATGGTACAGACTAATGTAAATGCTGCATTTTAAATTACTAAAACTATTTCATTAGAAAGTTTATTCGTTTGGTAATAAATATTGGTTATTCACCCCCTCCAACCTTCTCAAAGCGAATGAGTTTTTTACTCAAATTATTTGGAAAGTTTTTTCTTTAACGTCTTTCTTTGAGGAAATAAAGTGTTTGGATGAGTAATTAACTGATAAAATACGCAAGGGATGGAATGCAAAATTAGGCAAAAAATATGTACAAAGTTTTCACTCCACAGAGAAAGAGTTTTTATAAATATATATGCATGTGCTTTACAAATTAGAGTTTGATAAAAAACAAAGTTTTTTATCCATTTTTTTGTTAATAGTAATTAATTCAACCATTTATATCACGAATATCATCCAAGATAAACCTTATTGTTGTTATTTTTTGTTCAAAGGAACCAATTAAAATAGTTGGTTAACCTTGTGTTTCCCATCCTTTTGTTCAATATATTTCTTAATTACTTTGTAAAAAATTTATCACACATATGATCAGAAACTTTTCATTGCATTTATTATATAGTATATATAAATTGGTTATTCGAGTGAATAAGAGTAGGGTTAACCATTCCTAAAAGAGGTTGACAATGAACCTTCCCTGAGGTATAGTTACAGTATATTGAAAAATAAAATATGCTCTTAATCTTGATGCAATAAAAATCTCGATGACAAAGTTTTTTTTGTGCATTCTCACAATTTGTTGTTTTGTTAGTACAGTAAAATTGAATGGATTTTATTGTTATGTCAAAAACGTAGACAAATATCTATAAGAAATTGCCACTTACAAAAATATATACATAGGATTGTACAGGGTGTCCCCGCTTATTGCAGTTATTGGGAACAAGAAAAATCTTCGTTGTATGGAGACTTTTTTAGTACTAAAAACCGTAAAATGGTGAAAATTGTTTTTCAAAGTACACTCTTACTATTTTTCCTTTGTTTTATTATTATGGTTAGGAAAATAAAAACATTTTATTTATCATAAAATATTAAAAATAATGTATTCGAGACAAGATACTTGAAAAATAATTTTTAAAATCAGGCTTGTAATCGTTTTGTTCATTTTTCTCTTTCTTCGTTCAGCGTTCAGCTATTATTTCCGTTCCTCTCCACGTTCCGTTCTACGTTTGAATAATAAGTTGACTATTAGCCTTCAAGTGAGTTATAATTGACAAAAATCAGTTCATTCCTTGTTGATATAGAGGCCAAAAGGCTTAGTATAGCCGATTTGATTCGCTCCCACTACAGTAACAAGACAAGTGACACTTTACAATTAATTAGTCGAGAAACTCCAGAAATGGCCGCTACCTCACCTACGTGGTTGATGAGTTTCCACCGGTCAACTAGATTAAGTTTCCAGCCTCCACAATGATGCTGAGAATCGAGGCATTAGACGGGAAGAGGATACTCCCGTTTTGGTTCTCAAAAGGTCTGAAAAATGGGACCAAGGAGTACCAGGACGTTCTCAAGAAGGTAGTCTTACACTGGGTGAAGTTAAATGACCAAAAGGGAAACTATTTACTACAGCAGGATAAAACTGTGGCCCTCGTAACACACGAAAGCAGAATTTATTATTTTAGTGGCCCATTTGCTACATTCACAGCCAAATGATGAGCCTGGGCTCCATGATTCAGAATTATTAAAGTTAAGGTGGAGTATTATGAGCTTTCTTGTTAGATAAGACCTTTTAAAATGATCACCCCTAGGTCCCTGTGACACTGCCACAAAATAGGTACCCAAAGTGTTCGTCTTTGCTTTATCAGCCTTATAAATCATATTTAAAAAAAAACTTCTTGAATTTTTTGTTAGTACGATTAGAACCGACCCCTTAAATAAGATTTTTATATTCAGCGTTAAGAAAAAGAAGAAAAAATTAAGTTCCGTAAAGCGTTCCGTTCATTGGAAATATGGAACGTGCGTTCAATTTTGCATTCTGTTCCAGTGTTAACTTTGTCTACTATTTTCTGTTTCGTTTCGTTTTCGTCTTGTCTTGTCTCATTTTCGTCAGCCAATAGTCTTCGTCAGCCAATAGTCTTCGTCAGTCATTAGTCTTCATCATCATTTCCTCAGCTTTCGTCTTTGTCAGAGTTTCGCCTGCGTCATAATATTGCCTTCGTCAGAAATCGTCATAGTTTTATATGATTTCGTCTCGTCTTCGATAGAATTTTGTCTTTGTCAGAGTTTCGTCTTTGTCTCGTGTTGGTCGTGAAAATATGTTTTGTTGACGAAAGGATTTCGTCTCGTCAGCCTTGACGAAGTTAACACTGTTCCGTTCACAACCCTGGTAAAAATTAATATTCATAGGGGTTTTACTTGATTTTTAATCCGGTCATTTTAATACTGTCAAATTTAAATAATCGGAATTTAACCCATATTTATTAGGCAACCTTTTTAATTGCACGTTTGTAATAATAAGTAATAACCAAAAGTTTTAAGACTAAGTATCAAATGAAATACTTACAGAGAGACTCTCCTAATGCAAAATTATACACATCTATTGTATATATAGGCATATTATGAACAAACTCATCAACAACTACAAAACTCTTGTTAACCTCAAAATATAGTGTTTATAATTTATTATGGTAATATTAAAATGCAAGATATCAGGGGAGTATACTGCACTATAAGGGGAGTCAGAATAATTCCAGATAAAACTGCGTTAAAAAAATCAACGGTGTTTGAAACCATATTATATGGGGACCTCTTGTACTAGGGTTTGGTTATTGATCAATTTTTTTTTTTTTTTTGGCAACGTGAATTACAATTTTTATTATTGCATTCATTCTTTAAGAGAAAACATCTTAGTATAAAGTTAAATTACGAGTGTGTGTGTTCTTGAATGACAGAAAGTAATGTTGATGATTTTTTTGAAATTTATAAGCATAAGTACCTGTTGGAGTCAGAGTAAAATTTAGGATCGAGGACAAAGTATTTCTTGCCTATTTTTTTTTTTTTTCAAGAAAGAAGTGAGTTTTGTGTCAATTTAATTCTGTTAACAGTTGCTCGCAACTAATTTAATAAAAACTCATCACAGCTGAACTGTTTTCCTCTCACACAATCTTCAAACTATAAGGGTTACCATGTTTCGGTTTCTTTTTTTATTTTTACATACCGAAAATGCTTACAATTTACAACTCTAGGTAAACATATATGACATGAAAATATAATATGGGTTTTCATTTTTTTTGTCTTCTATTTGATTTTCTAATTTGTATATAAGCTAGAATGAATAGAGGGATGTAATAATATATAGTCACTCAACAATTCATTTTTGCCAATTACCATAAACAATTGTGGTAATTATATTTTGTAGTGCGCGATGTATCGGTCCCAAAATTTAGACATCTCGTACATAATCTGAAGAACTTGTTAAAATCGGATGCAAAAGGTGCCCCATGAAATAATCTTGGCATCATAGACATGGGCTGGAGAACGTCATCATCAATTTCTTCAACTATCTTAGAGTTATTAACACCCTATGCTAAAAGAATGATACACACTTTAATTAAGCGTTAATTAAGAATAGTGCCTGACTATTATCGTGCATGACAAAGATATTTTGAGGTTATACTAAATAAATTTAATTGGTAAACTGATGTAAGTACTATATTTGAAATAATTATCCTGTTTATAGGGCGTTTAAAAATAAGTTACGTTTTTCATGGAATGACTACACTATGTAACACAAATTAAGTCTTGCAGCAAGATATACTTCACAGGGATATCCAATATCCAAGTCATCTGTCCACAATTACCTGAGGCACTCTCTGAATGCTTTGCCATACACACCTCGTCTGCAACCCAAACTTTCAGAAACCCAAAGGAAGGACCGGGTTCCATTCTGTCGTGAGCGGAAACACTGGACTGCAGATTACTGAAAATGTATCTTCTTCAGTAATGAAAGTTCATTTGAGCTATTTCATGCCCCAAATCTTCAAACAGATCAGGTTTGGGTAAGAGATAAGGGGAGATGTGGAACCTACTCCAACAGTGAAGTTCAGGTTTGGTACATTATCAGCCACCAGGTAGTGTCATATCTTCACCTGATTCCACGTCACCAAACCTTGACGGCCGAGTACTACCTAACAGAGATCCTCAGCATGTCTCTTATGTCAGCTTTGTCTTGTACTGAAGAAACTGGACCTCCCTTGAAGAGGAAAATGTTATCTGACACATCAAGAGCCATTTTCCTGCAGGATGGTGCATTTTAATAATTATACAGTATATACAAATCACAGCGATTAACATTGGTTTAAGTAGTAATCGTGTCCTTATATTTATTGTTTACATGCTCTTGATATAATTTCTCATCGAGGAAACTCCGCATTAGGGATTAAGGATGAAGGATTTTTTGGTATTCCGCGGGTAGGAGGAAGAGCGGGTATAGTGTCCTTTAGAACTATTATGCGATTTAATTGATCGATGGAGATCCGCTCTACTTGGGAGACCCGTTGAATATTGCAATATTTATCTAACATTTGTATAACTTTAAATGGGCTCATATAAAGAGACTGTATACCTTTAAGAGCAGACCCACAGCAAACAAAAACGCATTGAGAGGTCCAAAGCTTTGATGGTACGTAATCTATTTGACGTGATGAAAAATTGACAGTTGGTTCAGGAAGTAACGTTGAATCATGTTTATGATGGTTGGCTAGAGTTTGTTCTAGAAAAAAAGAGAAAGAATGTATCATTAAACCAGGAATGAAGAGGGTCTGACTGTAAAGTATATCTGCCAACGAAGAAGGGAACCGATCTTTAGGCTATTTACGGATGCCTAGAAGGTCCCTGGGAAGTTTGTCTACCTATTGTGAAGAAGTAAGGGGTTCTTTTATGGAAGATTTGAGTGTTCGATGAAAACGGTCAACAAATCTGTTAGGCGCTATGGATGATATGACGTGGTTTGGGTTATTTTATAGCTTATAGAGAGAGATACTTGTTGTCAGAGTTCACAAACGAAATGAGGGACTCTGTCGGAGGTTATTGCCATGGAACGACAAATTGTCATATCTAATGTAGGCATAATGCTCGTACATATTTAGGGCGTCCGTGTTGGAGATTGAAAGCCTCTCAAGTAGCTGTAATATCGTCCAGTGACAAGCAAACATAGTCATACTTCGTTTCCTCCTAGTTTCTACCTTTGATCCAAAACTTGGTTTGCATTGAGAATGGTATTCACTCCTTTTTAAAATTAATTTGTGTAGATCAATTAGTAGATTAGTTCCTATGACCTTGCCGAAAGTATGACTCCCCTCCCATCTTCTACAAGGGATGGAAAAGTTTCACCATCCCACTTTGGCGAAATAGTAGGGATTTTAACACCGATGAAAGTTATGCAAACATTTTACCAGATATCCACAAAGGTTGATTAATTCTCTGCTTCTAGTTCGGTGCAAATCTTAATCTTCATGGCTTTAAATTTCAACGACATTTTTTCCAGATGAGATGGAACTTCCTTTCCAGGTTACAAAGTTTTGATTAGATCGACAAAACTAGGATCTTCGACAACTTGGAAGGCCTATCCAGTCTCTACTATAAACCTAAATATGGCATTCTCTACACTCATTCTGTCACCCAATGAGTCTTGGTTAAACTAGACATAAAATACAAAACAGAATGTTGGGCTTCATCGCTAATACTCTTTATCTTTTTACTATTAAGAATAAGAAGTTTCTGGAAGGTTTCCTTGCTGAAAGAATTGTGACTGCTAATATATCAACTTCGATTTCCCCTGGAAGATGTTTGATCTTTATCCAATGCCACTTGGTCCTTACAGAAGAGGCATTGAAACAGAGTGTTAGTGAACCTTTCCCCGGTGTTTCCTGAAATATTGGCTGACTTGAAAAGACAATAGTCCTTAACACAATGCCGCAGTTTTGGAATATTCGGCTCAGCTTTATCCCAGGTTCTTGAATTGGGACAAAACTCGGTAAATAACTCTTCACTGTTCGAATTTATTGACCCAAGGTTGGCCTCATTATTATTCTCACTTAAAAACAAGTCTTGTGAGGCCCTCATAGTAAAGGCTTTACCATATTTTTAAAGAGAAAAACGGTTAATAAATGGACCAAAAATTGGTAAGTGTCCATGTTGGTACCGTATAATACCATAGATATAACTACATTTGCTTTATTAATATGAGATTATTCTTTTGCACTCCTGTATAGAAAAAACAAAACAAAAAAAAATGTGTTCCATATTCAACTCAGTATTCCCTGATATATCACTGCTGATGCTAATCTGTAACTTTTTGGTTTCGTTTAAAAAAGAAACCAAAAATCAAAATGGATAATTCGAAGAATGTTTTAGAGGAGATTAGCTTAACTATCATGAATATTCATTAAATCAGCTACAAGCAGCTGTGACAAGGTAGGAGAGGCAGAAGAAAAAAAAGGGACATAGGCCAGAATTACTTTGACGTCGGTCCTCAATTCTACTCTGAGTCCAACAAGAACTTACAATTATAACTCTGCAGCAAATCAGTCAGGTCACTCTACGTCTTTCACGAGTACACAAGAATGTTCAATCAGGGTTTGAATATAATTGAATGTAGTAGAAAAGGAAGTTCACTCCTCAGGAATTAAATAATAATAAAACAGTTTAGGAAAAGAAATGCAATTCTTCATTTTGCCAACTAAAAAAAACAAAAACGGCGAAATAAAAAATGCTAGCAATTAGCATCACTCTTTATTATCCTAGATTTAGGTAATATATAAAGCTGGGATCCAATTTTTGTACAACCAAACTGAACATGATTTTTTTATTTTCTAAAGATGTTATCAGTATTCTTTTAGCAAAGGCAAATTTATTACAATTGTAATTATTGGTTTTTTTGAATTTCAAAATGTTTCTTGAGTACATAGATACATGTAAATGGTTAAGAAGATTTTTATAATAAAATTAAATGATATTCTTTTCAAATTTTTTGACAGACATTTTATTTTTTCCGACTCTAATATGAGTTGACTTTTTTTTGAAAATAAGATAGGGCCCTGTTCATCTTTCCGGAAAATGATGAAATACCTTCCTTAAAAACAACTTGCTTTATTTCGTTTTAAATTAAATGACTTTTCTTTTAGAAAATAATGTTGTTTAAAAAAAAAAAAACATTTTTGGTCCATTTCCTTTACTGATATGAAAGATGGTAGTGTCTTAAATGTTGAAGGATGATCTACATCACATGACACTCACGTATATTTGTATGTATGCAGCAATATCTTCACTTTGGAACAACATTTTAAGTTGAAATTTGCTGTGCTGGTTTGGTTTGATATGAAAATTATACCCATCAAATTAAATTTCGATTTATTATTAATAATAATATTACTGTTTATTTTAATAGGCTTAGTGATTGTAAAACATTGTGATATTTCATTATTTAGTCTTTTCATTTACATATTGTGAGGGAATCGTATAGAAGGATTAAAACTTGTATGTATATAATATTAGAATATACCTTTCTATTTATATCTGTATCGATAGAATAGTCTAATAGTATAAACGTAATTCAATGCATATTATTTCTAGTTAAAACACTATGAATACATTACAATTTTTAACGAACAATCGTGGACTTTAATATCCTCTCATCATCAGAGCTCTCCTTCGAACAATCAACCACAGATTCTACACAAGTAAGTTGTCACGATAAGCCGCACAATAAGTCAATATTGTAATTATTTTGATAGGCCTATACATACACAGGTGACTCCACGACATTACCTGCACCCAAAAGGACCTCACCTCCATATTTAAGATGAGAGGGATAATTCAATCTACTTATGTGATACTTCAACAAAAAGTAGGATCAGGAGAAAGGACAGTAGTTGAATTGGCAAACCTGACTGGAACAAGGCCAAAAGTAGCAGCAGGAAAAGAAGTGCCATCTTTTTCTGGGCTGTAATAAGCGCCCTTTCCTAGACTAACTAAAAGGGGAAAGGAGGCTGCTAGAAGGTAAGCTGACCGGACTTAGAATCCAGTGACACAGGTAGAAGAGAGAACAGTGGAAAGGAATAAAAGGTTGAATAATAATTAGGAATAACATAGCGGCTACAAGAGGAAGGGACAGGTCAGCACAGAGGAATGAAAGGCAACAGGAAGGAGCAAAGCAGATAGTAGAGATGAGAAAAAAAAAACAACACTTTTTGGTACAGGGAAAATATTATGTACCACTCATTTGAATTTTGGACCGCAGCTATGCCTCCTGCAAAGACCTTGAATATTTATTGTTGGTGGCTCTAAAAAAAGGCAAAAACAAAACAAAACGTGATTGTTTGTACTCTTTTCACTATAGCTTCGCAATGGCCTATCGTATAGTATTGATATGGGATTAAATCAAAGCCAATAAAATTTGCTTCAATTTTTATAGATATGTTATTAACCCTTTATTTGTTCCCACGGGTAAATTTTACTCCATATATTAAAATTTTTGAATGGTTTATTTTTGAAAAAAAAGTTGACAGAGAAGAGCTTCCGTGAACAAACGCAAGATAGAATCTCAACACAAGTGCCGTCCGCATCGACATAACTTGAAAACATCTTAAGCAATGAATATGCAGTGAACTGTAAAGGTTCTTTTTCTTGTGAGGATTCGATGATAACAAAAGGATTCTCATCAAAGCATAAACAGTAGATCTCAAATTTCCACGCTCAGTTCATACTAATGAAGATAATTGAAGTATTGCAGATCGTTTATCACTGGATGAAAACCAAACTTTAGGCATGGTATCTACAGTATTAAAAGCAGGAAGTGCAGATATTAAACATTTTAACTTATCAACCTCAACAACTAGACGAAATAGGATAAATACTGCTATAGCTTGTGCCAAATATACATGAATAGCTTTAAGGAAAATTTATCAAAATATGGTACATTACACTGGGATGGCAAACTTTCATGGGGGAGTTCTTGGTAAGAATGGTCTTGTGAATAGTCTCACTATACTAGTCTCCGGTGCTCCGCAGTACGGGGAAGGGAAATTGCCCGGTATTTCTTTCATAACAGGTTCCTCCGGACATCAGCAATGCAAGGCTACATTGGATCAATTGGAAACATGGAACGTGAAAAATGACGTTGTGGGTCTAGGATTTGACACGAGAGCTAACAATAGTGGTATCAACAACAGTGTAGTAAAAGGGATTGAAGACAAACTTGGGTCCGGACAATATAATGCTTTTTAAATTAAAAGTAGTTTCATCCATGTTAGATAAGGACAATCCAAGAGTTATAGCCAATGTTGAAAAAGATTTGGAACCCTATGGAGAAAAAATCAATTAATGCCATAAATTTTTTTCTAGCGAAGACTGAAAAAAGTTGGAGATAATTGCAGACTTCAGTGAAGTAGTGACTATTTTCGTTAAGAACCCCAGTCGAAGTATTCATTGGACCAAGCCCGATGCAATTCATCGATCCCGTTGGATGGCCAAGAATATATATGGCGTGAAAATGTTAATTTTTTCAATTGGAATAAAATATGAAAAAGACACCATCAATAAACTAGGGAGAATAGATAAATTCCTGGTTTTATTTTATATAAAGCACTGGAAATCAGCAAAATCTGCTGCCGATACTCCATTCCACGATTTGCAATTGATTAAGCACATGCTTCACTATCAACATATAGATAATGAACTCGTAACCTCTGTTCTGAAGAAAATGAAAAATCATGCATGGAATCTGACCCAATAATTAGTACAATTCATCTTATTCAGTTTACATGAGAGCATGACAATGCCTATAAAACAAAAACTGGCACAATCAAGCTATGAAAAACTGAAAAGCTGGATTGTTATTTAAAAGACAAGCAAGTTTTTCCAGTCATCACTCAAGCTACATCTCTCACAGACTTTGTAGGACCTGAGTCACCTCTCTGATTGAAAAGTGACGTGCTTATTACACCGGTTGATACATGGGAAAATAATGAAAACTATAGAGCAATATGGGAGTTTGTGAAGTCAATAAAAGTGGTCAATCCTGTTGCTGAAAGAGGCAAAATCTCATGCGTGACTTTGCAACTAAGATTACTAACGACCATGAACAGATAAACTGTTTACTGCAAGTAGTGTAAAACCACAGAAATACATACATTAGTCTCATGAAATCTAATTTAAACCATTAAGAATTAATGTATTTCTAGTATGTCATATTGTATTGTTGTTTAGTATAGGGTTACTAGTTTTGTTTAAGGAAAAAATGTATTTTTTTAAATTTTATTCTATTTTTAAAAACATATATGTCAAGATAATAGTAACTATGGAGAATAGTATTGAATATTTAAGTTGCCGACGACAGTTAGGTTTAATGTTCATGTTAGGAGTATAGGGGTGGAAAGTTTCTGGTAAATTTCTAAGGAAATTTTGCTTGGGGAATTTTCAAATGAGTATATTAATTAATTCAATATACATTTAATGGACGATAAAGATTTCTTCCGTTTCGTCCCAACATTCCTCAATCACAAATATATATTAATAGGCATAGTTATAGGAAAAAAATATTTTTTTTTACCGCAGGTATTATAATTTAACTTCAGCCTAATAAACCTTGTTTTTTGTCGCCTTTTCTTTGAACAAACATTTTAAGGGTATCGAAAGGGGAGAGGAAGGGTCTTAACTTTCTCCAGTTAAATACATATCTAGTGGCGGGTTATTGTATTTCAAAATATCCAACGGATGCGCTCTCGTTACTGACATTTTCTTTCTTTGTGGTTGTAATTGGGTTGACGTTAAAAAATTAGTAGTTATATCATATTGTAGTAAAGAAATCGAATTGATATGGTATTATGCCATTTTACGATATGATTAGATTTAAAACTATTTATTTGAATTGGGAGTTTTCTTGTAGTTCATTTTTCCGATTTTAATATAAAGTTACTTTTTTATAAAATAAGATAGGAGCCGTTTCATTTTTCCTGAAAATAATAAAGTATTTTCTATAAAATAACTGACTTCATTTTATTTTTAATAAAATTACGTTTCTTATAGAAAATAGTGTTGTTTTTTAAGGCTTTTGGTGTCCCTTTTTATAGACTAGTAGGTTTATTTTAATTTTTCAAAGGTACTTCATTCATTTTTATGTCATCGCCTAAATAATTTAAAATCATTGTGTAAAGTTATTATTACACTATGCAACAAAATTCAGATCTTGGAACACCGGCCGGCTAAAATCTACATTTATTATTGTAATCTGAGTTATAAAACAGTTAAATGACTATTTAGTCCTTCAATTCTAATAGGTGTTGCCTTTATAGCCTTTTTTTAAACCACAATTTTGGATTATAGTTACAATTCAGAGCCGTATTTCGAAGTGAAATTCTATATAGAGAAAAATTTATGGTAAAACCAATTGATAAAAATATTTCTGCATTCAAAGGATAATTTATTTATAAAGTTATCTTGACTACAGTTCCTAAAAAATGTGTCTTATTATAAAAAAAATTAAGTCAAATGAATAAATATAAGAATTTGTTGCCAAAAAAGTTTGACTTTGATTGATTTTTAAAATTTACCCTTTGAAATGTAAGGTTATGGGAAAACATTCAGAAATTAAATATAATTAAGTCATTTATTTGATTAATTGTAATAATTATTTAGTTAATATTTTACAATTAAGTAGATTATCTTCAATCTAAATAAGTTTCATATACATATGATTAATATCTGTTACAAATACATTTCATCTTGTCGAAATGTTTTTATTTAATTCTGGAACCTTTTCAGCAATCTTTTTGATTGTTTATTTAGTAAATGTTCCTTAAGGAAATTAAAAATTAAACTGAAAATATCAATCCAAATCTATCTTTTTTTAAGGCAAATCTTCTTAAATAATTTAATGACTAATTTATTTTTTGAATGTTAGAATGTTTTTTTTAAATTACCTTTATTTTTAATTATATCAATAATGCACCTTGAATCATGCCTCTGAATCGAAAAAATGATTTCTTCTAAGCCGGTGAGCGATAATGCTTGTTGCATAGTGTTATTATTTTATTCTTTTTCAAATATAAAAGAAGCAAAATTTGATATGATAATTGTTTTTTCGACTCAACGGCAATCAGAAATAGATTTTTATAACTTGAAAGCAGACAAAAGTATAATATTTGTGAATCATTTTTGAAATATAACTATAAAATATATCAATTTACATTTTTCCTTGGATACTTATAATTTTATAATTTTTGTCCCAGAACTGTATCTTTCAATCTGAAGTAATACTCTATTTCAAAAAAGTATAACGAGATTTCCATGAATAAGTTCAACATACTTAATGAATAAATACTACTTAAAACATCTAGATACATAACATTTTTATTGATCCAGGAATTTTCACATAAGCTTTGTCGGAGGTGCTTTCCTCCAAATAAGTGGGTTCTTTAATCCCAGACAACGATTAAAAATACTCCACGTAACATACATAAGTTGGCTTATATAAAAATGAAAACGCTTACTACTCCATATACAAATATTTGGTACGTCAACATAAAAACAATATTGAACAAATATCAAGAAAAAATGAAAATCCTGATAATTTTTTTACTTTATATGTGAGGGTTGTCTCAAAAGTTTTTAATCTACCCTAAATACTGGATATTTTTTCTGAATTTTGTAACATAGTCCGTTGTTACTCTATAACGTCTCCCAGGGATGCTCTCATCTCCGAACACGTCCAAATAGTACTAATAATTATCCACTTTTTGTTTTTGGCTCAATTACTCCGAGTTGGATATACTTAGACGTGTCAAATCTTCAAAAAACAAGCCTTTATATGTCTGATATTTTTTGAATCTATTTAAAAGTTACACATTCAAAAAATATATTTTTAATGCCAGCTTGATACTTCATTTTGTCCATTTTCACAAAAACACTCACACCAACCGACTCAAACGACTGTTATATAACAATTGTGCTTGCAAAATGGCTGAAACTTTCGAGAATAACTGTCAATAGATGTTAGATAGATATGACTGACTACCTTCTATTTAAAAGTGCTGCCATCTTCACATTAAGGTCGCAAACTTTTACAGACTACCCCGTATAGATTTGGCCCAATATTTCATAGACATATTGCACAAAATCAGTGATTTCCTATTCAAATTTGTAGGATGAGCTAAGATATAAAAGATTTTTAACTATATTTTAAAATATTTATTTGATTTAAATAACTTATATTGGGCCCTATTTGACGTTTTAAATAGAATCTGTTCGTTTGTAATCCTTTTATTATGTCAATCTATTTTGACTACTTTATTTACAATTTGCAATGACTCCAAATGGAGAATATAAATAATTTATTGATAAAAATTAAGGATAATTCATCCAAGAATACAGATATTGTCCACACTCAATTTCGATACAAATCTAACTGGTTTTTGTATTGATGGGCCAGATACGTATAATTCCATTTATTAATATGTAATTAAGGTCATGAACGGCATCATCAATCATCACATTATTATTATTATTGCATTGAATGATTTCCGTTTTGATTCCATAATGCGATTAAAAGAGATGTGTTTATACTTAGGACATGTCCTTTGATTGATGAAATCAAATAATCTAAAAAAAAAAAATGCAAAATATAATTTCTAATATATATAAAAGCAATAATATATACTTCAAAAAATATTATTAGGACCACTCCTAACGTTAAATATTTATGTTATATACAATCTGAACTATTGAGACCTGTTCATGTCGTCACAATCATATTCCCATTCTATTTGTGTAATATTAATCGATTTAAAATGATTTTAAATTGCATGTAAACATTTCTACATTTTTTTAGAGTTTCAATTATACATAAAGACTAGAGATTATTTCTCAGTATCTCATATTCCAAAACTTATTAAGGTTTTATATCTACAAGAAATTCCAGAATAAAATTTCATGGAAATTATGCATTAAATTATTTCATAATATAAACTTTTTTTATGTTAATTATTTAACAAACATTTGTATATAAGGATGATCTGAAAAGTTTCTGACCTCGACGTGAAGATGGCGAAACTTGTAAATAAAAGCGAATCATATCTATCTAACATATGTAGACAGGTACTCACCATAATTTTAGGCATTTTGGACGTGCAAATATTATGTAAAAGTCGTTTGAGTGTATTGATCTGAATGTCTTTATGCAAATAGACAAAATCGAGTATCCAGTTGTCATTAAATATTTTTTGTCTAAAATATCTGAAACAGTTAGTCCCAGTTTAGTAATAGGTTGACTTTCTAACCTATGAAACATGAATTAATTTAGGATCTTATGCAAATATAGCTTAAAATTTATTTTTTCTTCTGTAAATATAGAATAAATATTTTAAATTGCACTGTAATTATTATTTACTATCTCTTTATGTTATTGTTTAGGAACCTGAAATAAAAAAATGCTTTCTCATTGTATGCAGCAAACTGTTTACAACTTTCTTGGAAAAGAAGAACACTATTAAAAGTATCATACTTACTTCGAGACACATTTAATCATATTCAATAGGGTATGATCAAACTCAAAAAATATCATATATATTATCTGCCAAGTGGTTTGATAGTCTGTAACTTGTTGCTTAAGCTAGTTGTATAATAAACTGGCGCATGCAAAGAATATTCCCAAAGTTTCATGCAACTACATTATATATTAAGTAATATTATCCCGAAAGTATACATAAAAAACAAGTTAAAAGGCATCTCTCAACCTTTCCCCATATATAAGACATAAAAAAGTCCCAAAAATAATCTGGTAGATAACCAATTCTTACAAGTTGTTGTACTACTTTTTATGTAGTTGTAAGAGCTAATTCGAGTACAAGCAATCCATTTTCAAAACACTAATAACGAGAAAGGGGAAAAAAAAACATTAGACATGTTTGTAAGATATCACCTTACACTGTGAATAAAATTTTGTTGTGTATATCGGATATAAGCAAATAAACTTTACAATTATACACCACAATTTTGTTGCTTCAATTTTTCAAAAATTGCTTATTGAATTGTCTTTGTAAAAGAGAGTCAAAAATCAATAGTAAATCAACAAAAAATTAATTTTTTTTTCTAAATAAATTTGAAAAATTAAATTTTTCGCATTAAAAATTAAATTTTTTGGAAAAAATGGTGCATAACCCAATTAAATTTCCTTGTAAAAACCAAAAATTCCTTAATTTGAAAGGAGGTTGTAACCGCTCCAGCTCACCCCCTACGGACGTCCTGATTAGAGTCTGTTAAACATCATTATTCTCATATATTTTAACGCTTATAATCAATGTTGTATAACAAAACATCATTTTTTCTTCTCTCTTTTTTCTAAAAAGCCAATCAATATTAATGGTTGGGAAGTATAAATAAATTTTAGCAAAGTATAAAATATAAAGATAAAGGAAAAAACCGACTGACGAGGGGACGAACATTACGTTTTTTTTTTCTTTTTCTGGATCAAAAGCTTCGGTAAGTCCTTTCTTTTCAAATCTTGAAACATTCATCCATCATAATTGAAGATAAAAAAAAGTTAATAAATAGAGATAAATTTAGCTTGGTATGAAAAAAATTAAGACAAAGGAAATAACCATTATTTGTGCATTGAAATGTGTAGATTACGAGGAGACTAACGTGACGTTTTTTTCTTTTTCTGGATCAGAAGCTTTGGTAAATCCATTGTTTACAACTGTTAAAACGCTCTTCCATCATTTGAGAAGCCTATGTAATGACTCAATTCTTATCCAACCCTGACTTTCTTTGATAAAGTGCAATTAAAATATAATTTTTGAGTAGTTAAATGTTTTGACCACATATCACTTTTGCAGTCAATTAATTAAATAATATTGACAGATATATTCAACTGTTTCTAAAAACATGAATTTGTATTCACACTTTTATATCAATCCTCTAAGGAACCACTTCTTCTACATACAATAAGAATATAGGCACATCTATGTACATATATAAATCTACAAAAAACACATTTGAATGTCTAAATATATAAAAACAGATGATTAATTCATACTATTTTAAAACTCATATCTTATAATTTAAATTTTTCATTTTTAGACAATATGAAAAAGAAACATATTTTTTCCAAAAATAATATTATGAAAAGATAATATAATCTTGTATTTTCATGTAGGTACATAATATTCATATATCTACATGAACATGTAAGGAAATATTAAAATAGTGGAACCAAGTGACGTTTTTATTCATAAAAAAACATTTATACATTAAGATAAAAGTATAAAACAAAATACAAATTTCATTTTTTATGAATACAAATTATTATAGGTATACAGCTTTCTACAGTTTTGTTATAAAGCTATGCATTATATTTTATCTGTCTATAATGTGTTTATAAATGTCTGTCACAAGTTAAAAAAAGTAGCTACCTACATACTATCAGACCACTTGCCGCATACTTCTCCATGGCTGCTAGGACCATAAGGAGGTATGTGAAGGGCGACTTCGAATTGTTCTCATACACAAGGATTCATGCTACCATCTGATAGAAGTAATGAAGTATAAGAGCCTCTCAAGTCCACATTTTGCTGCCCAAGACTCTACATCAAATAGTTAAAGTGTTATATATATTTTCAATAATCGAATCTAAATAGGCTTGATTTAAAAAGGGAATAATACATTTAGGTGTAAAGTAATCCATGAACTATTATACATGTGTTGTTGTAGTCGAAATCCTCTAATCCTTAGACCTACATGTCAAAATCACTCTCAGTATATACATTATTATAAAAAAACTCAACTGTTTGCCAAATTATATTTGTATTTATTAGTCATACAATTTAAATTATTACCATAGAATAATATAAAAAAATTAGCAATTAACCTCGAGAAATATCATCTTTTAGAAATAGTAAAATAAAACCAATATTTCAATTTATTAGCAAATACTTTTTTTTTTAAATAAAATATAATTTAATTATTTACACTTTAGATAAACGCTTATAATTGAAAAACAAATGAAAAGTCAAGGTTTTATTCCATTAGAAGTATAATCCTGAAAAAATTTGTTGTTTATACCTTAAAATGACAGTTTTTCATAATATAATAATTCCACATAAAATATAAACCAATATTAGAAATTAATAAGCAATTTGATGTAAGTTAAAGTATATAAAAGTCGTTTCAAATCGATAAAAAGAGTATAAATAGTTAAAAAATAAAATCGAATATTTTGGAAAACCAAATTTGATTGGAAAAAAACTTTTGACATACTTGTGATTTATGTGTCAAATATTAGTATAATTAGACAAGGAACTTGACATATTTTTCTGAACAACTATAACTTTCTGGATTTTCTGTTGTCACCGCTTAGCACTACTTTATTCAAGTTAATCAGGACACTAATAAAAGGTTATATGCGAGAAATGAACAGCTGGTAAATGAACATATAGGCTTTATTGATATAATGAGGATTTCATTTCGATTTGGAATATATGAAAATCAATGTAACCATGCTCAGAGAAAGATAGGGATATTGAAAATTATTCAGCATTTCTTACTTAATTAAGGTAAATGTTTTTTAATAAAAGTATGGAAAAGACAGCATTTTTTTTATCCATAGGATAATGGAAATAATTAAATACATACTTTAACAAATACCTACACAAAAATGTATCCAAATACATTTTTCATAAATATATACATATATCGAGCAAGTGACGCAGATATAATTAAATATAATATTAATAATTCCCATGTACAAATATATATTTTTTGATTTTTGATCCGTAAAATTAGATGAATTTTAGATAACATAATATACAATGACGCATGAGCCTTTTTTACTTATATTATTAAAAAAAAGTAACAGAGAGCTGCTCCGTCTAGTGGTCCACTCTAGACCTATTCAAAACTATACTTTTTTTAATTTTCATATGTTTTCACATTTTTCCCCATGCTTTAAGATGTGAGAAGCTCAAAAATAATATTTTTAGGGAGGTATGTATGTGTTATACCCTACTTCATCGGCCTTAAAGTTTTTCCAAAATGTATTTTTGATGATTTTGTGTAGTTTTTGGACAAAAAGTATAGATAAAACACACCATAGAATGGCAAAAAAACCTCTAGTAATGTTATTTTTTATTATATTTAGCCATTGTGTACGGAAAACATATCCATATTTTAATAAAATTAAATCTCTAGAGATAGACCTGTTCTTTTGTTCTTTTTTGTAATTCCTCAATTTCAGAAATTTTATAAAAGTATGAAGTATTCATTTTACAATATTTGAAATAAAAAATAAATGAATAGAGTCTGTAATAAAACATATAAGAAAATAAAATTCCCAAAAATATTTAAAAATGTATACAAATACTTAGAAAACGTTTTAACAGATATAATAAAAATTACAGTACCACAAATTTCCAAAGCTATAAACTATCTAAAGGAAAATGATGCTTTCTAAAAATACTAACAATATGTTTTAGATTTTTCAAGTGACGTTCCGATTTAGAGGCTATGAACCTCATTATGCCAGAGGCAAAGCCCATAAATAGTTTAGAGACGATTTCCTTCTCACATGTAATTCAAAAAGAATAATGGGTGATAAGTTACTTGACTTTGTATCTATAAGACCCTTCTTATTTAGAGATACAAATAATCTAAGTATTTCTATACAGGGGAACTCAGCAAATGCGTGGATGAGCGAGCGAGTTATACATATTCCAACAGTCTCTATACACTTCATGAAAGAAATTAATCATGTCGATATTTGTAACTGAGCCGTAAATTTACGACCGTCTAAAATTCCACATTGGATCTTAATATTGGTTTGATCTAGATTTCTGTAAGTTTTAATACTCTTATATATTCTTTGGCCACCTGAATTTCAAAAAACCACAGCTATTGACAAAGAATTTAAAAAACCTAAAGCCCCTCTACTTCTTTCAAGGACTGAGTTTGGGCGTCTCAGACCGGTCTAAGATTTTCAGAGCAATCCCCAACGGATGAGTGTACGTCTAATGAACTCCTTCAAACTATTTAATTGCACAAAGTACATATGTAGGTACATGATTATAAATATATTTCTTCCTTTTTTTGCAAAGCCTCTTGGGAATCATGATTACACATGTGAAGAGCAAATATTTGCAGAAAAATATTATTTAAAAAAAACTTGACTTTCTTTCCCTCTTGTTTTTAAGTTTCACACATTTTAGTTCGTTATCTTCTTTAAGAAATAGAAGTAAAAAAAATCTAATTAATAACTTTAGTCAGTAAATATAAGCATACGTTGACTAGTAACTTGTTTGCAGAACAAGATTGGAGCAAGAAAATCTCAACTGTTGATGGAAATTAAACATATTAGCACCTCAGACACCGAAATATATTTCTTCTTGTGTGTATCATCTCTTTTCTTCACCTTTTTATGTAAATTCTGAATTTATCATCTACTTTCTGTATCTCATTTCTAAATTAATGTGTTTTTTTTTCTTTAATAATATTGATCTACTCCAACGATGAATATTAAAAATGTAGATGAAAATAGAGTGAGAGACGTTTTATCTTCATAGAAAATGTCATTTTTGATTATATTAGAAAAATCGATCCTCTAAAATTTAATATTCTTTTACCAACTATTATTTTATAAGTATGAATTCGTAGGTATAAGATATCTTGGTAAAAGTGCTCAATTTGTTCTTTGATACTTATAGAAGTATCATATTAAACAACTACAATTGAAGAAAAAAAAAGTTTTTTATTGCTAAAATATCCATTTTCATGTGGAGAGGAATACTTTTGTTTACATTAGAAGGGAATTTTCGGAGAGTGGACTCTCTATATTTAATAGCAATATAAATCTTGGAATATAAGTATTGTATTGATTTTAAATATGACTGATTCTGCATTGTAGCAGTACTGAAGGAATAGTTTGAAATCTTGAATGTCCGACTTATTGAACACAAATGTGAAGAGATTTTCAATGCAATGCTACTTATCATAGCATCAAACTTAACACATTGACCTTATTATCAGTATAAATACTCCGCTTGTGCAAGTATATCATTC
This sequence comes from Lepeophtheirus salmonis, assembly GCF_016086655.4. Lineage (NCBI taxonomy): Eukaryota > Metazoa > Arthropoda > Copepoda > Siphonostomatoida > Caligidae > Lepeophtheirus > Lepeophtheirus salmonis. Next base: position 23,790,397 of record NC_052144.2, read on the forward strand.
AACAAAGAATAGTCTTAGAGTTGGGGAAAATGACATTATTCGCTAATTATTATTTGATTTTATGCATTTTCTTTCTTCTTTGGAAGATAAGTTTCATACTTCCATTGGCCTTGGTACACAAATCAACTTATTTTGAAAGTAAATGTTTGTATATTTATATATAGGTATTATACATATAAGTACCTATTTACGAGCCTATCAAACAAATGTAAAAACATGTATTCAAAATATAATTATAAATTGTAACATGAATTATATAATAAGTTAATTTATTCAAAATGTTATTGACGTAATACTTTGAATATTTTGTCATTTATAAGTTCTCACATTTTTCTCACAAATTCTATTAAAAATTCTATTATTTCATTACATGAGTACATAGCCTCATATGTAATTTATATAATTGCTGAATAAAAATCCAGTAATCTATTTACACTGATCAAGGTTCCATTATACATTTGTATAAACAATTATACTAGATGGGTATTATTATATTATTTATTACTTTGCATTGTTGTTTTTTACATCCCTGCTTGATTTCATTATAACTTAAATTGCTTAAAAACAAATAGATTATAAAAGATTTTATAGATATTGCTGCGTAAAATCTATTCAATGCTAATGTAAGTAATATATCACAATTAATAATATTATTCTATGCTATCTTTACAATCAAGCTATAAAATCATATTTACAGGCCTTTTCTTAATAGAAATTCTTCATCTTTCTCTTCGGATGGAATATTTTGAACTTTTTTTTTAAAAGGTCTATTTAATTATTTTTTTTTACGAAGGAATATTTTATTTTTACCTCCGTGGCACCGCCCCTGGTGAATGGCGTACCTTCAATTATATATATCTCTCATTTAAATATTATATTAGTGACCCATAATAAATTTCAATAAGGAAACGGATTTGACTAAAATTTAGTATGTGGTGTTATTTATTATTAAAATTATATTATTTGATTTTTAATAAGGAAAATCAAAAATGATTATAAGATAAGTTTTGTTAAGCTCATTAAATGCTTCTCAATGATGTATTGTATGTACTTGCCTATTATTGCTTTGATTTACTGTATATTGCTAATCAAATATTCATTAGAGTGCTAATTTATTCATGATTAAGGCCTCAGAAATGAAATGTTAAATATTTCATTTCTGAGCGTGTCTTCTTTCAATAATAAATTTAAATAAAATTATATGACTTTATCATGGAATGACCCATATTCACATTAGCACACCGTTATCTGATTTTGAACTACGATAACAACACGGCATAATGAAATTGACCAAATATATGCTTTTTTTAACCTAACTACCTCAGAATTGGTACAAATATTTAATACTCGCATATATAGATTGTTATTTTCAAATTATTTTATTCTTTTTTTTACATCAGATAATTGATTCCCCAGTGCTATAGTCCTTTATTTTTTACAATTTTTAGATAAAAACTATGATGTATACCAAATTTAAAATAGACATATCTACCTAAACTGTGGTTCGATGCTATTAAACATATTCATATTACTGTTAATATTCAGTGTCCAATCAACCAGAAAATTATTTTTTATGTATTCTCTGAACAAATGAAGCCAATTCAAGAGAATAAACAAAAAAAAAAAAATATCCTAACCATTGTTCTGTTGTCACAATGTATTCAAGTGGGTGAGTGAGTATTGATGTTACTTCAATGGGAAGGAAATCTGGCACCTTAACAGTCTAGATCTTAATCCAATGGATCCTTTTCTCTAGCGTTACGTAGAATCTAAAAAAATCGCACATCTCATCACATCAAGGACATAATCACCAACATGCCCAAGAACTACTTCATCAATGCATACTCCTCGTTCCGGCCGAGATAGAGGCCATAATGGATGTTGAAGGCAGATATATCAAATGAGCTCTTTTTCAACATACATATGTACAATTCAAGCCTATTTTCAAGTAAATACGCCGAAAAATGTGCTCATTGACAATTTAAATATATATTTTTTTAAATGTACTGATTTGATCTTAACACCCTGTAAGGGTTTGGACATTTTCATGCTTCGAATATCAAAGATTAAAAGATAGAATTGTAACTAATTGAACACCGAGTTCGTCTGACAAGTTTTTCTAACTTCATGACTGGGGATGTGGATGGGGAAATCCACAATTCAGAAATTCATGCTCGTAATTTAAAAAAATATATTCATATATAAAGGTGGATAATATAAATTAATTTAAAAATAATCTGATACTCAAGATTACCGTTATACTAATGAAAGAAGAGAAGGTATTAAACATTTTTTGGAGTACCTAATGAAGTATTCGTTATTGGAAGACTAAGTGTTCAAAATTGAATACATTGGGACGACAGAACGATGATTAGGATATTTTTTGTTGTTGTTTATTACCTTGAATTGGCTTTATTTGTTCACTTATAAATTTTTGGTTGATTGGGCATTGAATATTAACAGTAATATGAAGGGGTCCATGTACCATGTCCAAAGTTAACACATGGATTACAATACATGGGTTATACATGTCAAAAATCATCAATAATATTTTACGTCAATAAATATGGAGTTTTGTGAAGCCAAATAAAATAGAAAATACACATTTCATTTATTCTTATAACGTTAGTGATGTTGAGAATGAAAAACTAGGACATTCAATATATACGAGAATATGAGACTGAGGAGGTATATATTTTTATTTCTTATACTTTTATTATCTTTAATCTTGTTTTACATTAATTTTTGGAAACTATTAAGAAAGACTCAAATAGTGTGACATCTGTGATAATTATGGGTGAGAAAGTTTCATCAAGATAGGAAGTTCTTCCCCTGTTTACAATTCATTTTTCTTTACAGAGGCCGGAGCAAAAAATATATCATTTTGGATTTTATAGCATCCATAACTATTTGTGGTGAATTGGATAAAGTTTCTTTACACTTTCTACCTGAAAATTATTGAAAGTTTTTACCATACCGGAGGCTTAGTATAATTTCAAAATATTACTGTAATGAGTAAAAAGGTGAATATGTAGAAGATTTAATGGAAGTTATCGACAAACTCATATTGTAATTTACTTATGGAGTTGTATACGTAAAGGAATGGTCTGATAGTGCACACACACTTTCTATTAGTATATTAGAAAGTTGAACTTTGTCCAATGAATTGCTGCTATCGATTCATTAAGAATAAAGAGTGCAACAGGGAAATTTGCCGCGTCATTAAAATTAATTATTTGCGCAAATTAAGATTTCAGGTGACATCTCTGGCAATGTTCTGATACATGTGTTGTTTTTCTTGCACATTGTTACGATTGGATTAAAATCGGACAAAAAATAATTGAGGAGGAATCAAAAAGGCACAGGGGTTTTGGATATTCTCGACGCAGATGTTGATCCAAAAAGAATTTCAAACAGTGTCGGCGTGACTGTGAGGATAGTCTGGCATATCAGGGTGACCTAGATAATGGGAAAGGAGATAAGAGGAAGGCAGGAAGTGCAGGAAATGGTTTGAAGCGAGATGAAACATTTCTCAAGTCACTGGAGTCTAAGATCAAAGAAGATCCAATAGCATCAATGCACTGCTTGGCTGACGAGTTCAACGTGGACGAGATCACCGTCAAGAGGGCAATTCATCATGACTTTGGCCTTAAGAGCTTTGTCAGGACTCCAAGACATCTCCTCACCGACAGGATAAATGCCTTAAGGGTTAAGATATGCAAAATAAGTACTTAATTGCTTGAAGAGTCATCCGTCGACTATGAAAATCTTCAGAGACAAGAAGATCTTCACAGTTGACCAGTTTTTGAACGGTAGAAACGACAAATTTATAGAAAAATCACCAGTCCACCTTCCAGACAAAACATACAGCACAAGCAATGTGCTTGGGATTAGTGGCCTTTGATTGGAAGAAATTGATCCCTTATTCTTCAAGCCCAATGAGAAAATTGAGGCTGAGTCCTACTATAAGGTCCTGAGGTGAAATTTTTTGCCCTGGCTGTATGCTAACTACCTTTGGAACAACTACGTATGGACCCAAGACGGTGCCCCCAGCCATAGGGGCTTGAAGATACATAACTTCTGCAACAAGCACTTTGGGGACTTCTGGGACAAGACCTTCTGGCCCTCTTCCAGTCTTGATCTCAATCCCCTAAACTTCAGTTTGTGAAGCGTCTTAGACAGACAGACATCATCCAGACATTTGAAGGAGCTCAAGGCAATTGTCAAGAAGCATTGGCCAATATGTCCGCCGATTATATTCTCGCAATCTGCACCAAGTAACTTCGTATGGAGGATGTCATAGTGGCTGGAGGCGGCAATATTGAATAATTTTTGCCAAGATTGATTGCTAAAAGTTTTTTCAATAACATTTTTGAAATAAGAAGTTGATAAGGTTTTGGGGTTGGTTCTTGATCGAAGAAATTTTCCCTGTCGCGCTCTGTATATCAATAAAAAACTAGTAGTATGGAAGAATTGAATATCTTAAGAAAAATGTTATTCGTTATATTTTTTGTAATAAAAAATAATAACAAATATTCTTAGAATCTATAAAAACCGAAAATAACTTCTCCAACACAGAACAAATACCTAAGCTCAATTTTTTTCCAATTCATCAATTAATTGAACTATTCATTAATTATTTGAGAGAAAATAATACAATAGAGAACTAACTTCTATATAATTTTATTCTTACTTTATACGTTAGTTTAAAAAATAAACAACCTTAAAAATATAATTATGATCAACTGTATTTTCTTAAATTCTAAATTCTAATTTATTAATGATCAAAAGTATGTAAAAAGAAATACATAATCAAATTTTCTATCCTGATTTTGGTTGTGATAACAATAATGTGAAAGCTTTAATAAATAATTATGTTATTTATCTTATGAAATGTAACATTTAGTTGTTAATACTAATAAACTCCAAATATTAATATTTGGAGTTTATTAATTTTGTTTGTTTTTAAATTTATGTGTAATTTTAGTTTTTATGGAGGAATTTACCTGTAACGAGATGTTAATAAGTAATGCTTATTTTGTATTAAATTTATATCAATTTAGCTTAATAGCTAGAGGTGAGTAACTTTCAATGATATTATTATACTGAAAAATGTATGATACTTAAGATCATTATTTTATACCTATATTTTCTTAAGTTTATATTTTTGTAAATCTAAACTTAACATGAAAACTATTACATACATTAGATGACTCATGTGAAAAATGTTCTGATTACACAATGCCCACGTCAAGAATAATTTGGTTTTAGTAAGTGAGCAAATTTTTATCTTAAAAACTAAGGTAATATAACATAAAATGTACAGTACTTATTTGTAATATAATGGGGAGAAAATTCACATTCTGAACCAGCAAATTGTCTCTTGGTTAGAATTCATAGCTGGTTGTTAGCTTTATTATAAAGTTAAAATATTCAATGAAAATGTAATAATAATCTTAATCCATTGAACTCAGAGTATTAAAATAATTTTTTTTTTGTAAAATAATTTAGGAATGATATACACCAAATAACATAATTTAAAGAAATAAAAGTTGTGAGTACAATAGGAGCAGTTACAAATGTTAGGTCATATCCCATTGATAGTTTATAAGAATTCCAAGATCATTTTAAATTTACTTTAAAGTAAAATAATAAATAATATTTTATAATCTTGGGAAAGAAGTAGTTCACACGACAATTTACATCAAATCTTTTCCGTTACAAAAAATACAGTTTATTTATTGTCAAAAAGTATACGATCCTGGAAGAAACGTTAAAACTAAGAAATGAAAGCTAATAGCTATATGCAAATTGAAATATTACATTAAAATATCTTTGAACAACTTGAACACATATTTTAGATAAGAAAACAGACACAAGAAAACAGATACTTTGTGCGCAAGATACACTCATAGAAATCCCTATAATTTGATATCTAGATGTATTTAGTATTCCATTTTAGAGCCATGTTCTATTAATTTAAAAAAAAAAATGACCGTCACTATTATCCAATTTGTCTTGGTATGTATTAATAAAATAATTCGAAATAAGATCAATAATACAGAATACGTTTATAAATGTATGTCATGTGGATTAGCAAGTTTGTCTTAGTATAAAATATATAGAACGGGTACATCCTATGTATTATGATTTTATACGATAGTGAATCTTTGTTTGTATATTAAATAAGAATTAAAAAAGGTAATTATGAAGATGATTAGTGAGTTTGTCTTATTGTATGTATTAATAAAATAATTCGAAATAAAGTCTATAAAATGGGTACATCTTATTTATATATAATATTATAAATTGAGTAAAATGTTATTGATTAAATAAACAGAAACTATATTATGACTCTTTTGAAAGAAAATGTAAATAAATTTCCTTATATACTTGAATTAAATAAGAAATGAGTTATTATCATGGAACGAATGGAAAAAAATATAAAAACAAAAAACTGGAAAAATTAAATTAATAGAAAATATTTTTTTTATGAATAATATTGGACTTAATTTTAGTATACAAAAAACTTTTGCCACATTAATTTTTTTATAATCGGTAGTACAATCTTTCATTTCAAATTTTTTTGGGGATATCCCTTTTCCGAACATCATAGCACTTTTCTATAACAATTTTTTTATGAATACAAAGAGCATTTTCCTATTAATAATGTTTTCTTTGTTACGTAAACTATAACCGAATATACAATTCTACTATAATATTATATTTGTCAAGTCTTCTATCTCCGTTTTCCGAGTAGTGACAGTTGAAAATAAAGATTGATTGCTTTCTAAATGTATAATAAATTTTCGCGAATATTGTTTTTCCAAATGTCTACATAGAAATTTCTCACGAATAAAAATACCATATATTGTTAGTATTATTATTATTATACTAATCTGTGTTTATATGTTGAGAGTTTTATATACACAATGTTTTTATACTTATCTGTCCGCGTTTATATTGAATCTCATGTTGCTACTTGATGTATGTATATATAATAACTCTTTTGTCTTAGTTGATTAAACGAAGTATTAGTAAGAACAGTTATTTTCAAGATATCCTTTTATATAACCACAATCCAAAGTGTAAATATTGTGATACATTTTTATATAGATTGTCCTTCCTTCCCCTTTAAGGATCTAACTATCCCCACGTGGAAAATTCAGTTCCAGATGGCACCGATGAAGAAAATTATTGGAAAGCCCTTGTTATGGTAGTATTAGCAATAAATTCAACTCTACTATACTTAGTCGGTGAAGCACGGATTCCTCTGTGGTTTGGAGTCGACTGCAAAGACGATTTAAAAAGTAAACTTGTGTAAACAAACTAGAATTACGGAAGAAGCTAATTGCTTATCAGTTGAAAAACAGAGATAGTTTTCAAGATCATGTTAAGAAAATAACTGAAATATTTGATGAGCTCGCTGTAATAAGTAGCGAAGTTGATTAGGAGGGAAAGGTTGTGTACTAGCAAGTCTGCCTAAAGATTTTAAAATACTTGAGACGTCAGTGGAGGCTCATCCTGAGATACCAAAATGGAAAATATGTAGTTGTGGAATGCAGAGGGGAAGCTTGGAATAATACTTCGAGAGAACAGGAAAAGGTTTATCCCCTGGGAGCAGACGGTTTCTTAATTTTTTTGGCTGTAGAAAACATAGGTAGAATATGAGATAACAAAACATAATGTTTGCTATGTCACAAAATAGCAGCTTTAATCACATTAAATAGAAAAGTGAGATAATACGGAAAATATTAATACAGGCTCCTCCGTCTAAAATTACAAAAATTATTGTGTTTCAGAGAATATTATAAAATTCCGAAAATTTCAATCATAAATACAATCAAGGAACACCTTATTTACATTCTCAATCTAGCTGCATTTTTCCTGAGTGATAAGTTTCACACTGGTGAGGAACTTTGCCCAGCAGTTCTTTTCAAATTACAGCTCTGTGTTGGCTCAATCAGTGATGATAGTGGTCTTTAAATTGTTTCTTTGTTGTGTATTGGACTCGGCCTCTCGATCCAAAGGCTTCAAACACTAAGGAGGAGTTCTCTTGCCGGTATTTATGTTTAAGTCTTGCTTCATCTGCTGTCTAATTCACGAGAAATGTCATTGACGCTCACCTTCACTCTTCCGCCTTCAATGGTACCTTTACTTGCATCAACCAATTATTTTGGCTTTGACCTAGAACTTATGGAAGCTTTTGGTGTGCCTCTGACGTTCACCCAGTACACAGTATAGCGGCTACAGCCCAGCGCTTATAAGATCACTGTTGGTGATTTTCAACTTACATATAGCTCTAGAATTTCAGCTCTGTTTTGCTAAATTTATTTGTTTATGAAGCTCTTATTTCTCGGTTGACTAACTTATTTTTACTTTACAGTTCTTTTAGGACCTGTATTACGAGTATAAGTGTTCATTTGAGACTGTCCTTTACAATTTGATCCAATTAAATACGATCTCTAAAAAAATATATAATTATAATGGAAAAAGTCATAACCGTAGGTCTAATATGATATTTATTTCTTGATAGAGATTAATAAATAATCTTATACAATACAAATATCATTTAGAAAAATGAAACGTTCTTATATGAATTCATCATTATGGAAGTCGGCCATTTCGAAAACGGTATAAGCAATCAAATTTTATTATAATAAAGACATATAAGAACAACATTATATATTATACAGTTAAATTAAGTTTTCTTAAGTTTTTTTTTTTTTTTGATAATATTATCATTATAATACTATATCAACATCTACGTTCAATAGACTGGTTCTTAAAATTTTTTTTTTGTCGAAATGTAAGAAGAACTTAGAACACAAAAGTTCATTTATAGAATTTTTTTTATTTTTATTATTTTCATAATTATTAATTCTTATAAAGTAATTATTCATCATAAACTGAACTGTGAACTATTTTGAGGTAAAAATGTCTAGCATAATATACATGTGGTCATTTTCAGTTTATATATTATCTAATCTGTGATGTCAGTGAAAGCTTTCCATTAACTTTGAAACTAAATATGAATAAATTATGTTTCTTCTTTATGAACCTAAAATTCTAGAATTAAATGAAACCTTTTAATCTTTTTGAAATTAATTACAAAATGATGAAGGAAGATTAAAATAATAATTAATCAAAAAACCCTGTAATCAATTGTTCCATTGTATATAATTATGGAACTTTTTATAGTATACAAGGAAAAAAAATCATAGAACCTTACTAGTGTGTAAAATTGAAAGAAATGTATAATATCTTGGCCTATCACAAATATTATAAGGCCTTATAAAAAATCAAACTAAATATAAATCTACTTTGACATGTTTACTGAGTTAAATTATAGAAGATGTCATTCACAAACAAAAAAACAAAAACATTTTTTTGTACTTCTTTAATATTGGAAAATATTTATAATTATACAAAATAGTTATGTTTTATCATTGGAGACATTTATTTTCATTTTTATAAATCAATTTTAATAATATTTTTTGAATAATCTTTTTGATTGTAGATTTGCGTGATGATGAAACTTGTACATTGAAATGAGATTAATTATGTACTTTTCGAATGGTTTTAAATAGTGATGAAATAAATTGAAGTCTGAATTTTTTTTTCAGAGTGATATTTTGGCTATACTACTGTTCGAAGCCTTGGATCAAAATCCAACACTTGGTTCAACGTTTATATAATTTCATTATTAAACAAATAATTTTCAAGACATGCTGAATACTTATAATGGAAAAAACCCCAAAAAGTTTATTTTTATGTAATCTATAGTGTAGAAGGGGCTATTTTTACCCATGCCCCTTTGATAAGGTCGATCTAGGCTGACACTGATGTAAATTATGATTGCTATATTGACACCAAATATCACCAAATATTAAACATGTGATAAAAATTTCTTCATATTTGAGCTCTTCACACCAAGGACAATAAATATACATTCCCTTAATATGAATGTCTATAAATTTCATAATGAAAGCCAATACTGGAAATAGAGAATAAAACAGCATTTTCTCTAATTTTCAAAGTGAAATTAATGTAGTTAGGATTATTCTATCGTTTATCAAATTATAATATTGAAATCTACGCGAAAAAAAACAGTAACAAAACACTACTGATTCTTGATTTTCAAAAAAAACGAAAATTACGAACCAGCCTAATTTATAGTATGTGCAAAAATTGACAGTGATATTTAAAAAATCCCTGTCGAATATAAATAAATGTCATTTTGTATACAGGAAAATTGAATATTGTCTGATGCGGACATTTAACTTAATGTTAAACAATTTATGAGGCAATAATTTCAGGGGATTGCATCAGAAACAACTATAAAGTGGTCGAGAAAGTAACTATTATGCAATTTTCTAGCAAGATGGTACTCCATCCCACCACTCAAAAAAATCACAAGGAAGTTGTTTAAAAATTTGGATTCTTTATAGGGTAAAGTTACATGACTCATTAATAGCCCTGACCTGCATATAATCGAAAATTTTTGGTCTTTAATTTACATTGAACTAAGCCTGAGACTTTGGACAATCTATATGAGGGGATGCTAAAACAAATTGAAAAATATAGAAAGCCTAATAGTCAAAGTAAATTAATACTTTTGAAAAAAAAATCCCTTGTATTGGCAATGTTTGAAAGTTTAAAAAAACACTATCAATCAAAAAATACTCAATAAGTCTCCACATGGTTGAAAATACGCTTAAAAATGGAAAAATCTCCAAATAAATATTGCTTGAAGCAACCAGTACTATGAGAAACGTTTTAAATTAATAAAATATAAACGCAAATTTGTTGTAAAAATGAAAAAAAATCTCGCTATGAATAATTCTATCAAATAAAAACAACTAATTTGTAGTTTATTTTGTATTTTTGTTATTTTTAAGTTTGTATTCAAATTAATACAATTGTTTTTATATATCAAAAACTAGATTAATAAGCTAATAACATTAATTTGAAATCCTTTTATGTGTGAAATTTATTAATCAAATCACTTTAAAATTACATTTTTTTCAAACTCTATATAAAAATCATACAAAAATTACCAATACATTTGAAATTGTAAAAAAATAATCACCCTTGCGTACAGAGTGGTGACCCAAAACTGTTAGTAGTATTACTCAATAACGAAAATCGTGATTTTTATGGATTCAAGAAATGACAACTCAAAAATAATTTATTATTGGTAGACTTTATTTAGCTATATTTTTTATTCAATATGTCTTTCTTCACATTTAATAATATACTTGATACGGTGGTGAGCAGATTTACATCTCTTGACGATGAAGGATGTTTCCATGACGTAACACGTTGTCATAATGGCAGCTCGGATTGAATCCAAATGTGGTTGAAATGAATACATTTTCTCCAAGCCACTTTAAAGTGCAAATTCCAGGGAGTTGAGCTCAATGTTATTAAAACAAGGTTAGGCAACAAGAAAATGGCTCGGCAAGCACAGCAGATTTATCAAATAAATCTCTCCCTCTTTCTATTTCTGTTAACGTCATTGGGACGACCCTTGTTTATTGGCTATTGCTACTACAAAAATATAAATAAAAAGGAAAAAGAAGTTCAGCTCACCCATATGTTCATTGATGGACTCTGGTGTGTTACCCCAACACTTTTAAATATATGGCAGTAAAACAAGGACTATTATCATCTTATTTTTCCATTTTTACTGAAGGACATTGCACATAGAACTGTGCGTTTTTTTCCAAATAATAATTTTTTTATATTTGATTGAACTTCGATTGTTACAGGATGGGAATTATCACGGAATATGCCACAAATTCTGAAAAATAGTTAAACCTTCATTATTGCTTATTATTAGTATTAAAAATTAGGTTACAGTTATTTCATACAAAATAATTAATGAAATAGAAAAAAATTAAGTAAATTAAGAAATATTTTACTTTTAGTATATACGTGTTAGAGTAAATTCGTCTTAAATTACCGACCGTAAGAAATTCTCCAAACAATCTTGATTTAATTTGGCAGTCAAAATATAATTAAGAAGACAATTTTCCATTAAGTCAGTATATAAGGATTTTAAAGATTTGATTGACATTGTATGCCTTTTTACCATGGAAGATAACTCTTTAATTATCCATACCTAACTTATTTATAACTTTCATAGAATGAATGAGAACTTCAATTTTGTGTAATACGTATCGCTGTTCTTCTCAATGTTTTTCATATCTCTTAAGAAATATCGAGCAACACTGCTACTATGATAATGACACCCTTTATTCAAATTTTCCCTTTTTAACTTTATGTAGTAGCAATAGCCAATAAACAAGGCTCGTCCCAATGACGTCAACAGAAATAGAAAGAGAGAGAGATTTATTTAATAAATCTGCTGTACTTGCCCAGCCATTTTCTTGTTGCCCAACCTTGTTCTAGTAACATTGGTTGAGGTCTGGGTAGGATGGGGGTGGGGGTTGCACATGGACGTATGGTTGACGTCAGCCATAATTTTGCTGCAGAAGTCTTGGTTTCTTAATTGACTTCTTCATGTTGTAAACAGTCTAGATGGGGATGCTCACAACAGTCCTTGCAGCCTTCTCGGTACTGACACGCGGCTGGAGGAGATTTTGCACGTCTTGCCTTTTATGCGGTTGCTCCGACATTTTTAGACTTTGAAACATAGAACAAAAATAAAACTTGTTTATTTTAGTTTCAGCTGTCATTTTGTTGCGTACTGAAACCTCGTAATTAAAAATAAAGGTGATAAATTTAAAAAAAAAAAGAAGCTATTTTTCATTGACTATCTTTAAGATAGCGTGTTTGTGCCAGTATACATGAATATAAACGTTATATAAAAAATTATATTCCCCCCCCCCTTCCTCAGATGTAAGAAAAACAAAGGAGATAAAAGAAAAAGAAAAGCAGGGAGATTTGATGAGCAAGTGTTCATCCCTTCCTTTTAGAATTTCCGGTTGATTCTAGATAGGATATCTAAATATAAGAACAAAAACTATCATTTTAAATGCCAACAATTATTGTAAAGTAGAAAAACATATATACACAAAACACTTTTATAATATGTATTTTTTCCCGTCATCCATCCATCCTTTCCTTTACAAATTCGTCCGTCCATTCTCCCAATCAAAACCGGGATCCCCTATCTGTGAAGTATCCGAGGATACGTATCGATTGCTCCATATATTTCTCGAACCCAACTGGGATTCCCTTCCTTCTGCACCGGATCGTGTAGAGTATTGAGAAGAGACGCTTACATCCAAACTCTTAACGGATAAAGTAATAATTAAATACTACTGTATGTTTTAGGTCCCTACTCTGTAGATAGAGAGAAAGCACCTTATTTTTCTGGTAGATTTATTTATGGAAATATTCATATGATTGCTCCAACATACTAAAGACCCAAGTACGTCAAAAATGTTTATGTAAGTCCTCCATTTATAAAATTAATCCCTAAGATATAAATGTGAAAGCACATGTGATAAATCTTGTATATAAAAAAAAATGAATATATCTTCCTTGTTTCGAAATAATAATGCTAAAAAATGTCGATAAAGAAAGCATCAAAAAAAAAAAAAAAAATCCTAAAAGGCTGAATGAGTAATAAGCAGACGTTTTTGAAAGTTCAATATAAATGACCGTTCGACTTAGACTGGAATTATAATACAAAGTGGCCCATTAAAATCTAAACACTTCGAATTGAAAATTAAACACGATATAATTTATTAATTAGCAACATAATTTCAACAAAATTAATACTATAAATAAATTATACATGAGCTTTTTTAATCATTAATGTAGCCACCCTTAGTGGCAATGATGGTTCCCATGTGGGTGAAAGCCTGGTACCCACTGTGGATGTTGTCTTCTCCCATAGCCTCCCAGTGCTAGCGTAGAGTAGCTTTTATGGCCTAGGTGCTTTGATGACGGACACAGCAGGTTTTTCCTTCAACTTGCACTTTTCAAGGTGTAGTAGAGGGGTTTGACATCAGGGCTGTAGGTGGGCAAATTGTCAAAATAGAGTTCAAAAGAACTCAAACGACTCATTCAAAAGAGTATTGAAATATTTTTTTTATTGTTTGTGTCAAAAGTCCCCCTCCACCCAGCAAGGCTCTTTCTACCCCCTTTTTTGATAGCTCTCTGAACAATTTGCTGTGAAATCTTTAGATCTCTTGCAAGGGTCCTTATCGCCTCTAGGGGATTTTCCCTGGCTGATTTTTTTAACTCCTCTGGGCCAGTTTGTAATTTTTGACAAAGCCTTTCTTCTTCTCCAACTATTTCTTACTTGCTGACGGCGTAGACGGTCGTCCTGAAGACTCCCAACTGCTTGGAGTGCGTGAATGGAAATTCGTCGATCACGTTCAAATGTCACTTAATGGACTTGTACGTAAGTTAGAGAGCTCAGGCTTGATTTGTTTGGTTAGTTATCGTTTATTCTATCAATTAACTTCAATCACTCAACTTTCATTCATTATTGAATTATCAAGTATACAAATTTCAATAGACCACCCGGTAAATGGGAACTTATTTCTCTATCTACAGTTGATAGGAGAAAAATTAAATATTAAGTATGCATATTAATAACAAAAGAGCACAGGTAACATTTAGTAGGCATTTTATCTTGTTGTCTGTGATATTAGATAAGTCAATTATGAATTATTAACCCCGAAATAATTAACAACTATCTCGTACAATTAATTATTTTTTTGTAATTTGTTATGACAATGAATATTTTCTTCTTCTCCTACCAACAGTAAATGAAGTAATAAGTTTATTGTCGTTCTTAGATAATAAATAAAACAGAAACAACTAATTAGTTCTTGTGCAAATCTGATTGATCCACGGGTCGGAACCAGGGGGTTGGGGGGCATATCTTTAACTCATAATACATTAGTTAGTAAACAATCAATTACTATATTCACGAAATACGCTTAAATTTCTTATAGATGTGTTTTATAATTATGCAAATATTTTCTGAAAAGTGCTACCAGCACCACACAAATTCATGATCTTCCCTATCCAATAATGACCAATACAAAAAGGCTTTAGGTCTTTTCTTTATTATTTTGAAGGATGTAATACAACATGTAAGTGTTTGAGCCAAAGGGATAAAAAATCTATTTAGATTAAAGGAAAGTTTGAAGCACGTTTTGAGAAACTTATTCTACAAAAAAAATATTTATACAATTTTTTCAACTTTATGCACAAGTAAGCACGATATAAACTATATTTATTTAAGCAGCATCTTAATGTACTTTAATATAATTAAAGTTTAGGTTATTGATATATACATATACATACATTTGTAGATTATTATATATTAGGGTGTTCCTTATTTTGATCCTGTTGAAATGTACAAATCTATGGGTCTAAGACCCTTCCTTTTGAAAAAAAAATACAATTAAGAAAGTTTGAGCGAAATTAAACAATGTTTAAAGGTAGTTCAATTGCATCAAAGATTTAGAAATAGCCGATCTTTCAAAAAAATGGCTTCTTTCTCGATTATAGTAAAAATGGTACACGATATCCTTTTTATGTTATATAACTTTTGAATATTACTTAATTTACTTTAATAAATATTATTGTTGTTTTGAGGGAAAATATATTTAATAGGAATCATAATACAAATAGTTGAACAGAAAATTAATACAGATATAACGTGTTCTGCGGAATATTTATATTTTTCCTTTTTTTTCCTCTACAAAATATAAAGGTTTTTCATGTAATATTTTCATGAATGTATATTTGTTGAAGCATGTATTCATTAATCCATGAACATTCAAATACAATTAAACAAACAAATTAAGTGCACAAATAAAGTATATTGATGTATGGACATCAAAATAAAATAATTATCGATCATCAAAAAAAATATGTTCATCTGTAACAAACATTTATAGCCCATTATATTCTATTTCATGAGCAAAGATGTTCGAAATACTAACTACTAGTATGCTAAAAAGAAGAAACTGAAAGTTACAGTGGTAACCCTGCCAATTTATAGTTTTGGAGAATAGCAGCTCACCTGTCATAAAGTTTTATTGGTGTAGCTCTGAGCAGTCCAGAGAGGTTTGGAAAGAAAGTAAACACAAATCCTACTTCTTATATAGTAAAATTTGGCAGGAATTATTACTTCAAAGTCGATCCTAAATTCTAGTTTTAGTCCAACAAAGGTTTTTTATAATGAATTCCCAACCAATGTTGTATACTGCAAAAAGGGTTACGATATTTACTCCATTATCTTATTCAATTTTTGATTAAGGTTGAACGCCTTACTAAGTGTTCAAATTTGAAGAAAATGATCAAGCCCTGATCATTTGTGTTCTGAATGGCATTGCTCTCAATAAAGGCATGGGAAGAGTTGACAATATGGATCTTTGATATTACAATATGAAATTGCCATCTCCTCTATGGCAATTCTCTATTCAATTTAAATCAATTTAATTCAATTCTTTATTCAATGTAAAATTATATTTGTCTCTTAATTACAAAATTGTTATTACCAAGAATTGTACTCAATATTATACATAAATTTTTAAAGAAAAATTCCTTCTTCATAGTTAAGACCAAAAAAAAAAAAAAAAAGACAGCCTATAATGTTTAAATGTATAATTGTAATGGAAATTTTCAAAGTTTGATTAAAAATCAAATAAAAATGATGCATAATTTAAAAATAAAAAACTAAGTTAATTTTACAGCTGTGAGATAAACAAAATCCGTTTATATAAAATATAAAGCATAAATTATGGGTAGTTTAATTTTTAAATGTATTCTCTACTAAAAATTTATTGTACCTACATTTCCAATATTAGTTACTTTTCTTATGAAGATGTTTTAAACAAAAAATTATGTATGTAACAAGAAAATTTAATATAACAATTATGTTTAATTTTTTAATATTAAATAACATTCAATGTTATTATTAAATTGTTATAAAGAAATTTCAATATTTTTTCCTGATAATGAAGGAGAAAAAGACTACATTTATTTCAAGGCTTCCTGAAGTTTTTCATGTGGTCTTTGTGATTTTGGGAGTCAAGTCCTTAGAAAATTCCAATTTCAACAGCATAATAAAAGTCATATTCATGATAATAATTTGAAGCTTTATTCAAAGAATATAATTAAATCAAGTCCTGATGTTTTTAATTTTATGTCGGATATGAACAAAATGCATGTCTCCTGCAATGCCCCACTTCATATTGATAATGATGCAAATTTTGTAAAATTATAGAATTATCTACTCGTAAAGCCATTCCTTCTCGCTATCTTATTACATATTCAATTTTTCCCAAAGTAAAGTATTGCTGTCAAAGATTAAGAAAGAACTGCTAGGAAATGATAATTTTCTTGTCTTAGACGAAACTAAGATCCATGACTGCAGTCTTGGTAAGTTTCTCTTATTTAATAATTTTTTGAAATGTTAAGAAGGATGACAATAGAACAATTACATGTATCCAAGTAAAAAAGTGTTACCTACATTTTGAGCTCCGATTTTTGTGGCGAGAGACTAAAGGTTTTCATTAACCATGGTGCACTTTATTGTATAAAAGCCGTATAAACCTTAATAACATTTTTCAATGACGTTGCATGTCACTCGTCTCACTCATGGTCTGAGCAAAATAGCCCCGCTCTGTCCTAATTACGTCGAAAATACAAACACTCATATCTTTAAAGCAAAATTTTTGTTTCTTTATGATGATTGAAAAAGATTGATTACTACGCCGAGCACTTCAATTCAGTCGCAATGGTATGGATTAAAACCGTAATACCATCAATAAATTAACAACGCTAACGTTATCCATTCATGCTACATAAGACCTCTGTCATAGGAAAATTTGTACACACAACTAAAAATGTGTACTGATGAATGAGGCCACTACACATTTTTGTTGAGGTTATCCTCAATAAAACCTACATAGTACAATCAATATAAGACACTAAATATTAAGATATAATACTATACTCACATCTACCTATATTTATAACTCTTATTGGTTAATTTGCATCTTCATCATAGATCCTCTTCATATTCCGTAAATAATGATTAATAACTCACTCTAAATTGTAAATACTAAATATAATTAAAAAAAAGAGTAACGAACCAATACTCAGAGCTGTATTTGAGTCACCTCCCAGTGGTCAGGTAAAGTGCGAGTCATCATGCTCCGGGTCTTTCTGGCATTGTGAGGGTATGATATATATATTTTTTTTTTTTGACAGTATAGCGCTTGGATGATTCAGTCATGAATTATGGGTTGTCGAGAATGGATGTTTCAAAGGAAGAAATTCGTTGAAAACGACTAAAAAAATTTAGGAAGTATACAAGACCGCAACTCTTTCGGTTCGTCTTGCACAACAGTTTTTCGACCAATTTCGTTCTGATGTAGTGGAAGTTAGTGATGCACCACTCACTGGCAGGAATGTTTTCAAAAATATCGATAAATATAGAGAGAAACATTCATGTTGACAGTCGTAGCATCGCCCAGAAGCTTATGATTTTAAAACGTTTTGAACCATTTGCAGAAAGCTGAATACAAAAAGAAACTCGAATAAGAATCGTGTTTCGTCAATACAACGCGAGGCCGTACACATATTTGAAGACGCATCAGAAGCTCCGTGAGCTTGGATGGGAAGTTTATATGCAGGCACCCTACAGTCCGGACCTGGCACCAAGTGACTACCACCTGTGCCTGTCTATGTCCAATGCCCGTGGGGCTACAAATTTGTTCTCTATAGAGGCTTGAGAAAAATGGTCTGAATTTTTTGCCAATAGGGACAAAGGTTTCCACGAGAAGAGCGTTATGAGATTGGATTCTCAATAGACAACGTACTCAGGAAATATTATTTGTTTGAATTCAATGTGCGTGGGTTCACTCCCCGGCCGTTCCTAGAGAAGGAAATATACATAATGTATTTGGACTTCAAAAAAGATTCCTAGGTCAGATGGAGTAAATGTAAAGCTATAATGTATACTTATACTTTATCAGTGCAATTCCATCTGACTAATTAAATTAATATTTATAAAAATAGAAGATAGACTCTCGTCAAACAAGATATCGAACAGAACAAGTGTTCAGATTTCAATGGATCACCCGTTATATTTTATGCTTTTTCAAACTTTATTATTATAATTATTTCAAATCTCTTAAATTATATAAGTTTATCTGTCCCGCCACAAATGTACTTTTTGTAAGAATAGAAAGTCTTAACATCATCCTTTTAATTGTTTCAGAAAGGTAAATTTTAGAACATATTTGCTATTTCATAGCGTCAAACCTACAATTTCTTTCAAATAGTTCATGATTGAAAATAGTTTTTGTTATTCTTAAGTAACTTTTTCATCTTTATCAAGTCCAGTAAATTTTTTTTTTTGATGTAATAAATAAGATTTAAAAAAATTACAAACTCAGTATTTATAACATGTATAAGTTATATATTGGGAAATTATTAAAAGATATGTACCTATGTTTATCAATAAAGTGATACTTTGACTTACGAGTATAATTTGTTTTGCGACGAGCTTACTATTAAAAAATCTCGTAAGTGAAACTAATTTTCACCTTTGCAAATTCTATCTATCTTAATAAAGAAAGTTTGTCTGTCTGGGAGGACTCATTTGTAACAACGAACGTTTTTAGCATAAACTAAGCTTGTGATATTAAAAAAGAAAAGAAAAGGTAAATAGTTAGACAAAATAATGAGTCTGACTTTTAAAGAGATTTAGTAACAAACTTGATCAGGCTCAGCTCATTATATTAAAAAATAAAGAAAAGTTGAGTAAATAACAGGTTGTAGACAAGTAATGTCGTATTTTTCGCTTTAGTTCAATGCTTTATAAGAAGTGTTACAGTCATCCAATTTAAGCCAAGTACGTCATATTTTGTTCGATCACTTGTTGCCAACGAGAATCCTATTTCATAATGCCCTTGTCATAGAAGCTTTTGTTCTTATTTCCAAAAAAACTTGGACATCCAATTGTCACTGGGCTCTATTGAGGCCTAATTTGTACCTGTCTAGGGCTTGGCCATAGACAGGAACAGTTGGTAGTCCCTTAGTGCGAGGATGGAACTGTAGAACAGATGCATAAGAACTTCCTATCCAAGCTCCCCGACCTTCTGGCGCATCATTAACAATGTGTGTGATCTGGTGTTGTCTCCTATTTTCCAATCCTGGTCACTTCTGTTTGATCGCCAGCTTCAAACAATTGAGTATTTCAAAGTAGAGGGTTGAATTGAGCGGAAAAAAATGGCACAATCCAATGTTGTGTAACATCAACTGAAAGTGTATCAACCCGAATACATTGCAAATATGCGGGGTCACTTTCGAAACGTTTTTCCCTTCCATGTAGTAAAAATTTAAAGCGTGGCAAATTTCTTCCTTCATATTTGAGACAGGATAATTCATGACTAAACCAGTCAATTACAATACTGGATATAAAGCGATTGGAGTAAAACACTTTCACATTTACAACGTCTTATCGTATGATTCGATTTGACTATAAAGAACAAGATATACTTAGTTAAGGGATGGAAATACGGAATTACTTTTTCTCCAAACTAAATATATTTAGCTGTACATTCTAAGCATTATTTAGAGAGCAAGTTTTGTTCTTGTTGGTAGCTTAATCAATGTTTTTCTTTAAATTTTTCTCTAGTCGTTATAATTGTTATTTCATTCTTGAGGAGAAAACATCTCAGTAACGAGTAATTGCATTTGATTGTGCTCATGAAAAACACAGAGCTATATTCTCTGTTATGTAAGTAAAGTTAGTCTGTTCTTCGAGGACTAATAACTCAATAATAATATCATAGAATAAAGATTCTTAATGCCATCAGACAATCAACTATTCATTTCCTTTAAATGTGAAATTACCTTAATGGCATTGCTACTTAGTAGTGCTTACATCTTACTATCTACTTTCATTGCGCTTATCGTATTTAATAGAAAATTGCAAAAAAACAACAACAACGTTGATGTATTTTTGCTGCAAAGTATATTTAATTTCTCTTTTTCCCCCTTTTATTCGTGCAACATTTTCTTGAGTCTTTATATATATAATAATAATAATAATATATAAAGCATTTTTTCCTTCGTTGGATTTTCAAAAATGCAATAAACTCAATCTAATAGTATTACAGCTGCCACAACAAATATATATGACAATAATTTATGTTGTAAATATAAAAAGATAGATAAACTTAATAAGACTTATAAGATATGATCACATTTTAGAGGGGACAACAAGAGAGAGAGAGAGAGAGAGTTTTACAAACACACATTACATACATAATTTATGAAGGATTATTTTCTATAATAATAACTCCAAAATCTATTTGACTAATGAAATTGAGTGTTTAATGTATTACCAGTTTAAGGAGTTTTTGTAGTCTGATTTGGACCGATATTTTGGACCAGACCAAAACCATAATTTAATTGGTCTCGATTTAACACTCCTGAGTTAAGAGTTGTACAAATATGATTTATGTGACTCGTTAAACTTAATAAGATGTTATTGTAGATCAATGTTCATTATTTTGAATACCACATGACGATTTTAACAATAGATAATTTATTTCGAACCGAACTAAAGGCAAACAGAAACACAACATTAGTAAATACACCAAATAATTGCATCTGTCGCAAGAATAAGTTTAAATCGTGGATTTTAAGATATTTATTTTTGCTTATTTTTTATAAACACCACTAAGACTTTTTTAAATATTCTTTTACTGTCCTAGAGTATTTGCAAAAAAAACCCTAATTTTTGAAAAGACTGGAATGTTTTCAATTTTTACACAACATTTGCTAAATTGGTTTTGAAATTTTTGCTAAAATGTTTCTGCAAGCTATTTTTGGAGTGACTCTAACCCTGTTTTGATTTATTTTATATGTGGAAAATATACATTTTTGATATTAATATGTTTTAACTTATGCAATCACGAATTTTGTTGAATAACGCCATTTAGACACATGCAATAAACGAAGGAATTGATTTGACCTTTTTAGAGTTTTCTGAAAATATATTTAGCTAATTTTTAAATACATGGTTATTGTTATTATTTTTTTTTTTTAAATATGATACTTTTGACCTGGAATGATCCACAAAAGAGGGAAAAAATTCAATCTATAACGGTTGACGTCAATAATTACGTCCCAGGATTCTATTAGAATAAAAATTATATAAAAATAGTAAATATTTCCATATCATATTATAGTACTTGGGTAAAAAATTGTCCTTAAATATATTACAGGTTCCTAAAAAAGTTTGAATTACCAAAATATTAATCAATCTAACTAGATAGGGAATCATTTTTGTAGATCTATAATAGCGAGAACATTTATAGCTCAATTCAAGTTTTAGACAACATTTATTTATTTCCGTGACCCCTTCAAGGATTGTAGAAAAGTAAATTACATGTCTTTGTTGAGTGCCCAAAGTTTTCTTTTATTTGAACTAGTTTTTCTTAACGTTTTTGTCTTAGAAGCAACCATTTTTTTGTATTCCCGATAGATCAAAGGCGAAAATGTTTAAAAGTCGAGCAATGGATTTCTGTCTTATAACCTTCACCGCTCTTATTGGCAATAAGTTGAATTGTGGCGAGTCAATTTATTTAGAAAACTTGGGAGTAATAGTTTTGTTCTTTACAAATAGATATGCTGCTTTTTCTATGAAAATACTAAGAATGGATTGTGATTCCCGGAACTCTGCTATTGAAATAATCAAATAAAAACAGTCAAATTTGGCTAGATACCTACATCACTAAGTAAGAAAAACATATAATATTTAGGTATAAACCCCTTCGTCGAGGAAGATTAACGTTGGATTACTATGTTTTGAATAATTAGTAATTTTGTTTTTAAATAATTTTGTGTTAGCTTTGTTTATACATTTGATTATTTTTGTTGTAGGTCTTGGCTCGAATTTTTAAGCTAAAATGCTTATTTATGTTAGGTCAACCCAATAACTCGAGGTAATTCATATTATATTAATTTTATTCTTTGTATATAGGGTGGACAAGGTAAACCCAGAATAACTTTAATGGCTAATATTGATACTTGTATAAGAGATAGAAAGATTAGTTTTTGTTCATTTAAAAGTATATTAAATGTAAAATGATTATTCATAATGCAAAACTTCGTTCTCGATCACGATCTCTAGTCGGTGCCTGTATGCCTTGCATGCCCTTGCTACCTCGTGCGGATCGAGGTCCTTCATCGTATTGACGATGGAGGCCTTCAAAGCCGCAATTGAGGCATGATTATTCTTGCATGCAATCATTTCCATCCTGCTCCACAAGTAAAAATCACATGGATTGAGGTGTGGGATGTTGGCTGGCCAGTAGAATGGAGGCCAAAAATCCGGCACATTTTGTCCTGATAACTCTTGGACAATCTTAGCCTTATGAGTAGGTGCTGTGTCTTGTTGGAATGTATATTGCTTTCCATGAGTGACCTCATTCATCCTTGAGAACGTCTTTGTAGACCTCCTTGGCCACTTTCTGGCCCTTTTGGAAGAAGGGGGGGGGCATAACTTGTCCTTCCGGGCTGATGACCGCCAGGACCATAACTGAAGCCGGATTTACTACTTTCATAACTGGTTGGACCTCATCAGGGTCCAAACAGATCCATCGATCGTTTCTACGATTATAGTTGGCGTCAATGGTGAAGATTTTCTTGGCCGGAAAAGAACCCGCACGTAAACTTTGCACTTCATTTGGTTAATAAGAATTTTACTTTTGAAGATTCTGTTTGCCTAATTCTGTTCTGTGAGCAGATGCTTTGAGGCTTTGATCCTCGACAAGTAACCTAGGTCAATCCTGATGGTCTTTTTGATGGTCCCTTTACTGACATTACGGTCCATGGCCAGCTTAGCAATTGGTGTGTCTGGATGAGCTTCAATTCAAATTTCTAGCCAGCTATGAATCTTTTAGTCCCGATTTTATCACATCTGGTTGAATGAACTGCTCTTTAGGTCTTTTCCTCCTCATCAAAGGCATTAATCACGTCATAAACTGTTGATTTTTGATATTTGAAGTAGGGAATTTTCTCCTGAGCAGAGTTTTCCGCGTGGTGAGCTTCGATGATGGAAATTGTCTAGACTTTTTCCCTCGCTTGAACGACGAGATACTCAAAAACCTTGATCTTAAATTCGATATCCAACACATTTAGCTAGTCGCAAGTATTACAATTTTTATCATGTAACCTATACAAGTATCATAATTAGCCCTTAAAGTTATTCCAGATTTACCTTTTCCACCCTGTATATAAATAAATAAAGATAATAAAACCAAGCATTTGTAAATCTCGATGTTCATTATATGATCTGAAAATACTCAATAATGCATATATTATTGAAAATCTTAATCTGTGTGTTTTCATTCTATTTTTATAGCTTCAATATGGTACAAAGTAGTATGCCCCAAAAGAAAATATCCAGACTACGAAAATTGTCATACATTTATTTATAATAATAAAAAGCTAACCTCTATATAATATAAATTAAAAACTCCAACTTTAGGATCTCGATGGATGGCTAAATGCAATACAAATGAAACCCGTATTTCCTTCTTTCTTTACCAATTTTTAAAATATATGTCCTTGATTTTATCTCCACAATGGATTTATAATTTGATATCAATTTTTATAAACAGATTGCTGACATAAATAAGTTAATATCTAAGTAAGAGTTTTATAAGTCCCTGTTGGATCGATAAATGTTCCATCAATTGATCATAAAATATAATGGATACAACATAGCAATATACATAGTCAATAAAGCTTTTTGTGTCATTAATTTTGAATTTTTATTTATAACAAATATTCTTAATATGGATAAAGTGACAGATGCAACTTCTCTAAAAAGATATTTTTAGTATTGGACGACATTCTATATATGCATACTAAATTTGTAGGTTATAATTTTATATAACTACTTAATCAAACTTTTTACATTATTAATGGGCAGTTCAATAATAACAGAAATATTATATATTGTATGTCAGGTACAGCAGTGAAAAAGACTGAAAATTGAATTGATAAGTTGTCTTAGAAGTAAAAATAAATAAAACGTAAACTTTTAGCTATTTAGCTATTGGTGTGTTTGTCACGATAGTTTGAGAAAATTTTATTAAATGAACAAGAAGTTCTGATCGTCTTGATCATGATAGTGGTAAACAAGAAAGGCAATTTATCCAAAAAAGATTTGCTCAAATCTGAACCCTTGAGAACCGTACAAATCATCATTTGCGAGTCACAGAAGATCCTGGAGATGTGATACATAGGGAGCCAAACACATAAATAGAAAGGAGATAGTCGTCAGGATTCGAATCCTTATGGACCATTTGTGTGGTGCTATCTTCAATCTCACACTAATAGACTATGTTATATCGGGTGGTCTATTGCAACTTGGACATTTACTAATTCAATAATGAATGTAG
Organism: Lepeophtheirus salmonis; assembly: GCF_016086655.4. Lineage (NCBI taxonomy): Eukaryota > Metazoa > Arthropoda > Copepoda > Siphonostomatoida > Caligidae > Lepeophtheirus > Lepeophtheirus salmonis. Next base: position 23,815,830 of record NC_052144.2, read on the forward strand.
GTTAAGTGATTGAAATTAATTTATATTTCGACATATTAAAGTATAAACAATTAGCTATAAACAAATTTGAACTCTCTAGCTTAAGTACAAGTCGATAAAATATCACTTGAATTTGATTGACAAATTTCTATTTGCGCATTCCAAGCCATTGGGCGTCTCCAGGACCACCGTCTACGCCATCAGCAAGTTCAAAACATTGAAAACGAAGAAGGGTTCTGTCAAAAAGGCCAAACTGAACCCGGATGAGCTAAAGAAAACAGCCCAGGCCAATCCCCTTGAGTCCATGAGGGCCCATATAAGATATCTTAGGAATTCACATTAGACTGTCCAGATAGGTATAAACAAGCGGGGGAAGAAAGTCTTGTGAGGATCGAGAGGCCACTGTTCATACCAGCAATGAAAGAACCCCATCTCCTCCGTTGCAAGATTCTTTTGAATAAGTCTTTTGAGTAATTTTGAACTCTTTTTTAACACTTTTGGTCCACCTATAGCCCTCATGCTATCCCCGTAGACTACATATTTTGGGTGCATATCGAGGGGGAAGGTTTTTAGTGTGCGTCATTTAAACATCGAGTACTTCAAAACCACTTTCAGTCAGCACTGGGACGCCATGACAGATTACTACATCCGCAAAAGGTGGCAGGTCTTATATCACCCCCTAAAAACCATCATTACCGCTAAAGGCAACTATATTATTGATTAAGAGAGGTCATTTATTATATTTAGTATTAATTTTGGTGAAATTCTATTGTTAATTCATTAATTATATCTTGTTGAAGTTTAACATTTAAAGTGTTCAGATTTTAATGGACCACTCAGTATCACTAAAGTCTCTTTGCTAAACTAAATCAAAGAGGAAAGGAGCCTCGTGAATGAATGTTGCTTCTAAAGGAAGCACACAAACTAAAAATCCTTGAATTGCTTATACTTTTATTAATTTTTAGTACATTGTATCTGTAATACATTATCAATTAAATTTATCCCCAATTTGACGCCAGACACTGCTATCTATATTAATAAATCAAAGTTTGTTTGAATTTTTGACGTAAAGTCATATTAGAATGTGCGTGACTACGTGCTCAAAGAAATAACTATGCAGGAACGAGCATCTGAAGCTAATGTTCCGTGTCTCTTATTGAAAAAAGAAAGAAAGTTGTAAATCCTAAGTACTTTTTTGGGATTGAGATTTGTTGTTGTTGATAGCCTAAACAATGTTTTATTCTATTTTATCAAGCTGTTATCATTATTGAAGAGAGGAACTACGTCTGAGTGTGCTAATAAAAAAACAGAAAATATCACAAAAGATTTATGGAGGAGTTATTTCCTATATTAATGAAACAAAACTAAATTATTAAAGGCAAAGTTTGCCTGTTGTTTGACATTTTATAACTCCGAGCAATTTCGGGAACTAATAATGCCTGTTAAAAAGGGAATGCGTCCTTCAAAAAGATTCTAAAAAATCAGTTTTTAAATTTTGAGACCTCAGGAAATTCTGGGATTTCATAGTAAAAAACAAATACTCTAAAGTTTGAGTAAATAATTACCCTAATCTTTCCCATTCTTTTGTAAAAGATCCAAAAATAATAAAATTACATTTTTAGTCATCAAAAAATTATAAAAGTTTTCCTCTGTACATATGTGAATATAAAATTATAACCTACAACTTACGAAGGATATCAAGGCTAAAGGAAATTATTGTAATTGAATGAATGTGAGACATCATAACCTGTTTCTTGTTTAAAAAAATATTATATTTATATTTGTAGCATCTTTTGAGGGAAAGGTTTTTCCTACCAAGTATAGCCTAACCATGTTCATTAAAGTTTATACTTGATAGATAAAACTTTATTTAGTCTTTTTCAGAAGCAAAATGGAAGTCAACTTGTTTTTAACATCTCTTTTGAAGAAAAATTTCAAATATATATTTATTTCATCATATTTTATTTAAAAATTATAGACATGAAACTGTTTCTATACTTCTGACATGACTGTAATCTGTTCGTTTACTAATAGTTAATAAATTATACTTTCTCAAAATAAAGAACTAAGGTGAATTAGCCAAATTAAGAAAACAAATATGCTTATATATACAATAAGGTTAATTCTTTCGTCCTTAACATAAGAGTTGTTTTTCAACTTTTTTCGAATTTAGATTAGGGCTATTTTGGTAAAGTTGGCATGTGGTACGAAAACAACAAATTGCAAAGTTTCATTTTTTTAAGTTAACCTTTTCCATACATTTGTAAAAGAGCAAAAACAAGTTCATGTGTCTTACTTACTTTAGAAAATGAAATTATAAGTAAATATTCATAGGTTGGTTATCAAGGCATCATTTTTTCCCCCATGCACTTCATTTGTCCTGGAGGATTAATTGTTAAACAACATTATCTCAATTTAATCTTCAATATGTATTACACTTTTCATTTTTATTTATAAAATTAACATAACATATTTATCCCAAAATTTAATCATATAACATTGTCTACTTTAGTATGGGCATTGTACATGTACAAATATTGTCATAATATAGGACAAGCGCAAAATTTTCCTAAACTAATAAAACCTACTCTCCCTATGGATCGAATAGATTTTGACTTCAAGGGCCCTTTGTCTTGTTCCAGTTCTTCGAATAAATACATCTTAACTATGATCAATGAATGTTTTAAGATTTTCCGTTTGGTTTTCCATGTCAGGACATGACATCCTCTATAATGATTAAGTGTCTTGTTGAAATATTTTCCCTGTTTGAAATGTCGTCCTACGTGCACAGTGATCAAGGAGTGTCTTTTGAGTCTAAAGAACTAAATAAATTCTTACTTAAAAAGGGAATTGCAACGTTATTGTTCATCGTGTGAACCATGAGGAAAGGTATACATATTAATTAAACGTTGTTAGTTGTATATATGTATATATTGTAGATTACAGATAAGTAGAATAAAACCACAAGTTCTGGAATATGACAACTTGATTGAACATTTGTGTGTGCTCATAAAAAAAGGACCATAACCGTGAAAATTTATTACATAATTATAATTGTAAGTCCTTGTTGGACTGTAGTATAACTGGATGAATACTTTTTCATATCCTTTTCCCATTCCTATATGGTCACAGCTGATTGTTGCTGATCTAATAAAACCTCATGAAATTATTTTTCTGTCCTTCTAAACAGTCTTCAAATTGTGAGGGTTACTATCTTGATTTTCGGTTTCTTTTTTTTTAACATGCACATTATACAATGGTTTTTCATCATTGTTAATAATACTACGTACCGTTTAATAAATAAATACACCAACTCGATTTTTTTTACGTCATGTATAATGAAGTTGCAAGAACTGGCCGTATAAAGGATTAATAATTTTTTTTGATAACAGTTTCTCGTTTAAATTGGTTTTTATGATATGGAGAAGACATGACCAGCCACTCATATAAGGAGATTGAAGACACAGATTTTCTCCTTGTAGCAACCAGGACGACAAAGTTACAATATTAAACTTCTGTATGCATGAGTTACATAAAGAAGCGTATGTTATGGATTAATTAAGTGCGGGATTTCAATGGAATTTCTCCTTTCTGAAAAGCCTCATGAAATCCCGTGAAAAAAGAGATTACAAAAGATAAACCCTAATTCTGACATTCCTTGGAACATTAATTGAAAACCTAACTATAATTTAAAAGAATTGTACGACGGTGGTACGAAAATTTTCTCATCTGAAGGGGAAGATTGTAGAATTCATTTATAAAAATTTAACGATATTATTTTAAAAAGAGAGCAGATGAATATGTCACAGCACGCACACGACTATAAATTCATTTTTGAGGTATGGGTCATATATTAACAGCCGTTAACAAGAGTATATTTATATTTGAATTGCTGGAATTGGTGGGATAATATTGAGCCATATTATCAACTATTAAAATATATGCATGTAAATGTTCGCAAGGAGAGAGAAAAAAAAAAAGTAAAAAGCTGCTGTGACTTTATTTTAACCAGTTTAATTAAAATTTTAATAAAAATTAACATTATAATATAACTTTCACATTCAATCAATAAAATCACAGTTAGCTCGGACTACACGTTCCTGAAAACGTTCTACTGCCTTATTGGCCGTCCCACTGGGTAAATCCCTCCTTATCCCAACTCTCAGGAATATTGTGGTGCAATGTATACCATTCAACATTGCCCAAGACCAAATAGTAACATTCTCAGAGTATATAAAATTGAGTGTTCTTTTGTTAATATGACTGCTCCCCCAACCCCCCTTCCATCGTGATTGCAAAGTTGGTCGTCTTTCATGATGTCGAGGATCCAGAAGAAGACTTTGGTGTGTAAAACACCGATGTAGACTATGACGTTAACCTTCGGACATTTCTTGAAGATTACCTTCCCCCTAATAACATTTCCAAGAACTTGTTCTAAATATTTGGGCATCATGGTCCTCAGGACATTTAAAAACCTTCCGCCAATCATCTATCAGTACTCGAGTTATGGTTTTGGCTTGACTTATAACTTTTTCTCTCTTGAGAAGAGACAGACAAAATCTTTCATGGGAAGCTTTTATTTTAGCTTGATCATAGCCTTGGTTTAGGTGACCCTTTTCTCACTGTTTCACAGGTTTATAAGCTGTACCTGGCGACGTGCATAGTTGTGGTAACGCAAGTATACAAACAGAACAATACCTTGATACTGTCAGAAATCACATTCATCGATTGGCCTGTATTCTTTTCATTTTTTTAGTTTATTTGAAACCTGTACTTCCGATAATTTTGGCCACTTTTGTGTCACAAAGGTTCCGTAAAATAATCGGCATGAGTCCTCACCATGCTGTTCAACCCGTTTTTCGAATTTTTAGACGAACCCGACCCTTTAGCCAAAAATGTGTTGTCTATTTTACCATTGAAATTGCCCAAAATACAAAAAAAAATCACTATGTTTTTACTCCTGATAAAAATAAAACAGGAGTATTGTCGTAAGGAGATGGTGGAGTAACATTAATACTGGATTTGCTCTCCACTAGTGTGTTTGTTTTAAAAAGTGTTTGTAGGCGGATGGGATGAGAACAGAGAAAATTTTGAAAGTTTCAATAAACTTCTTTTTATCTAAATATTTCATTTCACAGCATTAAAAAGTTAAGCAAATTAACTCTCAAGATTTAAAGACATTATGAAAGATCAATCAATGATAATGTTCTTTTATTGATATAAATACATTATTCCACTCTCGTATATCTAAAAGCAATATTTGCTTATATTGTTAAATTCCTTAAGTACTTATGTTTATGCATAGTCAACAGCTAGGATTTTCACTTAAAATGACATGCATTTTTTTACACCTACGTATAATCATTCAAAGCTGATTTATGAGTGTTAAAAACAGAAAGTGTAATCCTTGCACAGATTTTGAAATGAATTTAAAATCATTTCTTTAAAAAAAAGAGTATTTATTAAACATTATACATAAAGAAATAAACTATATAGTACATTGCATTTGTAAGTGCAATGTACTATAAGCTACATTTAATAGATAAACTTACCTATTATAAAATAATACAATATCTGTGATAGAATGCCATTAATGATTTTTCCAGGTAGAAAGAAAAATAGGATAAGTTTTTTATCATTGTATGCAATATTGTACTAAAGAATATCCTTAAAATTGGTATTAAAAATCATTATTTTTTACCTTTTATTTTTTGGAAAATATTATATAAAAGTATAAAAAAACTTTAACTATGATTTTAAAACGTTATAAATGTAAATTAAAATCAACTTTACGTATGTGGATATTGTTTTTTCAAATTATGGAACTGTGGACAAGACACTCCATTTTATTTTGTAAAATATGCATCGGCCAACAGGTTATGCAGGTGGACAGCTGTTCCCTAAACCTATCGCCACCACTATCTTGAGTATCAAAGACATCTTCTTATATTATATGATACACCACATCTACGGTTAGTGCAAAAGAACCGCAGGATCAAGAGGTGGATCATTACCCACCACCACTGCTTCCCTGAGCAGCAAGGTCCCTTTTCAATATCTTATAATATATCCCAGCCCATGGGTTGTGCAAGTGAATTGCTGTTAGAAAAGGTGAGTGATTAGCCACCACCAACACTTCCCTGAGCATTAAGGACACCTTCTAAGGGCAAGTAAACTTGTACATGGAAATCACCATCACTCAATATCTCAGGAATCATATCAAAGAGCATATGGAGACATTCAAAACAGTTTTATGATGTGGCAACGTGACATCAAACCAAGCAAGCTGGCTGATGGAAAAGGGTTTGTTCAGTATGGCAAGAATCTCTACTTTCACTCTGGTATTGAGCGCATTTCATAGTCCATCTTGAGGGCTTCTATTAATCCAAAGAGTGTGATATAACAACCGAGAGGTATATATGAGAGATGTGGGACCAGGAAAGCTATAAAGAGAACACTGGTTGATGACAAGAAATTGGTATGCTGCAAACAATCAGTATCTGTAGAAGATAATTGTTCAAAATGTAGCATTAAATGCTACGCTTCAGAAATTTCCAGTTTTACCATTGGGGAAAATGAAGATATTTGTACATATCTAAAGTACTCACATTGACATTATTTTCAGGCCTGCCATGTGCAACAGAGAGGAGCTAATCACAAGCTAGAAGAACAACCAAACATGATTTGCAACTCTCTTCACAGCAGTTTAAGGAAGCTGAGTCAAATGATGTGTCATAGTCCAATTTCTATTGCAACTGACCGTATCAATTCTGTCGGATGGAAATGAACAAATTTCCAAACACCGAAGCCCTTAAAGCCACTGCCAGCCAGCACTAGGACGCTGTGACAGAGGACTACATTTGCAATATGTATCAGGCCTTCTGCTGACGCCTGTAAGCCTTCATTGCCGCTAGGGGTGACTACATTAATGACTAAGGCAGCTCAGACTCACATATATTTATAGTATTAATTTTGTTAAAATTATATTTTTAATTAATAAATCATATGTTGTTGAAGTTGATAAATTCAAAGTGTTCAGTGTTTTAATGGAACACTTGGTAAAAAGGTAAGTTAGTAGATATGGGATACAAAGGTTAGTAGCAGCATTCTGCTTTGGGAGAATTTCTCAAAGTCTATTTGACTAAGAAATGTCTAAATTTAACAAAGCATAGCCTATACATTTATCTGCAATTTAAATAAATGTATATTTATATAGAGAATTTACCCTTCCGCAATCTTTTCACAAATTGTTTTCAAATGGCATTCGTAAATTGTTGCAGCTGTCGTTAGGGATGGTTGCAACTTATAAAAATAAAATCTATTCAGCAATTACACCAAAATGAAAATATTTTGGGGAATAAATAACAAAACCTTACTTTCAGTGTATACACATCAGAGTATGTGTTGTAAGTCATAAGCATTTCCGGTTTGTAAAAAAAAGAAACCGAGAATAACATGGTAACCCTGACAGTTTGAAAAATCATTGAGATGTGTGAAAAGAACCTTAATAAATAGACAAATTCAATTTATAATAAGAAACCTACTTTATTTGTAATAATGAATTAATATTTCGAAAAGTTCATGTAAACTATGAATGATGAAAGCGAATACACTTAGATGAACAAAAACGAATGCAATTAACTATACAAAAAAAAAAATGCAACAAAACATAAAACTGAATTAATATATTCAATTAGCTGATCAGAAGCTTTAACAGGAGGAAAATAGATTAGCTGTAGGATGGATACAAGTAGTAGGGGAGGAAGGAACATGGGTAAGGCATTACTCCAATGTCGATCTTCAATTCTACTCTGATTCCGACTTAAACTTATCATTTTTTTGCTTATACTCATAACAGACTTAGAAAATGATCATTTAAAAGAAAATACTCTAATTAATGCTCTACGGAGGTTCATAAACATTCAATTATCAAACATATCAAGACAGGATTAAGATAATATTGATTTATTTTAAGCAAAAATATAATTATTTCTTTTATATTTTTACTCTTTTTTAAAATTATACAAATTTTGGATGAGTTACAAAGACAACTTACCATATGAGACCTGCATGGCTTTTGGTTTTTATTATATTTAAAAGATAAAAATATGAATTAAACATTTAAAGTTGAGTTTTTGTTCAAGAAAACAAACTATAGGCATATAAAATGCACGAAAAATGCAAAGTTAAATATTTTTTCTATTGGTTTAAAAACAACTTTTTACTGTTAAACTTATAGGAACAATAACATTGGTGAAGTTTTTTTTTATGTGTGCTTGTTATTCCCACATCATTGAATAGTAAAAAAGTTTGACTTCTTCATTATAATATAGAATAAAAACTATATTCGTATTTCTTTTTTTGGTGTTTAACAATAACATAATACCGGTTGTTTTTTTATTATATTCTTTTTTTAAATACAAAAAAATAAATAAATACATATTTCAAGATCCTCCAAGTATATATATTAAGGATGAGGAATAAGGTCGTAAAGTTTTGTTTTAGTTTATAAATTATATATAAATCTATTAATCAGCATTAACTTCTGTGAAAATGATGAAATTGAAGTTTAAATTAATTTTTTTTTAAACTTATGTTCGTAATACCCACCAGATTACGGACATTGTCAAGGGTTCTAGGAGCCTGGTTTTAAAGTTGTCCAAGATTACAAAAATGGAGATAACCTATCCAGGATGTCAAGAAGAGGATACCATAATTTAAAGACGGATACAAAGTTCTTGTTAAGTTTGGAGAATAATACAAAAGAGGATCCCCATAAGTCTATGAATCGCCTCGCCAACAACTTCTCTGTGGCTCCTAGGACCATCCGGAGGGCTATAAAGCACAAAAATGGGGATTATTTTATTTTACAACGACCCCACACCACCTTCTGACAGAGAGCATCAAAGCCAGGAGGCTCAAAAGATGCAAGAAAATCCTTACATGAATCAGGGCAAATGGGTCAATTGTGAAAATTTCCTCTGACAAGAAGATTTTTACAGTTGATTAATTCCACAAACGCCGGAACGACCGCTGGCTTGTGGAAACGAAAGAAAAGGCTTAAGGCATTTATCCCTCCAAATATCCGGTCCAAACAATGGTACTCTGCGATTTGGCCTCTAATGGAAAGAAGATACCTATGTTCCTTTTCAAGGCTGGACATAAAATCGTCCAGGAGGCCTATTATAAGATGCTGAGGTACACCATCTTGCCATGGCTCAAGACCAACTTTCCGAAGAGTTACAACGTATGGACTCTTTACGGCGCCCCCTCTCACACGTCTGTCAAGTTCCAAAAGTTCTGTGCAGATAACATTGTTCGATTCTTGTTCAATGAGATACCATTCCTCACTAGATTTGATCCCACTAGAGTTTTCTATACGGGGAACTTTGGACAGGGAATCCAACAGGACCACGAAACAAAATGTATACTCACTGAAGTCATCCATAGTGGTTGGATGTGACAACTTGTCAGAAAAGCTTATAATCAACTCCTGCATGACCTTCAAGCGACGTGTAAAGGCTGTGATTCATAATGAAGGAGGCCATATTGAGTGAAAAAAGTTTGCAAAAACCTTGTCTACATGTTTTGTTAACGTTATTTTTTTGACTATTCTTGTAAATATAAAATTATTGATGTATTTTTAAATCCATCTCTCCAGTCCACGTTTTCTTACCCTACCCTATACATTTTTTGCAGTGTAAGAGGGTGCATACGGGCTTAAAATGTAAGGGGTATCATCATATGTGTTGTGAAGGCAAGGAAGGATTTTGTTGACAAACAAGGCCTAGTAGACGTGTTTGTAGATTTTCACACCCTCCTCAATGAAAATGAGGGGTATCTTCTTCCCATCTGACATAATACCAGTCCAGATCATGACTCTAGGCTGCTTCGGACATTTGGTCATGATGCAGTGCTCCTAAAAGATGCTGTCAATTGTCTTGCCTAAAACACAGTTATTTTGGAAGTTGTGGCTGGCCTCAGTACTGAAACTTTTTGTCTGTTCTACCTCTGCCCATGTGCCTCTTTCTCTCTTTCTTACTGCCGTGAAATCTTTGCAAAGGATGGCTATTTCGAACATTTAAAAAAAAAAAAAATATCACAATTTGATCATTTTTTTACAAAAGTTTATGCTCATTAATAACTATATATATTGAATTTATAAACTAAAACATATTCACTAACTTATTCCTATCTTGTATTTCCTAAGACAAAGTATGGTAGGTATGGTCTGGGAGCAGACAAGAATAACAGAACTACTTGATGCAAATGATTTGCGAAAAAAACAACAACATGAAGGATTCCCATAAAATGTGGCAAAGTTGTGAAATGTGTTATTTCAGTACATTAGAGGAAAATAATCAAAACATTCTTTAGTCAAGACATGGAAGAAATTGCTTCTGAGATGAGCTTCTTTTTCGGAATGGTAGTGTTTCCATTGTTTCATATGTCCATATGTTTGTCAAGATTGAGATATTTTAATTAATCAAATGTTTTGACGTAAATTTTTTAGGGATGATAAAGATTTCGCTTTGTCCAAATCGTGTTTTCTCTATAACAAACGGAGAAATACAAAATCATATTACAATTATGACTTTTTCAATAAAATTCAAAACTTATTATTATTATCGGAATATTTATGAAGCAATAAGATAAAATATTTCAATATGACGTCTCAAGTGTCAATATCTGACTCTTTATTTCCCCTTCCAATCGTTTTTTATATAAAAGTTTGTTATTAATGTTTAATAATTTTATTTTTTTACATGTATCAGCACAAATACTCTACTCTAACATAAAAAATAGAGTTGTATCAAAATATGAAATATGACTTTTATGAGAAGCAGTTCTCTATGAAAAATATTTCATACTTCAAAATATATTAAAATGTAAAATGAAATGGGAGATATACAAGGAAATGTAACATCTAATATTCTGAATATCAAAGCCTAGATCCTGGATTTGATTTTATGTTTATATCTATATTATTAAAAAAAATACATAGAGTTTTAATTTTTGACAATCTAGTGGGAAAATATGACAAACAGTGAGACTAGATGTGATTACAAACAATTATTTAGACATGAGTACTTTACTTTGTTAGTTATAAATACTGATATTTATTTCTTACTGCTAGAGTTCTTGTATCTTATTTTCTGTGTATGCAGGTTACGAAGTTATTCTTAAGATATGAATTCCCTCGTGGTAATTTTTAACTCTTGAGCAATTTAACAATATTTATTTTGATAAAAATATAATTTTTTTTTTACTTTTAACAACAGTATTTGAAATATAACGCGTCAAATTTCTTACAACTATGCAATAAAGTAATAAATTTACAATAATAAAATTTGAACATTCTACAAAGGAAAAAGAAAGAGCTATATTTTTTGTTTTGTGTCAAATTTTTGCATATATTTTGGATGTAGTAGAACTTTGCATACGAAACAAAAATAAATAGTTCACAATTGACATTGGCGACATCTATGTTATTAGGATTCGTTTTTATACCACTATCCAATTATGTTAATTGCTGAATCTCACACCATTGTTGCATTGCACTTGAATAAAACATGGCCTTTCACGAGGTGTTTTATATTGTTTTAAGATAGCCATGACCAATTTTGTATAAAACATTATGAATACAGTATTATTATTATTTTTTTTTTTTTGCAGTGTTAAGAATATGTTTTTCATTAAAAAATTAAGGCTTAAATTGAATTTTACTCAACATCTCTCTTCATTCTCTTAATCACATTAGTATTGACATCAGCTGTACAAACATAAAATTGTTTTTTTGTGGGTTCTTGTGTATACTTGTATAATTTGGTAAAAATCTCAATAAAGCTAAGATCAGTGTAGACGATATGGATCTTTGATACTACAATATTAAACTACCATGTCCTCTAAATATTGAAATCATTTTATCTTCTTAATTACAAAATTATTATTTCTAAGTTCAAATTGTTTAAATGTATAATTGTAATGAATATTACTGTAGTTAAAAAAAAAACTAAATAAAAATGATATCAAATTTAATAATAAAAGTTTTGGTAATTTTATAGCATGTCTTTCTCAATGTAAGATATAATTTATAAAAATTTACATTTCTTATATAATATAACGCATATACTATAGGTATATTTTCAATTGAATTTATTCTGAAATGTATTGAACCTACAACTTCAATATTACATATTTGTTGATGAAGAATTCTAAAATGTTTTGAAATATAATATTATGCATGTAACAAGAAAAAATAAATAAACAATTAAATTTTATTTTTTAACATTAAAAACATCAAGTTTCATTTTATAATTGTTATAGATAATTTTAATTCCTTTATCGCTGATAAAAAAGGAGGAAAAGTATAAATCTACGACAAGGCTTCAAATTTTTTTCTGTCCAGTGGCCTTCGTGGTTTTGGGATCAAAGCCTTTAAAATCACATTTTGAAAGCAGAAGCAAAACTGTATTGACGATATTAATTTGAAGCTTTATTCAATTTTAAAATTTAATCCAGTCCTGATGCTTCTAATGTTATGTCAGATGTGAACAAGATGGATGTTTCCTGCAATGTCTTACTCCTTATTGATAACCATCCAAATTTTGTACAATTTATGAAACTTTATATTGGCAAAGCCATTCCCTCTCGCTACACCATCACAAAGTGATTGGAGTCCCAAAGTAAAGTAGTGTCGTCAAAGATTATCTAAGAACTTGAAAGAAATGATAATCTTCTTGTCTTTTACGAAACTATGAAAAATGACTGCAGTATAGAATGGTATTCTATATGTTCATTGTTAGGTTGCCCATATCAAATAAACTTGAAAGATGTTAAGAACAACTGAAGTCAAAAATCTTATCAACATTTTTGACTTAGATTTCTGTGGCATGATACTACAGGTTTTCATTATCAGTGACACAGCTTATATTATAAAATCAGTCAAAAACCGTGAGCAAAATTTCAAAATGATGTTGAATGTCACTTGACTCTCTCATGTTGTCAACAGAATAGCAACACTCCCTCCGAATTACTTCGAAAATACAAAGTAAAGTAAATTTTTTGTTTCTTTACTCTGGTGATCGAAACTACGTCAATCACTTCAATTCAGTTTCAATGGTATGAATAAAACAGTGATGTAATCGATAGGTCAACAGAAATAACGGTATCCATTCACGGTATACCTATAAGACCTTTTTCATAGTGAAACTTGAGGCCTCTACAATTATTGTCGGTCATAAATACTAAAAATAAATAAAGAAAAGAGTAAAGATCCATTAGATCCAATATTCAGAGCTGTTTTTCAGTCCACCTTTTTACTGTTCAGGTAAAGTTCGAGTCCTCATATTTCGGGTATATGAGAAAATAAGTTCTGTCATCATCCACCAGTAGTCTCGTATAAGGCGTATTAAAATTAAATTTGCACTGATGAATAAGGACTCTACAATTTTCGTCGAGGTTACCATCAATAAAACCTTCAAAGCACAGTCAATATAAGAGACTAAATATTAAGATTTAATAATATACTCGGATCTACCTAATTTAATAATTCCAATTAGTTATTATGCATCTTCTTATATATTTTCTTCATACTCAATAAATAATTATTAATTACTTATTCAAAATAGTAAATACTCGATATAATTAAAGAAAAGAGCTGTATTTGAGTCTATCTTTTCAGTGTTTAGGCCAAGTCCGAGTCATCATGCTCGGGGTCTTTCCGGTCCTGATTCATCATGCTGTGAATTTTTCTGAAAATTCCTGTTTGAAAAAATGGAATATATATTCCAGTTTTTATATCCGCTAATATAAATTAATATATTAAGAAATTTTCAATGGTAATAAAGCATCAGGTCCCGATTTAAATCTTTTGGAAATGAAATGACTCCCTTCTTATTGAAAGTGGGCATATCTAAGGAAAAATTTGGGGAGTTACCAAAGTTAGACTCTAAAGTTGTATTAATATCAAAGAAAGCGGATAGTTTGGATATCAAATATCCAAAGACCCACAATAGTGTTAAACGAATCATAAGGGTTATTTCAGGTATTATTGCTTCTTGAAAAACAGGAAGATTTCAAATATATCACGCAACATTGAATTTTCAATAGAAGAATTGGGTTCCAATAATATGTTCCCTTATATATGGCAATTGAATTCACTAAAGCTTTTGAATCTATTTATTATCGACAAATCCTCTATTCTGTCAAACAATTACTGCTCACTCGTTTTTTTACCCAGTGAAGTCACTTTTATTAAATTGAACCTCTACAATCACCTAATATGATCTTGAAAGTGCTCCAATTCTTTTTAAAAGGAGCTGTAGACAGGGATGCCCGGTGGCTCCCTTTTTTTTTTTTGCTGCAATTGAGGAATTTGCTCAGGATATTTGGTGTACTATGGATTTGAAGTTAATTTTGGTAGGAAAAAACATCTATTAGACATATATGCCGATAATATAACTATTCATGTGGAAGGGAATTCGGAATCCCAGTTGAAAAAGAGGGTTGAAATTTTACATTCTTTCTTTGCAAAGTACAAGAAATTATCAGGTTTGGATTTAAATAAAAAGAAAACATCAATCCTCCCATTGGGGGAGCGGACTCCTCAGCATGGATTCTGAAATTCAGGGATACTCGGTTCAGGATAAAATTAAGGTTCTTGGAACTGATTGGGAAAGACAAGGATATTTTGTTCGAAATAAAAACTATTTAGAAAGGTTTATAAGCCATAGGACAGCTGAATGGGGTTGATTGAACTTGCAGACGCATGTCGAGATGTACAATGCAAAGTTGATTCATTCAGTGCTCTATTGAGTAACTGTGTTGCAAGGATTGGTCAGTTCGGTGATCGAAGCTGAAGAATATTGACTACAGGAGTTATTTCATCAAAGTTATATTCAGGCTCTAAAAAGGCCACGGAGATAACTTGGCGGAGGGCTAGTAATCTGTAATCCAGAAAAAGAATGACGTTCTGTCAATTATATTTTATCTGAATTTGATTTGAATATCTATATCCTAAAATACTTATTCTGATCTGGAAATTTAGAATAACATACATTATGGAAATAAAATATAATAAAACTTGAATTCAAGACATTTTTAAATTTTCAGTAATCCCCATTGTACTAAATTTAAACTTTTCATTATTTTGAATTTTATAACTAATGTTTTTATAACAAAACATAGTTTTGAGCATCTATTGTAGCTTTTAAGTCTTTTCAGTAACACGTACACTTGACCCAATATCCCACTCAATATAAAAAAATTTAGAAAAGAAGTTCATATTTAAATGGCTTGTGTAATTTTATATTTTTTAATGTCGCACTACACTCATAAGAAAGTATTATTTTTCTGAACATTTATATTAAAAAACTCTATCAGATTTTATGAGATATGGAAAAGGTAAACATCATTGAAAAAAGTTCTTTTTTAGAAGATATGAAACATTAAATAGGCTTTAAATATACCTTTTTGAATGATTCCCAAAGAGGATGTGGATGAAAAGTTATTTTTCAGTGAGTTATTAAAAATTTTACTAAAAAAGTATATACCAGGATATTTCTATTCTACCCGGTATTATATATAACAGAACTAAAGTACTCAGATACACATTCACAATTAATAAATTTGTTTATTAAAAAGGTATAAATTCTCATTTTTGAGAATAATCATTATTCTAGTTTGCGTTTGTTTTGACAAATCATAAAAAACAACCATATAATCGAAAACGATACTAAATCAAGAGCTTGCTAATAACTTTTTTATTATTAAATCTACAAACGACATGATAATTCATAACAATACAATTTTGAAAGTTTATCATTCAATACATACAATCAAGTAAAACAAATATAATAACTTTTTATATTATATATAAGAAAAGTAGCAATAATAATTTAGAATGAACAAATATGATAATGTAGTTTTAACAAATGGCTGAATCATCAATAGGATTCATTCAAAAAAATACATTAAGAAAGAAATGAGTTAGCCCTTTGTAAAAATTGTTTATGTGTATGCATCAAAGGAATAAATTAATCCAGTCTTTATATTTAAGTTTTGAGCAATTTTTATGATAAAAGCTTCTCATCATAGATACTATACATAAGGCTCGTCACCACAAAAGCAAGATAAAATATTTCTTTTTTTTCAGAATTAAGTTTAGATTAAATTTGTACTCGTGGGCGAATTATCGTCAAATTCTATCAACAAGGAGACTTTTTTTTAAAACAACAATACCACTGTTTTTTAAAACAACAATACCACTGTTTTTTGATTAATGGAGAAACTTACTACATATATATGAATAATGAAAGCACACCATAAATTAATTAAAGTCTGTTAAAATAAATAAAAACCACACTAGAAATAATAAAATATTTGGAAATCAATTCATACATTCGAGGTTTCGTAGATTTCTAAAAATTGCTCCGAGGAATTAATTAGTAAAATGATTTCTTTTATAAATAATTGTATAAATAAACAACTTATAAAAACAAATACTGGATGAGTTTTAATCCTTTCCTCTGCAAAGTACTTCTTTAAAATTAAATTCACTTATTGCAACCTCGCCCACTTTTTTTAAAATATAGTAGGGATGCCTTCTTCGCTACCATCGTCTGAAACTTTGTCACTGCTTTGGACACTATCCTAAAAGTCATATTTGGCTGTCTGGTTAGAAACTGTAAGTAAGTTCGTGCTGCATTGCCAATATTTTTGAGAATACCCTCTGTCAGAACTCCCACAGCTGTCTAACAACAAAAGAAGAATAAATGGATATATAACATTTAAAAAGGTCATATCCGGACCTAAATAAGTCTCCGTAATCCAATAATAGTATTAACCTACAGGGTGCAATTTTACAGTTAAGCATTTTCGGGACCTGGATATAAACATTTTTATATCTAAAATTAGTAGAAATATTTACAAATCCATTTATATGCTAACGTAGGGACCTTCCATGAACCTAATCATTCAATCCAACCACTCTCAGCCTCAACTACGGCCTTCAACCTGGTTCAGAACCTGTTGCACACCTTGATCAGGTAATCTTTATTTATATTGTTCACAGCCTCAATAATGGAGGCTCTGAATGGAGGGCGACAATGATTGCTGCACGATGGTCGTACTTGGAGCACATTTTTAACGCTTTGTCTGCTGAGTCTGATAAACTGGTTTTTAAAGGTGTACGACTAAGGGTTCCCAAGAATAACCGGTTCAAAAAATTCTTAATTGTAAAAATAATTTAATTTAAACTATACAGGTACCTGTATAGTTTAAATTATTGGGTATCTACACTCATTCCAAGAAATTTGAGTTTCAGCCTATAAGTGGCTAAAATATGTTTATGAAATATTGGGATATTTTTTCATATATGAAGTAAAGAAATATTTGCAAACTTTCTCCTTTTCTTAATTTTTGTTCAAGATTATTTTTACATTGAATAACCACATATTTAACAAATGATAGTGTAAAACAGGGATATTTTAGCGAACTTTTTTTAAATGTGTTTAAGGAATAAATTAGATATATATATATATCTTATTCAATTTTGTAAATTTTACAATAACATTAAGTACCTCCATGCAACAATACACAAGGGATCTTTTTTCCAAGTACAATATACCTAAGTATATTAAATGACCACATACAAAATATTTTTGCGATACTTCGAAATATTCTGAAATTAATATATTGTTTTTTGTTTTTTTGCATAGAACTTTCTTTGAGTGTAAAGGGGAGGGATTTGTTATTTTATTTATTTTTATTTTATACAATAAAGTAAAGCTAGAAATTAACTCACCTTAAAGGATAGGGATATTCAGTATATGCAGCTTCGCGTCCAGGTAATTCCTAGAGAAAGAAATATACTTTATGTATATGGATTTCACACAAGATTCCTAGGTTAGATAAAGTAAATGTTATACTATAATTTTTAATTATACTTAACCAGTACAACTCCATCTAACCAATTAAAGGAACATTAAAAAAAATGTAAAAAAACCCACAAATTAACATGGTAACCATGATATATTCTTATATTGGAGTGTCAAAAGAAAAAGGAAATGTTCTAACATAACGCTATAAAAACCGTTCAACAAAAAAAGAGAAGCCATACATAGGCTAAAAATATATCTAAGGAAAAATAATTGTTGAAATAAAAGTAGATAAAAACATTATATCCTTATTAAAACATTTATGTGTAGCTTCACAACAGATACTTCAGAAAGATCTGAGGAGCTCGGCTTTGTGTATAAAATATGGTGTACCTTTATGATAATGGGATTTATAATTTTTTCTTCACTTCCACATTAAAAGGCTATAAAATGGTTTCTCTTCAAATAATAAAAGTCGTAATGTTCGTGTAGAAAATTTCCAACTGCTTTGTACAAAGGTCCAAGCGTGGTACAATCAAATAAAAAATGGTCGCTTGATTCATAATCGATTCGACAAGAACACCACTTTTGTTTTTCTCCGATAAAAAATTTAGCTCTTACCTCTAGGGTATCATACAGAATCCGGTACTTAAGCCATTTCTTTGCTGGGTACAATTTTTTCAAAAAAGTTACAAAAAAGTGAACTTTTGAGAACATTCAGCCCTTTCTTGACGGGGAGGTTAATTCCATTCGATCTAAATAGCTCATGAAAGGAGTCCATATTAGTATTATATTCTTTTTCCTCAGTACAGAAGCAACTGTAGAGGTTAATTGAAAACGATAAGGCAAGGCAGGTCTTGGAACCTGTACAAACTTCTTGAAAATTACTCCGAAGCGTTTAATAGCCATTTTGTTAATTAACCTTCTTGAGCAATAAGTTTCGGCATTAGAATCGATACTAATGGTCGCAACTCTAGTGTCGTAGATGGAATCTCTGGTTAGGAATTCCCATTTAAGAGACTTTTCATGTGAAATGAGTATTTTGTAAACACTCTCTGAGAGTGCTTGGATTCTATCTGAATGTTTTGGCACTTATGGAGTACAACTTTGAGGCCGTACCAACAAATTTGGAAGGTGTAATAGAGAAAAAACTTGACGTTTTAGCTCATTTTTCTAACAATGGTCGTTAATTCGGACTTTTGGGTACTTTTGTACGGAAGAAAACAATATGAAGAAGAGAGAAGCTATAGCTCTCATTACAATTCATTGAATTGGGTATGAGAAGCCATGAGATAAAAGAAATACACCTAAACCCCATTCTGTAACAAGCAAGAACATAACAAGGACTTACACTTAAAACTTCCAATTGTTACTCTCTGTCATTCATGAGCACATACATTCATGGTTACACTTAATTCTTGGATGTTTTCTCTTAAAGTATATTCGTAATAAGGTTAGAAAGTAAAAAAACAAAAAATAGCAACACTGTTCAGGTTGCCAACAATATAAAACTCGCACGTTAAAAAAGGTTCATGATTTATGAGCCTAGTTATCATTGAAGTTTTATAGGTAACCTTAAAGGTTATAATTTTTTTTAGTGTTCCTTTGATAGGCCATATGGAGTTGCACGGATTAAATATAAGTAAACATTATAGTATTACATTTACTCCATCTGACCTAGGAATGGTCTTTGGAGTCCATACCCCTTAATAATATTTCCTTCTCTAGGAACAACGTGGGCGCGTACCTACTCACATTAATTCAAGATAATCACTTCTCTTGAGCGAGTTGTCTATTGAGCTATGTCGCTCCATGATAACAGGTTTAGAAAGTAAAAACAAACTGTTCAGGTTGCCATTAACATAAAAACTCGCACGTTAAAAAATGTTTATGATTTATGGCCCTAGTTATCATGAAATTTTATGGGTAACCTTTAAGGCTATCATTTGATTGTTGGTTATGAATAAGAATAAATTGAGACAAATAAATTTAAAGTAGCTTTATTTTACTAATTTCAAATAATAAATATACAAAATAGGAATTTTTTCTACCAGTACAATATTTATTTTCAGTATTTTACTTCTTAATGCAAAGCTTGGGAAAAGTTGATATCTTGACAATCATTTAACCCTTCTATATTATTGATTTCAGTGGGTGACTTTTTGTTCCGTATTATCCGTACTTCTCCTGTTCTTTCTGTCATACATGCTACATTTCCGGGTTTTTGAAAAATTTGTTCTTTAATGGGCATGAGCGTTGTTTACTTAAAACCATGGCTTCAGAGAGTGGCATCATAAAGCGGGCAAGTAATATAGAGTGCTTCAACTTTTTTTTTAAATTTAACACAAATAGATACAGATTTTGCCAAATTTATTTTTTCAGTGCAAATTATAAAAATATTCATATATGTATGAATAAAGATTTCTCTAGTCTGACTATCAAAAGCAATTTTGCAGAAGTCCAATCGCTAACACCAAATTTTCAGAACTTTTTCCAATAAATTGACTGATATTGCACCAATTTTGCGTTTGATATATTTATTTTTTTGAGCTCTCCTAATGTCGCCACCTTATTGGTGTAGACAAAAGTTTCCCGAAGTAGGGCGATACCACCCCCTGAGGGCGGTGCTTCGATGTCAGGTAGCGTTAATGCAAAAAGGGGCAATTGGGGGAGGTGGTAGAGAAAAAAAGCATTGATTACATATTATTACATAAAACAAACAAATTGATCCACAAAATTACCTTGAAAGGTGATTTCAAGGTAGTAGCAATGAATATGTTGACATTTTCCGGTTGATAGTAAAAAAGTACGTTAAATCGTGATAATGTTATTGTTCTTTATTATGGGTGTCTTTATATTTTTTCCTATACTCAGTATACAATTACTCTTAAATGTAAACAGACTACTTAGAATAAATACATACTTTAGTTAAAAACATGGGTCACAAAAAAATAATATCCATAAACTAAAACCCGAATTTCTGTACCCTTCAACTTCAAGCCAGTACTTAAAAGACACCCAGTAATTAAAAGACTTTATTAAAATATTTTTGCATCAATAATCTTTTATTTGTTTAACAATTTAAACCAAAAGTCCCTCAGAGCCATGACACCTATTTGTCTGCTGCTTCGACAAAAGTTCAAGGCACAAAAAACTATTAAAAATATGATTTTAATTAGTTTACAAAAATCTACTCACGATTTGGCTACTTTGTACGACATATACAATTTCCTGATTGCTAGATCTGGTAAAGCTTAATCGATCGGGCAATAAGAAAGATTATGCGCACAGTTGTATATAAGTCACCCGGTCAAATTATGAAGTCTATACATTTCACTAATAACTCAGTTCAAGGAAGAATATATTAAATGGCTGAAACGATTGAAAATAAATTGTGCTTCATAATTTAGCTTCCTGTTAGATGAATCTATTTTACTAGGAAATGAATATGTACTTCTCGCTTATGTTTGTTTTCGTTATAGATGAAAAGTTGGTTCAAGAAATGATATTTATAAGAAATCTTATAATAAATAGTAATGGAGAGTCGGTATTTGATATATTTTATAATTTTTTCCAAGAGAAACACAACCCTCTTGCTAACATTGTAACAGTGCAATAGATGGTCCCCATGACAGGTTGCCATTCTTGCTTCATCAGTTTCTTGAAAAGCCGTATCTGATGTACTTGAAGTGCTTTGTGCAATCCACAGGCAGCATAAAAATCTTGGTGGTCAACTTCACAAATCAGTTAATACTGTTATTACAGTATTAAGATCCAGGCACATTCCCTCAATTCCAGACTGCTTTGAATAACTGTACAATCTTGATTACAGTCCTAAGTTTCTGCTGTTTATGTTCGAGAGATGCCATGGAGTTACTTGATATTTCATATTGTTTTTCAGATAATATTAATTGTAGGTTCTCACATCTTAGGAAATCCATTAATTAACTTTATGTCTTCTTTAAAGCATCAGAAATTTAATACAGATGCCTTAACGATGGAAAGTGACTTTTCATATAAAATAAATAAACATCTTGGATTGAATTTGTTTTAATATAAATAATATATTTTTTTGTGATGAAAATATTTTTATAGTTATTCACGTTATAATATGGATATCTTGTAACATATATGCTTAATAGTTGTAAGTGTTTGATGATGACTAAACTCCGTAAAAACCAAGTTTAGGAAATATTAGTTGATAAATATAAATTACTATGAATACTATTTGCAATCTATGTAAAGTTTTTATAAATTACTTCTCAGCCCTCTACTTTTTATAACTTTTAAGGACCCATGTTAACGATCAAAGGTTCATAGTATTTAAAAATTATAATGGGTATTCAATTGAATACAGTTGAATACAGTTGAGATACAGCGAATTATGTAAATGAAAATGATAGAAAATCTGGAAATAAATTCAAGGAAATAATAAAAAAAAGAGATCTGATAGATTCTGCAGCAAACCTTAGGAAGGATCCTGAACATACATTTTTTTATTACCAATAGGAAAGGAGTAGTCAAAATCTCTAGACTCGACTACATATTTTTATCACCACATTTGGCTTTGAATATTAATCAGTGTAAGATAATAACACCGAAGCAATCGGACCATAAACCCGTTTTGGTTACCATTAATTATCCCCCGAAGCACGTGAAGAAGACATAGATCCTGAAGGTCTCCCTATTAGAAGACAACCAAACAAATACAAAGATTCGGGAAATAATTATGGATATATCATCAAAACTACAATTTAAAATAGTTGTTATATATCTTCATAGCTATAAGTTTTAGTGACCTATGAATAAATGTTCCGTGTGTATTTTGTGTATAATGATATATTAATATTAGATTCATTCTCTATTCTCCTCGTGTAAAATAAAGTATATATATAAACTCCATATCCTCATGTATCTCATATCCACGTATATCATATGGTCGATAACCCAGAACCAATCTTAAAAAACATAATGGAATAACTTAAAAGTAAGAAGTTTGACTTTATAAAATCAAAAGTTAAGGCATACAAAGGTCATGCCACAAGGAGCATCAATGAACTGAAGCGTTAAAACAGAATGGAATTAGTAGAAATTTCTCATCAAAGGGCTCATGGAAGATTACGCGTCTTGGGGGATATTTTAGAATTAATGGAGTTCAAGTCTGAAACAAAGGAGCAGCAAGAGGATATCTTGATGTTCATGGAAGAGAGAGATCGCATGGAGGAAGAAATTATGAAGGAACTCACGAAAAAAATGGAGGAACTAGCAGGCAAGGAACATCAGTATCTGCCTTCAAAGGATGGAGCGTGTAAATTATACGGAAAAATTGCATATAAGGAACCGGAACTATTGAGAGGAAGAATTGATTTGAATGAGTTTATTGAATGGAAACACAGTTTTGAAAACTACAGGCAACTAGCAGGAGTTGATAGCTACTCTCACGCAAAACAGCTAGCAAATTTAAGATCATTCATGGATATAGAAATGAGGGAGAAATAATGAGTCTCAATTGGGATTAAACAAAACACAGTGTTATCCATTCATGAAATTTTAGAAAAGTTGAGGAAATATTTTCGCTCTCTATATATCATCATTCTTGATAAGGTTAAATTCTATTCCTTATATCAAAAAGAAGGTCAATCATTCGAGGACTTTTATGTAGAGGTAACTCGAACTGCAAATGTGGTAATAAAGACTGTTTCGAAGAAAATATCAAAGTTAAATTAATTGTGGGACTTCAAGATGAAGAAACGAGGGAAAAACTTATGGCCATAGAAGTTTAAAAATATGTACACTTCAAAAAGTTATTGATATATGTAGAGCTGAGGAAATGTCGTAGAGATATGACGAAAAGTTAAATTCTGTAAAAGTCAACAAGATAACGAAGGGAAAATTCAGGGATCAATCCTTTAGTCGAAACAAAAATAGTTTTAGCAAAAATCCTCCTGAAAGAAAAATAATGGATTGTATATTCTGCTCAAGATACCATATTATAAATGAATGTCCTACTTGGAAACAGGAATTGTAAAAGAATTGGTTATTTTAAAGATTCAAAGGTCTGTAAAAATGGAATTGCAAGAAACAAGAGTCACGGTAAGAAACGTGACCACATTTAGTCCCTCACCTGCAATACAAGTTCGATTAAACTCTCTAGATGGAACATACTTATGTAATCATAGTAAAGCAATTCCGGATTATAGTAGTGAGGTATCAATTGCAGATGAAATTTTTTTACAAGAAATTGGAATGCCACTTAGACATTTAAATATACCTTCAGATTCTCGTTTGAATGGAGCTACTGGAGCTACTTTTAATCAACTAGGATCCATAATTTTAAATGTAGGTTTTGAAAATGATGAAATTAAAGAAGAGAGTATAACGAAAGTATTTATTAGCAAAATGTTTAATGAAGATATACTACGTATAATTGACTTAGACGTTTTTTTATACGTTACAGTAGATTTGAAAACGTCACACTCCATGAAATTGTAATTCATTATGAACCTTATTCTCAGAATAATAGCTAATGAAACGACAAAGTAGAGTATTTCGAAATATATTTGAAGTTCCAGATTTAAAAAAGAAGGCTTTAATTAAATATAATCTACATAATAAAAAATATACCATCATACATTTATGTTAAATATACAAAATTAAACAATTGGAATCATATAACTAATAACAATAAATTATATATACAGAATATTGAAATTATAGATTGATCCAAATAATATTTTCTTGTTCTGACACCGGAATCCAGTTAAATATGTCATAACTTTAGGTTGCAAAAAACAATCTTTTTTTTGCATTTAAGTTGATTTTCTTATAAAAAAGATCGATTCCCCGTTTCTCAAAGTTTATTTTTAAATGTATGGATTGCCGATTCGAAAATGTCCCAAAATAATTAAAAATCCAAAAAACGAATTATTGTATAAATGGTAAAAATGAAAACTTATATTGAATTAGAATTAAAAACGGGGAAAAGAGATGAATTAGCAAGTTTGTCTTATTATGGTTGAGGTAGGAACATACTTATAATTATAATGGCCAGAGGGATGGAAGAACTTCAAAAGTTTTTATTGATAAGTTGTATTAAATTTTGGAGTTATTTATAAAATAAATTAATTAATTCGAAATAAAATATATAATAATGTACATAGTATTTAGTTATTGCTTGCTTAATATATGTCTGATTTTCAAGTTTTTTTACCATTTTCATCGGTCATCAAGTTAATATCCTTCTTTGACATCTGTTTTTTTTCCTTATATGCTCAAATATTACGTCCTCTTTTGCAATATTATCAAGGCCAGTTTTGGATCAGATAGCCCTACTGGATGTATTAACTAAATTGCTGAGTATTATATTCGCTCTATTCAGCTCCTCTCTTAAAAAAAAGATTGCACGTCAGAGCCCATGAATTTGGTCTGATCAGAATGAAATATAGCCTTAGATACGTTTCTTAAAATTCTGGACAACTTTTATTTAATGTCTAAAGTCTGTATCTGTCTATAATATTATATTATAGGTGATATTAATATCCTACATGGTATTTTATTCGATACTTTATTATAATATTGCTTAGTAATATTTCATTACTAGGGGGGTTAAATATTTTTTGTTATATATGATAAATTAAATTTCTTTCATATAGAAATAATAGGATGGTCATTGGTCTATAGATATATATTCTATTCCTATCCTTTTGGAAGCGTAGCTTAAGTTTAGTATATATAAAAAAGAATAAATATGAAATAGCCATGATGTATAGAGACGAGGATGTTGACAGCTAACACTAAAATACTTAGGTTATGTTTGTGTTAACGAGGTAACACCAAGTAACACAACCAAAAATTAACGTCCGTGACATATTGTGCATATCAAATTTTTTCTCCACTTTCTATATAAGATAATAAACTACCTCTGTCCGTTTTTAAGGGGAGGCTACTATATTATTTTTATAGTTATTAACAAATTATGGAATTAATAATGGCTGTTTTCAAAATGCTTCGATGCTTTTATATTATATATCTATCCCAACGAAGAATATGAGGAAGAGAGATTGAATGTTAGTCAGAATTGTGCTATACTGCTTAGAACATGTGTTGTTTGACAGTGCTTTATTAATTTAGAAATATTGTATCCTTTACAGTCTACAAATTGAAATATTTTTTTCTCCAAATACTATTTAAGGAAAATGAGCCAATTTGTTCGTTGTTTCTTAAAGTATCGTATGTAACAACTAAAACCGGAAAATGAAGGGCATTTATTTTACAAAATCATATAAAAATTGTGCTTGGTAGAACTTTTATTCAATATTTGAGCCCTCCAATCTAATAATTACATTAATACGAGGCCTAAATCCCGTGCAAACCTTCACACTCGAGCTTTTTCTTCTCCTTCTTGATAGAAGCCTCTAGAGACTGGACACTCCTATGAGGAGTAGCTCACACCCTATTTTCCACACACGCATACATAAAGTAGTCCAAGGGGTTTGTATCTGGAGAGGAGTGTGGCCAAATGTTGAAGTCTTAAAAGGACGTAAAGTCGTCTCTCACGAAGGCCTAAGTATTAGAGCCTCGATGACACGGAACTCCGTCTTGAACGAAAACAAAGTTGTCCTAAACTTTTTTCTGACCCAAGGTAGCACTGTCTTATCCAGAACCCGCTCTTTCTTCTCCACAAAATAGGCCATGAGGGGAGGGAAGAGGACAGACTCCACAACACCCAAGACCATGATTCTGGCTGGAATTTTTGGTTCTGAAGACATTTTGTCTTACTGAAGATGATACATTGTCTGGGTGGTCTTTTGTGATCTAGTGGCTTTTCTGCTTATTCACAGTGGCATCAACATAGAATATTTTTCATCTGAAAAGAGCAAAACTTTGTCTAAATTTTTGTATTTTTGACAAAATTTAGAATCTTCTTTGCTCTTTCTAACCGTCCTAGCTTGCCCTGTTCACAAATAAGGTGTCTTAGCCTCCTCCGTGATTTTGCACCAATGTCACTCTAGATTGAATACAATAAAATGTAAAACACTGCATAAGATCAACCCTGTAAAACCCCTTCATATCCATTTTAACCCCTTAGCCGTGAGATCAACTTTTCAAATCCAGGTCAATTTCTTTCGGACACAAATTATAAATTATAATATTTATCTTTTGTAAAAAAAAAAACAACAGCTGACACAATATTAAATAAATATGGTAGGTTTAATTTCTGAGAGACAGGATTTTAGCTGTCCAATATTTGAATCTTTGTATGGAGGGGGGAGTCATCATTCCTAATCAGTCGTCTGCGAGACAAGAATCATGACGAGTTCAAAGACCAATGGATTTTGAAGCAATGAATGGATTGTTATCCTCTGGGAAGGCTAAATATTTAAAACAATCCATTAATCCCTTCCATTCATCACTGTTGAAGTAATCATGATAATGGATTCACATCGATCAAAGAGTCCCTGAAGTTTATAAACTGCCTTATGCTTTGTAGTCCCATTCTAATCTAATTAGTCAGCTTGCCATATTGGAGATTAATTATTTTCATTTCAAATTCAACTGGTGATCTGAAGATATGAAGGGTAGTAATAGATGTTAAAGACTATTTGGTATAAACACCTTACTGTACTAAAGTTGTGCAAACTGATGAGTAAAAAAGACAACCAAGCAATATCTACAAATTTCATTACTTTTTGATCATTTACATCGGTATAGAGAATACAATTATTTTATAAATAATTCAAGAGAGTTTTATTGCATTATATCTTAGGAAAAAACCTATGTTTTTTTTTCATCATATCAATAAGGAATGTTAAAATTACAAATATCTTCATTTTATGAAGGCTGAAGTAAAATATCTCTTTGAATCATAACATAATGAAAACTTTCATAAATATATGTACATACATAATGTATGTATAATTTTTCAACCATAAATAATTTTCTCTTCTCTATCTCTTCTCTCCAAGTATTATATTAGCCTGTCCCAAAATGATTGTGGCAGGTTTTTTTTGAAGGAGAAGAGTTAGCAACAAAATTCCCCCAGCATCGATTTTCGTATCTTTTACAGTAAAAAACATTCCATGGTTATTCGGAGACTAAATAGCTAATTCTTACATACCACATTTGCAGATGTTTCTCCATTCGTCGCTGAACATGGGGACTCACAATTTTCATTCGTACTTTTTGATACGCTACACACTGTGCAAAACAGTTTCTGTGATCCACATGGACCTCACTATCGTTTAACTTGATTCCTGCCCTAGTCGTGCACCCATCTTTCGGTGGACAAGTCAGATCCAGGATGACACTCAGGGGTCTCATCAAGACGTCCAGGGGCACTAGAATACCTAAAAACATCGCCCCTGTCAAGGATCTGGTAAAGAACAAGCCCCGATTGAGAATTCGAGAGGTGTCAATGGAGCTTTCCCTACCATCCGCTAGGATTTTAGAATCGTTACTGATGATCTCCGCTACAAAAGCTTCCTCAGCGTGTGGGTACCCCATTCTCTATCTTTTATTTTCCATTCAAGCAGTTCTTAACACAGAGAAATGTGAAAAAGATCAAACAGAGTCCGTACAGCCCGGATTTTAATCTCTTTGACCAATTTGTCTTCTGTAAGCTGAAGCACTTGGTCCAGGGTTGCTATTTTGATAGCCATGAAGACCTCAACGGGTGATGAAGTAAGTGAACGAAGAGGAGTTCTCCAGGCAGTTGGAGGAGTTGGAGAAACATTGCTACGAAATTATCCGAGCCAAAGGAGACTTTGTGACATAATTGAGTACTTTTTTTAAAATTTTTGAATGTACATAATTTCTTTTCTTACGATGCAGTCTCAATCATTTCGGAACGATCTGATATTACTACAATCTACACTGTACCTACCATATATTATTCATTTAACTTGATAGAATTACTTTTTGATGTTCAAGGATAGGGGGGGGGGGTGGACCCCAAAAAAGGACTGAATATATGTATGAGCATTCCAAGTTAATAAAACACATATAAATTTTATTCCATTTAAAAAAAAAAAAAATAAGGGAGTAGAAATCGATTGTGAATTCCTGGTTGGAATTTTAAATTATATACACACAATGTACAACATATATGTATGTCCTATATATTTCCTTGGTACAAAATATTCTTGTATAAATTTAAGCAATCTACATACACAAGACTAATAATATAAATTTGTCAATTTGATCCCTATCTCGATATTGACACATACCCATACATATTTGTAGTGTGGTATATCCAATATATCGATGTATGCATATAGTTTAAAAATAGAGAGTTGAGTACATTTTGTACGAATAATTTGAGGATGCAGCAGATAAATCAGATAACTCCAATTTAAAAGAACGCATCTCCATTTTTTTGAGCTATGAAAAAAGTCGTTTTATTATTGGTTTTGAATATTTCCTTGCTTTTTTAGTAATATTTTTATATTTAAAAATACGATGGTTGTTTTAAATGTCCGTGCAAAGTCCAAGAGATGGAATTAATGGCGTGTATCGATGCTACTTATTTAGTAGCATCTCATGGAAGATACAAAAGAATTATCAACCAGATCGGTCTTTTTTTTTCTATGTGACATTAGCTTGAATCGAGAAATCGGCTAGAAAGATTGTGGCAACTGTTTTTTGGATTTGCAATTCATAATCCTCATCGATTATCTAAACAAGGGTAAAACTATGACAGGTGCATATTATTCATCATTATTGGTCCGTTTGAAAACTGAGCTGCAAGATAAATGCCACAACTGGCCCACAAAAATTCCTTTTCCATCACTACAATGGACAAGCTCACACCTTAGTACACCACTTATACCTATACTGTTCTAATCGAAGGTGCAGAGTTCCCATAATGTTTATTAAGCTTCCTTTTTGTTTTCTTAATAATATTTAAGTATACAAGTATTAAGTATTTAAGTTTATATAGGAGTTGAACAAAAGGAAAAAATAATAATTTGTGCTCACAATTGAATTAAATTGTGACTATCTAAATTAAGGAGATATTAGTACGTTTATTAACTAATCTTAACAGTTTTGAGTAGACACATACTTTAGCTAATATATGTACCACTGTAGCTATTGAATAAAAGCCGGAGTTACAAGGAAAATAAGACACAACTTCTTTCAGTTTTAGACTTATATACGTTATCAATACTTACAGTATTTGTAAAGCAACATCATTTTTGCTTCATATTAGACATTCTTTGTTTTTAGTATGGTACAACCTTTCATTTAACTATTAACCATATACACGTTAAGGGAATGTAATTTAAATCAATAGGACTGACAATTTTGAGCATTCGGGATTCAAACAGTTTGCTATATCTGTGGAATTAACTATCCTGAATGTTTGACACTCTCATATTTGATTATTTTTCACATAGTTAATGAATGAACTATAGTTAATTGCACGTTAATCCTAATATAAAATATTATTTATATGACACACTGTTGACATAGACTCAAAGTAAGTTCTAAAAAAACATCAGATTTTGGGAACAACAAGATATAATTTGTTATTATAATAGTAAAAACATTATAATTACATATTTTGTATAAGACGTATTGGAAATATTTATTAATTTCTAAGAACTTTTGATACTAAAAATGTACTCATTAGTTTTGCTGAGGTTGACTGGGATATACAGTATGTAACACATATACCTGAAATTGAAGAAAAGAAAATAGAAAAAGAAGAATAACGACTTGAAATCCAACAATTTAGTCAAATTCACTAAAAATTTACTTAAAAATTGCAAAATTTGGGAATAGTTCTAAGAAAATACATTTTTACAGCAACAAAAAGTTGCTTGTATTTTTTAGAATATTCAGGAGCTTAATACAAATTTACAGAGATAAAATTCATTTCCAACTTATTAGAAGCAATTTTATAAAATTTGGGGTACAGAAAATCCCAGTTTACTAACGAAAGGTTAATAGTGTCTTGAAATGAAAAACCTTAATTTAGAAAACCCAAACTAAATGATATATTGTTTTATAATCACTCTGTTGATCAATATTTTCGTAGGGAGTGGATAAATATATAAAAAAAGATGTACAGTTTTTATGTTAAAATTTTAATTTTTTTGGGTAAAAACTTAAAGTCATTCGATATATCGTAAAATAAATAAATTTAACTCCTAATTATTAAGATACTGCACCATATAAGAAAACTTTCAACACTTAACCCATTATATCAGTCTCATTATTCATGTCCTTGGGTCAATTTGAGCCAAGATGTTTGATTATAGAAAAAATTGTCAAAGACAAAAAAAAAAAATCCTCAAAAAGTATTGACAAAAATATTTTTATCCATAAACTAATCTTTTATTTCTTCCTTAATATACTAATAATAATTAGCCTAATGGTTTAATTCAAAAAGCTGACAAATCCAAATTATAAAAAACATGATGCAAAAAGCCAAAAAAAGTGTGGGTATGTATTTTGTGCATATGTCTTTTTTGTCTTGTGTAAATTAAATTCGGATTTAGTGAGTTCCATTCATATTTTGGGCTTTTTATATGTGTAAAAAGTGTTTTAAGTGCTAGAAGTCACTTTTTCAGTCGTTATTTTTGGAATACTGTGTATTGGAGGTTAGTTTCTGAGAGCCAAAGATTGTCTCCTGAGATCTCTAGGATAAAGCAAGTCATTGTTTTTGATTGTTGTTCTTCTCATGAGGAGGGTGTTTATATATATTTTTTGTTTCCATATATGTATACATATTATATAACTTTTTTTATTTAATTATAAAGAAACTTTTAAAAAAAAATATGACCAACAAACCTCCCAATAAACCTCGCGACTATAATATCAGGAAATCATCCAAGATTGATGGAAGAGGTTACTTCAATGTCTTGAAGGAAAATAAAAGCATTCATAGAGATGCAGCGGTTCGTGTGAACCTGGATAATAACTTTAAATGAGAACAGAAGATTTATGCTTAAGAGGAGATAATGTTAAACCCATTGATATATACGATATAGCAATCAAATATGGTTTTAATGAGCATGAAATTGCTGAAGCTAATCCCAGATTTAATCTTGGTCAAGCTTGATTTTATACTAGATTATCCATAGACGTTAGAGGTCTTAGGGGTTGATAATTTAAAAAAACAAACCAGAATGTGATGAAAATAAAAGGAATTGACAATGTTAATATTAATAAAAAGAAATAATTGGTTGTGACACTTATGTGAATGCTCTCTTTTATAAAATGATAACACAAATAATGGGGAAAGTAGAAAGACAAAAAAACAATCCAAGCCTAATTGGGAAGTCGATTTAATTTTTGAGAGCCGTACTCGTGCTTCCTCTGTGGGAAAAAGAAGTAAACCGGATACAGATCTTTCCCTTTAAGATAGAAAAAACAGTCAAAGAGCTCTGAGTCTGGTGCTTCTTGATAGTTGGTGGACCACTCCTGTTATCCTTTTATTTATTTTTTTACATTATTATAAGATGAAGCTATCAAACAAAAAAATATAGACCGAAATTGTTGACTTCTTTCCTATTAAAATTTCCAAGGAACAAAAATTGAATATGGTCATCAATTGAATAATTTCTTTAAATATGACAGAGGGTAAAGATGGATGATATGCAGGAATGAATCACTTGATGTGAATGGACCCGACATCGTTTGTTTTCAGGATATTAAATCAGAGATCTCTTCTTCTTGTTCCATTTGTTTCTTTAACTGTTCCATTTGCTTACCAAAAAGATTTCATTGTTTCTTTAGTAGAAATGAAACTAATTGCTCTTATTTCAAAGAAAATCAAAAACGTTTCCTCTGTTAAAGGGTTCTCCTACAAAAGTATTTGGCATAAAATTTGAATTTCTTTAAATAGGATGAGTTTATGTCTAATAAATGCCTATAAGCCGAATGAAAGATCTACTTCCTTTTTTTAAGCAATTTTTAATAACCAAATAAACTCCGTTCCTGCTACTCGGAGATTTAAATGTTGATATCCATAAATTTGATTCGCACTATCCCAACCTTACTGCTCTACAAAATATAATTCTTAAATTCTATCTTGTAGACTTGACAAAAAAATTCCGTCCGGAAGAAAGTGTTTTTTGGAGGAGAGGGAATCAGTATTCCAGAATTGACTTGGCTTTGATTTCTCCTACCTTGACATATATGGTAAAAAAAACAAAAACACTTTATAAACATGAACCTTCCTCTGATCATAAATTGATTTGCTGGGAATTACACAGACCTTATAAAACTTCTTAATCAAGGATGCCATTAATGGTTGATAGAATACGATAAATGCAAAAAAAAAAAAAATAATTGCTAGGAGGTTCTAACGACTCTTTTCATCCAACCAAGCGACTCGGAGGCTCATGAAAATAATTTATTCTACTACTTCACAGTTTCTTTTGGAAAAAAGGAAGGAAACAATGCCATACGCCAGTCAAATGGATAATGCCCTCAATAATTGATCAATTTTTGTACGCACGAATTTTGCAAATTTTCTGAATTTTTTTACAACTGCAGAAATTGCTGAAGCCGAAATGAAAGAAAAATTTGAGTTAAAAGGGTCTAAGAATTTTTTCAAGAAAACCAGTTTTTCTGCCCCCGCTGTAAAAAAAATTATTCATGAAGGAAAAGTTATAACTAAACCGGTGGATGTGTACGACTTCTTTCATTTCCATTTCCAAAACAAAAGAGGCCATTGTCCGAAAAGAGATAATTTCCACTGCTCAAGGGAAATATATCTTCTCCAAAGAGATTATATCTAACTTTATAGGAAAGTAATATAAGGATGATAAAGCCTGTGGTCCAGAAGGTGTCTCGGGTAAAGTCTATTAGAATTTTAGAGATGAAGTCGTTCCGTATCTTTTAAAAATTGGACGTTCTATGGAAAAGTTTGGACGACTACCCAAATCACATACAAAAGGAAAAATTGCATTGATTCCGGAAAAAGGAGATGGGACAAGCTATAGCCATTGGAGACCAATTACTGTTCTCAATTAATCATATAGGATTCTCTCTGGAGTATTGGCTAAACAGATGTAACCTATTCTCAACAAAAAAATTGGATTGAACTAAAATGATTTTTAAGGAATAGGAAAATTTCGGATATTCCATGCAATATTCAAGCTGTAATTTATACAGTGGAAAGTAGGAAGAAGTTTGGAGTAATAATATAAACATACTTCTGCAAAGCCTTCAACTCTATTTCAAATAGGCAAATTCTTAGATCTGTAAAAAAGTTTCTTGCGAAACGTTTTTAATCCCTGTACATGCCTTGCTATATAACGGCACATAAACGCACTCATTGGATGGACTAGAAACCCAGCCAATCATCCTAGAAAAGAGCTGTCGTCAGGGATTACCCTCGGCTCCACTACTTTTCATAGCTGCAATCAAAAAACTTGTTTTAGGTGTTACAAAGCTTTGGGATTAGCTTTGAGGGATCTCATCATATTATTGATTTGTATGCAGATTATGTAACTTTAACCGTAGAGGCGAATTCTGAGTCCCAGCTAATTGCCCCAATAAAAGTCTTAATGAATTATTTTTGGAAGTTTCAAGAAAAAACAGGATTGGGTGTGAATAAAAATAAAACCTCTATTTTACCTTTAGGCTCCTGGAAGCTTGAAGATGATCTTAAAGTCGGAAATTGTAAAGTTAGAAGAATATATGAAATCTTGCGTATAAAATGGAATAGCAGTGGTATTCATGAAGATACCTTGAACGAAATTCGGACCTCCGTTATCAAAAGAATTTCTTTTTGGAAAAAATTCAACCTTCAAAAAAGAGTTGACTTTTATAACAATTTGGTAATACTTTAAATTATATATATGGCTACAGCAAGTCTGCAACTAGCTGAAAAAGCTGTTCTAGAAGAAGAAAAATGGCTTAATGGTATAAGAATTATAACACAGGCATGAAAAGACCAAAATCCTGTATACGTGGTGGAGTAGCCCAACTATCTCATATTGTCCGGAAAATTTACTCCAAAGTTTTTGTGGATATTTCAAGAAATCCAGCAGTATAATTGAGAATAAGCATAACGAACCGAGAACTGTACATTTGGCATATGATGGGGACTAATCTGGACAACAAAATTACGTCTTTGATCTTTCTAGTTTGGGGCTTAACTCAGAGGATATTTTGGATCCTCACCCTTGCATTTAGAAATGACTCAACCATTGATTAATTCGACAAAATATAAATAGTAAATTCGTTTTTAGAATTTTAAAGGACGTCTCAATTTTAGAAGAACACGCAATCACACGAGATATTTTAACAGTTCATAATTTAAATTCAGAAGAATTGCTCAACAATATTAGAATAAGATTTCCACTTGTTAATTCTTCAAAATATTATTCCATGCCATGCCGTGGCAACTTAAGATAGTCCCCCTAAACTTTGATGCAGCCGTGAATGGACTCTGGGAGCTACATTGTCAGTGTTTGGGCCTCCCTAGGGATTGAAAAAGAAAAACAATGTTTTCTCTGAGGGGAATAAATAAATCTTCACAGATTGTATTAACTATACTAGGCTTTGCAAGGACTGTGGAAAACTAGATATTAACACACTTCATGCATTTTTAGACTGCCCTGCCATCTATATCCTTAAATATTTTGTATCCATAAATCTAAAAGGGTTGACGAATGGGGAAGAAAAATATGTTAATGGCCTTGTTCAAAGAAGAACGGTGGAATTTCTAAGGTAACAAGTGCTCTGGACTTTGCAATTCTTAATTGTAAAGCCCTCATCGCCAGCCGACTTACTAACTATCAGCCTATTCGGTAGGATGAGTTGAGAGGTATCATCTTGGCAGCTTCAGACCGCTATGTATCTCTCACAATGAAAATTCCGAAATCGGGATGTGAGTCATGGAATTTTGCAGGGGAAGAAATCCAGTACCTTCCATCAACTTCACGGAATCAACAAACTTTTTTTAAAAGGCTGTTAAGAAATTTTAACAAATATTTATCATAATTATTATTAGTTGAAATTCTACCCCGGAGCATTAAGTATAAACTATAATGTTTATTTATGTACTTTTTACGAAATTGCTCCGGTTTATTTATATATACAATGTATGTTCTATATAATATATAAACTAAATATAGAATGTTGAAGAAAAAAAAAAGAAAAAGAACATATAAATAATATCATTATCAAGACAAAAAAACCCAGCATTTTATAGACGTCTACGTGCGAGTTGGTTTAGGAAAAGGGTAAAACCCAATAATTACTAGCCTGAAAGATAAAGATTTATCGAAGTCAGAATCCTTGTCATACGTCCTACAATAGCTATGTCATTTAGGCTTTTTTATATTTTTTTTTAACCCGAAATATGGTAGTTAACTTGAGTTTTTTCGTATCTAATAAATAAATTATAAACAAACTATTTGTTTTTTAACTTGATACCGAACAATTATAATAAAATAACAATTAAGTTAAAAGAGGAAAAACACATAATAATTTAATATTTCATTACATTTTCAACTTCAAAAACTCCTATGTGATATATTATTAAAAGAAAATATATAAGAAAAAACAAAAACAAGTAAAGGGGCACAAGGCTAACCCGTGTGTGTAAAATAAAGAACATTTGGTTAGTCAGATAACTTTTTTTCTTTAATCATAGTCATTAAAATATATTTTTTAAAAGTACTATTCACACAATTTTACGAAATTTATATCAAAGAAGTGACGAAAAAAAATAGCACAAGGTTTATTAATTATTATTATTTTTTTTATTTCTTCCTTCCATAGCAATTGTGAATCTAATGAGACAGGTTAGCGAATGCACCAATAGCTACAAACACGATATAATGTTTAAAAAAAAAATAATCAACAATAAAAAAAACTTTAGATGAAGAAACTATGTCACAAAAAAAATAATTCTTTTTCCAATTAGAAAATATAAATTTCCTTATTCAATGAAATATTCGAATAAATTTATCCTTCTTTTAAATTATTTATACACTAATATAATCGGATTTAGTTAGTAAAATGCTTATTTTTAAAATTATATTTCCTGTATTCTACTACATTTATAATTATTTTAAAGAAGCTAAGTTTTCCATTTTTACAACAGAAGGTGATAGATTAGTGGAAAATAATTGATCACTTAACGAACACTTTCTATATATTTTCAAGTTAATTAATGAAGCTTTTGTCAATATTTTGTTTTTATATAATTATTTTATGGTCATTAAACGCCAAATGTACAAAAAAGAAGAAAAAAGGTGGATCAAACTAATGGATTTGGCAACAGTTGAATGGGTATCACTGATTTTTTTGGAATGTGATAGTGATGGTACTCAAAGATTTGACCTGATAAATTATTTTAGGTTCACAATAGGTTCTTTTTTTTTTACACAACTTGGTTTGTGGACATCCTTTTGATTCTAAAAGGTTTGAACTGTATCATGTAACACTTTTTTTTATTATTAAGTTAACTTAGTTTTATATCAATAAAAAAATTGTTTATAAACAAAGATTTTATGTGTTATGTAATATATTCCTCAAAAATTTATTCACTTCTAGAGTACGATAAACGTTGTGTGCCCCTATATTTAGTAAGAATATAGACGAATAAAATTTTATTGAAACGGTTGTTGTTGGAATGAGCTACCTACATACCATATAAATGGATTGTAAAAACAGCTTTGAGATTAAACGAGGATACTGT
This sequence comes from Lepeophtheirus salmonis, assembly GCF_016086655.4. Taxonomy (NCBI): domain Eukaryota; kingdom Metazoa; phylum Arthropoda; class Copepoda; order Siphonostomatoida; family Caligidae; genus Lepeophtheirus; species Lepeophtheirus salmonis. Next base: position 23,853,354 of record NC_052144.2, read on the forward strand.
CAAAGAGATGCAATATCTGCCAACCTATTCATTGAGACGGGTGACTATTAAATTAGGAAAATTGATGTCAATAAATAATTCAAAGGTATCACTACAGGAAATTTAGAACACAATGTCGAAGCATTTGTGGATGATATTGCAACCTTGTTCCCTGGTATGACAAATCAAATCCATAAATCTATGGAAGTGACTTTGAAGATACTTGAGTTATACAAAAATGAATTAAAGCTAGAGAGGATGCTGAAAATATTGAGTACCGGTGTGTTTATCTATGATGACAGTAAGTCTAATTGCCTGAAAGAAAAAATTAGAAAAAACACATCCAGATATATGTACCTTAGAGAGAATAACCTGTTCGTAGGGAAAAATAAATTGTAAATATAGTTGTACGTGTCTATCAAAAGAAAAGTTATGATTCTGAATCCTTATTAGATTTTTCAAAGGTGGAAAATTTCCCTATGTCTAAAAATAAAGATGATATATCGATAATTTTAGACATAGGGCTTGGCAAAACTATTAAACAATATTCTAACCCTCAGCTCTAATAAATGCCTTAATAAAAGGCCTAAATCCCTTAAAGCTCTTAACTATTTTGTAAGAATCGAGCTGTGTACACTCCTTCTTGATAGAAGCCAACAGAGACTAGACACTCCTGTGATGAGTTGCACAAACCTTCTCCTCCAGATGCTCCTAGATACAATAGTCCAAGGGGTTCGTGTCTGGAGAGGAGGGCAGCCACATGTTGAGGTCCCAAACGTCTGGAAATTTGTATCTCAGGAAGCCCTGGGTCTAATCGGCGAGATGACAAGAAGCTCGCTCCGTCTTGAGTGAAAACAAAGTTTGATGTAAGCATCTACATTGAACCGCACCTTCCACCCCACAAAAATGGGAAGGCAGACTTTGCCTGTGCTGGCCATAATGCCTAAGAACATGGTTCTGTCTGTTTTTTTATTCTGAAGATACATCTAACTGAAGCTGCACCCGAGCTCTTTGGATATTGACAAGGGACATGCTGTGCATATATGCTTCAAAATTTTACTCCTTTGTTCTCACTTGTGTTGCTTTTAATGGAGTCGAAGCTTTACATAAGGAATCTGGAGTCACAAAACCTATCTTTCACCGAGTTTGAAGAAAATCGAAGAATACATTTCCTTTTTATTCAAATTGAAAAATTAAGTGTACAAATAGATAAGATCAACTCTAAATAATAACAGTAAAAGACTATTCAATTTCGAGTCTAAATTTGGAAAACGCAAAATCGACCATAAATTCTAAACAAATTGAGATGGATAACTCAAATGAAATTTTGAGAGGTGAAGGTCTCACAAAATGTTAAAAGGCATAGTTGACCATAAATTTTGAACAAATCGAATACATAACTCAAATAAATCTCTATTTTTAGGCAAAAAGGATTTGAAGTATAGCTTTGTACTCTATCGAGCGCCCATTTCTTGTTTATAATAAATATTAACTCATAAAATTATATGTATTCTGTTCTGATGTAATCAAAACACAATCAAAAGGAAAAATGAAGGTGAAAATTGTTGGATATTCCTTTTAACACGGTTTTTTCATTTGTTTACTAATGCATATACCGGAGGTCCCTTGAAATGTGAATATTTACAAATTAAATAATTAATGAAGATTCAGCGATAGAAATTAATTAATATTTCGATAAATTAAAACATAAATAATTAGTGACAAAATAAAACAAATATGAGCTCTCTGACTTTCGTACAAGTTGGGAAATTTACACCTGAACGAGTGTTAAGAATTTCCATTCAAGTCACTCAAGCAGTTGGGCGTCTTCGGGACCACCGTCAGAAACTCCAAAACGTCCAGAGAGCAATATTAAAGTGGGTGGAAAGAAACTTGTGAGGTTGGAGGGGTCACTTTTGAATCAGTTTTAAAGAAGTTTTTTGAAATCTTTCTTAACACTTTTGCCCCCCTACAGTCCTGATGCCAACCACCTCGACTACATCTTTTGGATGCATGTTCAGGGGAAGGACTGCATCCTGATATCCAAACAACGAGACCCTCAAAACCAATCTGCAGCGGGTACCGGGCCTTCCGCTACCGCATGGAAGCCATCGTTGTTGCTAAGGGTGACCACATTAATTATTAAGAGAATGTCCGAAATGTACCTCGGCGAAATGCCTATTCGGAAAATTGTCCTTCAGGAAAATGTCATTCGGCAAAAATGTTTTCGACCAATTGTCCTAGAATGATATTTGATTCACACTCACTCATAGAGAAGAAATTATACACTAGCATTATGTATATGCACATAAAAGATATTTTCTAGGTTAGATGGAGTAATTGTACTCAATAATAATTGCATTTATATCTCACCAATTAGAAAAACATTTCAAAAACATTAAAAAAAAAAAAATAGAAATAGAAATAAATACATTGGTTTTCAAAAAAAGTCATACAATAAAAATTATTTAAAAAATGTTCAGTCTAAAAATAAATAAGTTTTGGGGGCGGGGAATGAAAATTATATAAAAAAACAACAACAATTTGGCTTATAAATGCCCCCCCCCACAAAAAAAAAAAAAAAAAAAAAAAAAAAAAAATAAGTAATGGTGTTCAGCTCGTTAGAAATATTTACTCCTCACAAGAAGCAGTTTTTAAATAATTTACATTGAAAAAAACATATATTATTAACTTGTAAATTACTTTATTCTAAGAATTAGAGTTGCTTATACGAATTACATTAGATTACTGCTTTAGGACATGTTTTTTTCGTTTCTAAATGCACTTATTATTCTACATATCTAATGAGATACTTAGATAAATGATATGTACATATATTTCATTTAAAGACAAATTATGAAAAACTTTGTTTGATATGAATACTGACAAGTAATATATTATAATACAGTCAAATCCAAATCAGATCATCTTTTTCTCAGAAACAAATTATATGATAATAATTTTTGTTTCCTGGGCAACAAGGCTTATCAATATTTCAATTTATTAGGATGATGAATATAAAATTCAATTTAAAATGATAGTATGAAAAATAGGAATTTGTTTATATGTCATATAAGGTCAATTAATAATAAACACAAATTCACATATTTCGCAAAAACAATATAAAAACTTGTCGAAAAAACTGTATTTCAGAGTTTGTTTATAAAATGAATATTTTTTTAGAACATGCAGGTGAAGTTTTACAACGGATAATACATCGTAAATATCATATTCTTAGAAAATACGTTTTGCATATAAAATATGATGAGCCTTAGTTTCGTTAATAATCTCAACCTAGAAAAATAATCTTTCTTCTAGCTATAAAAAATTAAATGCTTGTTTAAGAGTTCACCGATGGCGAACGTATATATTGGACAAAGCGTCTAGCATTCAAAGAATATATAATCCATTATTTAATCCTTGATCGGACAAAAGTAACATTTACGTTTTTCTATGTAAAAAAAAAAATCGCATTTACTTCTAAAGTATTGTTTAGCCATTGTTCTAATAAGGATAGTAGGGCATTTTCCAGAAAACTCAAGCTCTTCTGTACATGATAATTCATTCTATCCAGATATTTATGAAAAGGGTCCCATGTCGAAGTTTGACAGAATTTTCTAAGGTCTGCCATACTCTGTAAATATAATCGAAGGCGTATTGACAATGCAGGCTTTGGAACTGGTTACAAAAGTTAATTTGTATTTTTCAATGGCCATTTTGTTTATGAGCTCAATTGAATTTTGTATTTCATCTGTAAAGTCCACTCCCCTCGTCCGGATGTTCTTATCTCTAAGATAACCTCTCAGTCTCTAAGAAACTTCTCAAAAGAGTAGAAGATATCAACAACCGTCCTTGATAGTCTTTGCATCCTCCCCTAGTAGGTTGTCAACTTTTCCAGAACCCTTCTAAGATCTCATTATAGTTCATATGTGTACCTTTTCTCTTAAAACATTGAGAGATGAACACTCCCTAAATGTTGCTACATAATATGAGTTAAGAGATTTCTGCAAAACATTAATAGAAATGATAAAAAGACCGTTATATCCATAGGATAATGAATTACCTTCACCGATAAATATTTTTCTAATTCATTTTTAAAAACGGCATTTCCATCATGATAATCTGTGTGGCTAAAAAAAAGGCACTAGTCACTTGCTCAGGTATCACACACATATAATTCTTTAAATTCGAATCTTAGATGCATCTTTAATGAGAACAAAATTTTACTTTCGTTTAATTGTATAAAACTGCACATAGAGCTCAAAATTAAGATTTAGATTTGATCTTAGATAAAAAAAGATTAGATTTTATGTTCTGTGATGGTTAACTTTTTTTTTCTCGAGAAAGTTAAGATTTCTTTCGGATTCATCGTATTTTTTTGAAAACGTCCAGAAAAAGTTCATGGGTACTGTATTCAAAAGGGACTTTTAAATTTAAGAAAAAGGAAGATTGTCATAGATAAGTAAAATTGAAGAATCTTTTTTGGAAAACAATATTTTTTTCAATTACTTTATATTAGTGGAACTACAAAGGATTTGTCGTCTAAAAAAAGTTAGATATCGATTGATTTTTTAAATTTAGCTTTTAATTTGTGTATGATGTTAAATATGCGAGAACATACTTATATATTTCTTCAAATGAAACAAATCTATCTTATAAAACATAAATCAAAGTAGTTTTTTTTATTAAATCGTTCACTAAAATAAACATTTGAGCTAAGAATGGTGAATTGTCCTCATTTATGATAATTCATTCTTTCCCAAACTAGAAAATTTCAGTAATGTGTATTATTTGATTCTGTTTATAAAGTAGAAAGATGTTAATATTATCTTGGACGGTAGAAAATGTGGATGAAAGGGTTAAGTGAGACAATTGATTTCATCTAAGGATTTTTTAAGTCTAAATTCGAAAAGTTACTCTGGTGTAGTTAACTTGAGCACTATTCTTACAAATTAAAATAATAAGCCTACCTTATTAAGAAATAAATATATAAAGACGACAAAACGATTTCGATGGGCAGTGAGGCAAATTAAAGCTGTAGTGTATTCAAATCTTCAGTCAGCTATGGCAAGTGGTAGAAACAGAGAAGTTGACTGGCCAACTTTTTATTAGACCATCAGAGTAGTTCAGTGTTGAATATCATTTATCTTGTTGTAACTCCCGATTATTAACGTAAAAAAAATAAAAATAGTTATACCTCCCAATACGAGTGTCACAATATACGAATTTTCACTCGAAATATTCAAAAGATCTTTCAAGATTACAAATCCTTCATGATATTTTTGCTATTTTGGGTATGGATGAATTGTTTAAAGGAGACAAACTTATTGTAAAACGTGCCAGGAAGATTAAAAGATTATTATATCGTCCTTTCTAAGTAGTGGAGGTCTTTACTGGTCATGTGTGTAAACTTGTTAGCATGGAACAAGAAATTAATGGGGTCCGTGAAATGATATGTCAAATAAATATGATTATTTGACTGAAATTGTGTTCTACATGGTCGATATCATCTCTGATGTTGTTGAGAAGACTGACTGTTTTGATAAAAAGGATGCCAATCATATGATATTTATCTTTTGTTAAGAATATTTAAGTTGTCAAGAAAATATATTTGAGTTTATTTTAAATCACTTTTATAACCATTTTCTGTTATTTATATTAAGTAAATGAATAAAACTGTGAAAAAAAGAAAAAAAAACCATTTCATATAGAGATAACACTGAGAATCACATTTTAACTTAATTAGGTAAAGCGATTATGTGTCAATTACGTAACATATATATTTTCTATAGACTGTACCGTAATGAGAAAAGTTTCTAATTGAGAATTGCAGGTTATTTTTACTTTACTTTTTATTCATCTAAACAAGAAAATATCCTATAATCTTCAATAAAAAGGGCCATCATGGACGTGTTTTGACTTGAAAATCTGAAAAATATCGGGAAAAAATTATTATTTCTAGTTGTTCCTTCAAAATTATACAGTTGAATCGAAATACATTTAAAAAAATTAAGTATTGTATATAATACTCGTAAGTATATCTTTCAACAATATTTAAACAAAGTTTCTTTAATTGGCTTCATATTATGGGCATTTTAGTCCTAAAGATGGTGTAAGTAAATAAATATACTCTTTTAGTACCGGGTATTACACGCATATATTTTACTTGTTTCTTCATTTTTAATGCATTTTTTAAGCCCAAGGCAAGAAACACTGTTCTAGCCTTGGGTTTGGAAACTTATGCCCTTTAACAACTTTTAAATATTTGCCATATCGAGAAATAAAGTCCTCTAGCATGCCTAAGTCCACTTTCAATATTTTATGTCTTCTCTTTTCCCTTTTCAGACAGCATTACACTTGGTCTGTTGAGTCTTGAATTATCGTGCGTCGAGAATGGAGGTGTCAAGGGAAGAAATTTGCCATATTTTACATTTTCAATATCTGAAAGGGAAAAATGCGTTGAAAGCGACTGACAATTTGAGATGTATGAATATTAGACATCTTTACTGTATTTTTAGAATTATGGAACCAAAAGCAGATTCATTTCAATTGAAAAAAATATAAAAAAAGCCTTAAACTAAACCCGTAATCCATTTTGAACATTATATAACGGATTCATGAAATGAAAGCTTCTAAAAAAGTATTAGAAAAGAAAAAAAATATAAATCGAATTTTTGTTCAATTGAAGAAAACCATTAATTTATCTTGTATCATTCAAAAACGTATGTATTTGTACATAAAATAATATATACATAATTATATTTAAAGTTAATTAATCCTTAGCATTATAACAAAGGAGTGAAATGTTTGAAATAACTTAAAAATATATAATGTAAATCTTAATAAAATGCATTCAAAGTTTTTTTCTTTTGAGATACAAATCTAAAAACGACTAATTTACTTCTACCTAAAAAGTATATTCTATATTTGTCGTAAAAAGTATGGAACACTTGATAAAAATGAAAAAACAAATGAAATCTCATCTAATTGTTTAAAAAAAAGTTGATACAACGAGAGAAATACAAGGTGGGTATGAAAAGTTTCCGACTTAACAAAGAAGCAATACAATTTTTTTTAATTTTTAATTTTATGTTTGAATATAATCTCCGTGTAACTCTACACACTTGTCCAGCGATGTTCCTATCTCTGTAAAACATTGAAGTAGTGCTCGGTGTTTCTTTCTGCAAAATAGTTGTTCACGAAGTTGATTGCCTCTTAATTTGACGAAAATCCTTGGACTGTATAATGGTCTATCCAAGTTTTATGTACAATAATTAATTGATGCCAAAACTCAGATGGATTGTGTCTAAACTATGCCAACAGAGTGATACTTCATTTTGTCCATTTTCACAAAATATTGAGTAACTGTCGACAGATGCTAGATAGAGGTGACTAGATTTTATTTACGAGTCGTCCCATCATCATGTTGAGGTCAGAAACTTTTCAAACGACACTTGTACTAAATAAATTCAAAGGCTGCAGTGAGATGTAGAGTTTTTATTACCCTTTCCATTTGTAGCATATATATATATATATATATATGCACTGATCCTAAAAACAAAGATCAACTTTGAAAACTGTTTACATCTTAATTACAAAAGAAATATTTTTTTTTATATTTTGTAAATTGAGTTACAATGTGTTTCCAGATAAGAAACTTAATTACCTTAACTCTACTATACTTTTCAAATGACCGGGGATAGTTGTAACATATTTTCATTTAGATTTAATTAGTGGGAGCTCGTTTCATTAGGACACGTTAAAATTTAACACTATGTATGTCTTTCAATGATTAACTTTACTGAAAAGTTATACCATTTTTTTTTTCACAAGTTGTAGCAAACTATAGTACTTGGAACGGTGCAACACTTTAGACATTAAATAAATATGTGTTAGAAATTAATGAAATTAAAATATACCTTTTGAAGACCAAATAACCAAGCTTAAAATTTTTTTAAATTAAATTTTTTAATATATTTTACGCGAGTTAAATAAAATATGATATAGGGATGTACCGATAACAAACTTTTGACCGATTCCAGTTCTCATTCCAAAAGAATATTAACAGATAATTCCGATTTCTTTTCATGAATAAAGGAATTTCATAAACAAATAACAAAAATTGTCTTCTTTTTTTAATGTTTAACTTTTCATTATTTATGGAAAGGAAAAAAAAAACAAACATAAATTCATCAATCATAATTCGTTGTCAATAAATTTAAATTTTAAAAAGTTTATTACTCTCCATGCTCAGAAGCCAATTCATTTTTGGTTGGCTCATACTAGGAAGTTTGACACTTTGTAGTGTTAGGTATTCAAAATGAGCCTCCTCGCCCCTCAGTCTCTTATTTTATCTTCAACTGCTTCACTAATAAATAAATAATAAATAAAAAAAAATACTTGTGATACTAAAAAAAAGCTATTTCCTATTATTTTACTGGTCCACATGAGATCAATTAGTCTTGAACTGTCTCCAGTTTCTAGCTGAGTTTTGTATGCTTCGCCTTAAGATTGAAATATGAATTATTTAACAAGTATACAAAAAGAAATATTAAGTGAAAAAGTTAGTAAACGGTTTTACAGTAAACCACTCAACCAAACTCTTCCCGTTACGTACTTTTTGAACGACTCATAAGTCATGATACAATTCAAATGTATGGGCACTATGAATGTGGTTATTTCTTTATTGTTACTTTCAACTAAAGTTCCAGTACAAACCTGCAAATTTTTATAATCTTTCTATGTACTTTCCCTCACTTCTATTTTTTTTTTTTTAGTTTGTCTGAACGACGTCATCTAGCTTAGCTATTTTATTGATTTGTACCCGTAGTTTTGTCCCCAAAAATGATCTCAAATATGTCATATTATCTATATAAATAATTATGTCTATTTTCGATAATCGATTCTGATACTTTAAAAGATGCCGCGATTCTTACCAATTTCGATACATTGGTATACCCCTAATAAGATACATGAATTATCATAGATCACTTTGTATGATGATCAGTACTTCTCAAACTTATCCCATTTTGTTCCCTCTCTATACCGTTTAAATAATTATTTTCATTAAAATACTTGTTGATACTTCTCATTTCCTTGATTTATGCCATGTATCCAATATTATATATGAATATCAATTTGTAAATAAGAAGTTTACAATGATGTATGAATATTTTTTACTAAGGGGGATATATTGAAACGTGTAGAAAATTATTAAATTACCAACTTTTGCTTCAAAAGTTTGACATAAAAATATGTATAAGTGAAAACGGCTTTGAAAACTTTCTAATTTTTGAGTCCTTACCCCGTAAGTGCTAGAGATAAATTAATGATATACAATTAAAACATAACATGGCACAGTCACATGGAAATAAAGTATTCAGAAAAACTTGTAGAAAAATTATTTGAGAAAATTAAATATGAAATAGGATGCTAATTTGGATTTTGAAGTGTTTAAGGATTTTATTTTGTATTGAATAATTTAGTCTATGTATTCAACCCTATATATGGAAATAAGCTAATAGCATAGTTTTTGCTGAAACCACATCTAAGATCAGATTTTGTTTAAACTCTAACTAAAAATAATTTAAACATTTGTCAAAATTCTGCAATATTTTAAAAGAAAACAAATAATGTCATCACACAAATGAGTATTCCTGTGCAGATGATCCCAAGATAAAATGACAAGATGCTACATAATTTAGATTAAATAATGAACTACATTTTTTCTTTAAGTCATCTTAAACTTTTGAAGACTGGGACATCAGTATTTGACCCTCATGATATTCCGAAAGAAACAATACTTTACCACCATTGTGTGCAAGAGAAGTCGTAGGGAAAACTGAGAGAACCAAACAAGATTGAATGTTCCTCCAATTTTGCAGAGAATTCATTGGCTAAACCACATTAAATTGATATCAATTGGAAAATGGAATGCTTCTCAATTTGTTGAAGTACATTGGTATGGGAATATGATGCCATTAATCATCTAAAAAAAAATTGATGAGTCTCAGTTTGGTTATTAAATGACCATCATATTTTTTTCGGAAATAAATTACATTTATTAATAAAAACTACAGCTAGGTGGAAAATAGTAAGTCTTAAGATCAAATACTTATTATGATGTTAATATTTTTGATTTTCATTTAAAGAAACAAGGACAAACATAAATTCTTAATGCTTATATTAAGTTATGATAAATCGAGCAAGATTTAACTGCATCAGTTTTTACTGCATAAAAAGTCTATTAATAATTGAATATAAATAATTTATTATCTTAGTTGTTAATGGAAAGTATCTAGCCTTAATCTAATGTATATTTATGCATTTTTGAGCCAATTTTTTTTTTTTAGAAATAGTAATAAATAATTCCCCCCCCCCTTTCCTTCTAAGTAGCATTTTATAAGTACTCTAAGGGTTAAATTGGTATATATAGAATGCAAAAAAGAAAGAAAAAAAGACATTTTATGTTATTCTTTGGGTATTATATTACATTGTATGTTTTTTTTTTTAATGTTAAAGAGGAAGTATTTTACTTCCAAACAAATTGCCATCAGGAAAAATAAAAAAAATAAAAAATTTTATGATTGGTAAATCACAAAATTATTTTATAGTTGTATTTTTCTTTACTATCAAGAAATATTTTGGCATCTATGTCTCTAAAAAAAATATATATTTTTTTAAATAATTAATTTTTAATTTTTTTTCTCTTTTTTCAAAATATTTTTTTTTATGTAAGTAAATAATTTGTTGAAAATCTTCTACAAAACCTACGATCCGATCATTTTGCCTATTGTTGACGGGATTCACTGTAAATGTCTTCTCGTCCGAGGAGAACAAAATTTGGTTTCCATTATACCGCAGGTCATTGTAAAACTTTTTGCACTGATCCAATCTTAATTGTTGCTGTTGAGTAAGGAAGGGTCGTTCAATATGTATTACAGACTTGCCACTAACTTTTTTTACTGAATTGGGCACCGTAAAAACAGCTCACCGAACGCTTCTTCGCCAAGTTCTTCATCTTCTGATTTTCCAAAACGGCTTTTTTTGCCGTTTCAGGCTTTAATTTGATCGGCCTTCTGCTTCTATGACGATCACTGATATCTTTACACTTGTTAACCATAATCTTGAACCTCCAGATCGTTGTTTTGCAGATAGGAAAGGTCTTTGCAATATCAGAATGGCTAAATCCGGCGCGGACTAAACAAGCCGCTTTTTGCTCCATTTTCGTTAATATTTATCCGGAAAAACTTGGAAAATATGACATTCAAAAGGTAAACAATCAGCTGTAAAATATGCAACTTTTGCATAAAATTAACAAACATATCTCTTAACGCAATTATAGTCATTTTCCAAAACTTTACTTAGGATGATTCCTATCATTTCTGTGTGTTAATTATAAAAATAATGTTTCAAACCTTTATTATTTATTAATGAATTGCAATCAATTATTGCAACTGTACATAAAAATAAATTTAAAAATAGAATGTGTTAAATGAATTGTGTAGAGAAAGTTATAATTTACGTATATTTTAAAGAGACGTACACTTTTATAAACGTGAAAAAGGATTATGGATTGACAAGAAATTTATATTATTTTTAACATGCTATCAATTATCCATATTTAATTTAGTTAATTAATTTCGCAGTTTATCTCTATTTAACTGAAATGTGGTTTCTATGAAGATTAATCACTTAATTCACAAAGACTTTCAAAAAAATTAATTTATAATTTTTTAAGGTCTATTAGATACTTATATATATTGGATAAAGGGTATCAAGACATAAATTAATTTAGATTATATGAATTTTTTTTAGAAGTCACTAAATAACCATGTAAAATAAAGATAATAAATAATCCCTAAATAAATAAAAAAAACAATGTTTCTGTTAGGAAAACTGTCCTTAATACATACATAATTTATTGAGTCTGTTATTTATGCATTTGAAGGTCATGGAAACAAATATATTCTAACTTTATATGTAAACTGCTATGAAGCCCTATATAGTTTGGTTTTATGCTTTTAAAAATTCGTGATCTAAATCGTTTGTATTTTTTAAGAGGACTTTTTTTCTTTTTCGAATTTTGTTCCTCTTAGCTATTGTTATTATTATTTAATTCCTGAATAGTGAATTTCCCTTCCTACTAGATTCAATTATATGCAAAACCTGATTGAACATTCGTTTGTGCTCATAAAAGACAAAAAGTAAACTTGAGGACTTGTGGTAGAGTTATAATTATAAGTCTTGGTTGGAATTATATTAGCATATATATATATATATATAAATTACGTCTGACAGTTTATACATTACGACGTAAGAAATTATCTACTTTAAGAAGGAAAAATCCTGTGCTTATATAATAAATTTGAAAAATAATTACAAGGTGCTTCATCAATAGTAGTTCGAATAAAAATATTTTATTTGCAGTTTTCAATTAATAGTTTACCCACTGATTTTTAAAAGTTTTATAATAAACTCAAAATTTTCATAAAAAGTTTTATTGTGCTTTAAAATGTGCTATCTTTTTATTAAAAAAATGTTTTTTTACCAATATGGAAATATAATCCTAATCTAATATATTTCCCAAATTAGGTCACAGAACCTATGTTGTTAGTAGTTTATTAGCAAAGCTCAATATCATTATATTTTCTATATTTTAAGGAATGTTTGGTTCTATTACAAATTTGTTCACTCTTTATATAAATTTAAATAGAAAATGAATTTGTAAAAGTTGGCATCTACTTTTTTGAAAAAAAGAAGAACAATTGGTACAATAGTAATTTGAAGACCTGTATGTTAATCAATAAAATATAGTTTTATAGGAAAAACATATAAAAATATCTTAGAAAAAGTAACACCTAAGGATAACAACTCACATATAATTACTGGAGACTTTAAAATGCCCAGAGTGGGAAAAGAGGAAACAAAAAACTATGCCAAAACCCACGCAAATACGGATGCCTTCAAACCCTGGATCCAAAACAACAATATTAAAGACATTGGAAAAGTTCGAAGAAATCAAGATCATACCTATTTGCACTACAGAAACTGAAAGAAAAAAACAATCATCAGCACGAATGGATTACCTTCTATGCAGCGGAGAAATATCCTGTATGATAGAAAACTAAAAAGTAATTAAAAGTGGTGCTATATCTGATCACAAATTTCTACTTGCAAATATTGCAGAACCGAAAAAGAGAAAATACCGACGAAACCGGAAAATGAATAACGAATTGCTAAAATCATATTATGTATCTTCAAGAATAGAGCAAATGTTGCAAGAAATACATGAGGGGATGGATGAAGGTGAGGAAATATCCAATGCAATTAAAAAAATGCACCTAAAAAGAAAATGTATACTCACGGAGGAAGGAAGAAGAAAGGCGAAAAAAAAGATCATACAAAGAAAAAATTATTGAACTACTACAGTCAGGAAATGAGAGTTCAGAAATCGAAATACGAGGCATTATGGAGAAAGAAGCAAAGTCGGCATTCCTAAGAGCTAGGAAAATTAATCGAAATATTAATGAAAAAAACATCAACATAATCAAGATGTACGGAGAAAGATATAGGTGCAACAAGTTATCCCTTTATGATGAAGGAGGACAACTGAGAGACGATGAAGATACGGTGCAGAAGATTGTACAAGAGTATTACAACAAAATATTATTTGATGTACCTGGAAACGATACTAAAAATTCAAAATTTGATTTCAAGGTTAAATGATCTACTAAACAGAAAAAAAACTGACTAAAAGAATTTACCATTAGAGAAGTAAATGAATACACGAACAAAAAATTAAAAGATGGAAAATCCCCTGGCCCATCTGGAATAAGACCAGAATTATATAAAAAGTTTCCTCATACAATCCCTAATTTAACAAACTACTTTAACGAAATCTTACAACAGCAATCTCTTCCCGAAGAAATCAAGGAAGGAATTATACTACTCTTTAAAAAAAGGGCAAAAATGCAAATTATGTGTATAACTTAAGATCAATTACATTCTTAAATGTATATTATAAAATTTTATCTGGATTAATAGTTGAGAGAATGACCCCATTTCTAGGAGAAATTTTACCTAGTTCCCAATTTGGTTTTAGAAAAAACAGATCAATCAGCGACGTAGCGATATCCGTTAAAGAATGAATAAGATGGCAGGACAAAAGAAATAAAAAGATGGCTACAGTTTTATTGATTTTTCAAAAGTATTCGATACAATATCGCGCGAGCATATAATTAATCAGCTCCATACTTTAAATATACCTCTAGGAGATATAAATTTGATGGCATCTATCATAAAAGGATCAAAAAGAGAAATGGTTTCGGTGGAGGAGTAAAAATAAATGTCGAAAGAGGATGCCCACAAGAAGATCCCCTAAACCCAGTACTATTTAACTTGGCAATAATACCACTACAACTAAGAACTGAGTACATACTAGATGGTACGAACATAAATGGGAAAAAATCTCGTGTATTAAATATAAGTGTTTTCTATGCAGACAACGCCACGTTCCTATTTGACGAAAATAACATGGAAAAAAATATTAATAACTTTGTAAGCATATTAGAGGAGTTTAGATGTCTAAGTGGACTGAAAACAAATTGGAACAAATCTACATTTATGACAACTTTGCTGGAGAAAACAGTTTTAAATAACTTGGAAATGCAGGAAAAAGAGGAGGGGGATCTTTTGGGAATTATAGTTAACAAAACAAGTAAATACGAAAGTGATACCATTTACATGGAAAATGCTCTTCGAAGACGGATAAAAACAGCCAAAAAGCACAATCTGAACCTAATAGACAGAATAAAAGTGTTAAATCAAATATTAATTCCTTCACTGAACCATTGGTTCAAAGTAACAAACTACAACCATACGATAAGTCAAAAATTTGTGAAAATATGTGAAAATGAATACATAAGGTGACCTAAAAACATAAAAAATGACAGAATATACGTGGAAAAATATAAAGGTGGACTTAGAGCAATAAATTTAGATGCTCACTGGATATTGATGACATGTTCGATGACAAGAAAAAAAACCCACCAAAAATGATGGGGTCTTGTGGAGGGAATTAATATACTATAAATATTACGACCATCCTCCTTGGGTAGAAGCAATGAAGAACATAATTAATAATAAACAGGTGCCGATATCTCCGTTCAAGAATATAGATATAACTTACTTCCCTATCAGTAAGATGAATATTGAAACGTTAAGTAGAAAAGGAATAAGGACCGTCGAGGAATTAATGGCATCAAGCTTTTATTTAGTTTTATATCATGACGTTGGGATTTGTTTTAAATAGATAGGTGTTTTACGAGTTTGTATATTTTAATACTCAAATGTATGTACGTCCTTTTAAATGTAATCCCTTACAGAATATATGTTTTAGTGTATGATAGTACCCCCAATCCAAAGGTGTTCTTATTAACTTTACTCCGGTCCGTTGCTTCCGTCTGTAAGTGGTGTTCGCGGAACATTACAAGTGGCGACGAAGATGGTGAAACTACTACCAAGGCTCACGCTCGCGGAGCTGAGACGCGAATGTTCCAGGTTGGAACTAGGAAGTGAGGACGAGTTGAGGGGTAAAAAGAAATTGGAACTCGTGGTATTGGTGAGAGAGTACATCGAGGGTTGTGGTTGTGATCCCAAGTCCTTCGACTTCAACGATGGGGCTCAAGCCTCTGGAGATGGTGCTTCAGGCACGACGGGACAGCTTGGGGTACGGCAGCCCTCTCCATTTGTGATGGATGGTCCACGTAGAGGCCATAGATGGTCGTCATGGTGGGACGAATTCGAAATATACGTGTCCTTGTTTGGGGAATTGTCCCCGGAACGTAAAAAGTCTCTCCTGCTTCACTGTGCTGGGACAGAGGTCCAACAATGGTTCAACACCATACAGATTGTTGCATTGCCTGAGGAGGACGTCTTCACCTCGACGGTAAGGGCAATTCGGGATGCTTTCTCCCCAACGGAAAGTCTGTTGTTTGAACGCTTCCGGCTCTCTGAGATGAAACAGGGAGTCGGGGAGCCTGTGGATGATTACGTGACTCGGTTGCGTGGCCAGGCAAAGTTTGGTCGCTTTGCGTGTGGGAGCTGCAAAGTTTCGTTCGAAGACGAAATTATTCTAGACGTGGTGGTTAAGAACACGTCGTCCCCACGGCTCCGCCAAACTGTCTTCGAGAGAGGTAGCACGAAATTGACAGACGTGTTGTCATTAGCCAGAGCATTGGAAACCTCCATCAGCCACGCTAAAGAAATGGAATCGAGTAAAACTGTAATGGCATCAGAGTATAAGGGGCCAAAAGGTCTCCGTCGCTCCAAAGGGACGTGGTCGACGCAAAAGGCTAATCCAAACATGGACAGAGTGAACTGCAAGTTTTGTGGAAGAAGCCATGTTTTCCAGAAGGCAAAATGCCCTGCGTTTGGCAAGGAGTGTTCCCGGTGTGGGAAGATGGGCCATTTTAGAGTATGCTGTCCGTCATCTGCGCTGTCTAGTTCTTCCATCTCTTTCCAGTTGAATGATGGAGTAGGGGATAGGGCCTATGCCTTCCTGAGGATAAATGGGAGAAGAGTTAAAATGTTACTCGACCTTGGATCGAACGTAAATATTTTACCGAAACATCTGGTGGATATGTCAAAGTTGATCAAGAATACGGGTCCAATAGAGGTTTTTGGTGGGGGAAAGGTCAAGACTCTGGGCTCTATCAGGTTGTTGGTTTCATTAAATGGTTCTGACCCGGTGGTTCGTAGGTTTATTGTATCTCCTATTGGGCAGCCAATCCTGGGTTTCCGTGATTGCCTAGATTTCGGGTTGGTGAAATTGAGCAACTCCATCAACGCATGTACGGCTGGCGCTTCTACGGAATCCCGTGTGGAAATTCTAAAGAAAAATATAATATTATATTCGACGACTCCAAAGGAAGTACAATGAAACATACACAAGCAGTGATCCACCTGCAAGATAATGCTCGTCCCCGTTACATCAGAGCACGTTCAGTGCCACTCGCACTCCGTGAGAAGGTCGCTGTGGAGATCCGAGAGATGGAGAAGCGCGGTACCATTTCCAAGATTGATTCGTCAGAATGGGCCTCTCCAATCGTTTCAGTCCTTAAACCAGATGGAAGTGTTCGGGTTTGTGCCGACTTTACTCAAACCATATCTCCAGTTGTCAACAAGATGTTGCACCCACTCCCTCATCCAGATGAATTGTTTGCGGACCTTGCTCAGGCGTTATGAACAATATGAATTAGAAGAAAAATCAAAAGAGTTTTTGGTTATAAATACACAGTTAGGACTTTATAGATATAACGTCTTACCTTATGGTCTGGCCTCGGCTCCTGCTATTGTGCAGGCAGCTCAAGAGAGGCTATTAAGTGGTATTCGGGTGTCAAGATTTATATAGATGATGTCCTCATATTCTCCAGAAGTAAGGAGGAACACTTTCGTATTTTAAATGAAGTGTTCAGTCGAATCTCGAATGCTGGAGGTCGTCTGAAGCCCGGCAAGTGTATCCTGATGGGTGAGGAGTTAACTTATTTAGGGTTTCGCATATCCCAAAGTGGCCGATCCCTGGATCCAGAGTTGATTCGACCGGTCCTGGACTTTCCTGTTCCTGCATCGTGTACTGAGGTGAAATCGTTCTTGGGCCTTGTACAATACTATGGTCATTTTATACCACATCTATCAGAGGAAGCTTCTCCCCTCCACGAACTGTTGAAGAAGGACATTGTCTTCTCGTGGTCTGAAAAAAGACAGGTGAGTTTTCAAAATATAAAGTCTGCTATAGCTAACTCACCTGTTCTCACTCATTATGACCCGTCTCTGCCGTTGGTGTTGTCGACGGATGCCTCCCCTATTGGTCTTGGAGCCGTTCTAGCACAGTTGGAAAATGGTATGGAGCGCCCGGTGGCGTTTGCTTCAAGAAAGCTATCAAAGAGCGAAGCTAACTACTCGCAAATTGACAAAGAAGCAACAGGAATTATTTATGGGTTGAAGAAATTTGAAAGATATTTGATTGGTCGTCATTTCAAGATCAAGACGGACCACAAACCACTCCAATATATTCTCAACCCATGTAAAGACTTGCCAAGTGTCGTCTCTGCCCGTCTCGCTAGATTTTCAATGTTGTTGTCGACGTTTGATTACTCAATCGAACATGTGAGAGGCATCGACCATTCCCACGCGGATGCTTTTTCCCGCGTACCAGTCGACGATCCTCCGTGTCTGGATGATCCCACGGAATTATTACAATGTAGAGCTATCTCTAGCTCATGCTCTTCTGAATCGTCCCTCCTGTCTGCGTTACAGGAAGATCAAGAGCTTTGCAGCGCTGTGGAGGCTGCTAGAACGGGTGTATGGGACAGTACCACCCTCAGGGCCTACTCCCAAAGGAAGAATTGTTTGTCCCTCAAGAATGGCTTGTTGTTTTGGGGTGTCCGCCTCATCGTCCCTCTTCCCTTGAGAAGAAAGTTTATGCAAGAGTTGCATTTGACGCATCGAGGCGTTGTTAAGATGAAATCTGTTGCTCGAAGTGTGATTTGGTGGCCCGGTTTCGATAATGATGTCGAGGATTTTGTATCAGCGTGTCGCACATGTCAGGAGAGTGCTCCAGCCCCGGCGTCACAATTCACTCCCTTTTCGCCTGCAAATGTATGGGAAAGAGTCCACGTGGATTATGGAAAGATAAAGGGGAAAGATTTTTAATACTAATGGATGCTGGGTCCAAGTGGATAGAAGCGGCGTACATGACGAATACATCGTCAGAGGCTACACTTAGGCAACTTTTTGCGTGGTTTTCGCGTTTTGGATTCCCGAAGAAAATACATTCGGACAATGGGTCACAATTCGCTAGTGATCTTTTCAAAACTAAGATGTCCGAATGGGGGGTAGCCCATTCCTTCTCTCCCCATATCATCCACAGTCCAATGGGCAGGCTGAGAGAGGAGTAAGAATTATTAAAAATGGAATAAAGAAGAACATAGGTGCTTCACTAGAGGAAATCTTGTTTGCCTACAGGGCAACGCCGTTAGAATGTGGGAGCACGCCGGCTGAGCTGTTGGGCGCACGCCGCATTCGCACGCGATTGGATGGATACCTTCCGTCTCCTGTAACTCTTCCTTATCCTTCGTCTCCTTCTCCTCCTTCATCACGAAAGAAAGAATTTAAAATCAAAATGACCGTGTGGTGCCGTTGGTACGGCCTTCGCCAGCCCAAGTGGGTAGCTGGAGTGTTACAAAAGAAGATTGGAGATGTGCTGTGGTCTGTTCAGACCCCTCAAGGAATGGTGAAAAGACACATGAATCAACTTCGTCCTCGAGTACAAGTTGAATGAGGGGTGGTGTTATGTATTGTCTTTTATTTAGTTTTATATCATGACGTTGGGATTTGTTTTAAATAGATAGGTGTTTTACGAGTTTGTATATTTTAATACTCAAATGTATGTACGTCCTTTTAAATGTAATCCCTTACAGAATATATGTTTTAGTGTATGATAGTACCCCCAATCCAAAGGTGTTCTTATTAACTTTACTCCGGTTGTGGCACGAATTTTTTGCAGCTTTTGTTAAAATGAACTGGAATTGAGACAGGCAAGCTGATAAATTTCTGCTATGGAATATATGACAAGGATCTAACTTCGAGCCAAATACTCAACAAATATAAAATTGCATCAGGATCGTTCTATGTTGGAAACCTAGGAACACAGGAAATAAATATTTTCAAGTGTTCTGCATGTGGGGAAACAATAAAAAAAAAAACAATTAGCCACTTTCTGGGAGCATTTAACCCATTAAAACATACTTCACTTCACTCAAGAAGAGAGTGGATGCTTTTATAGGGAAAAAACTATCAGAGTCTCAAATTATGTATGGTCTAATAGTAGATAATGAGAGGTATGCATTACCCAATAAATGCATTGTTAAAGTCCATATGATGATAGTTGCTGCAATGGCGAAGAGAATGAATATAAACAAAAGACTTTTGACGGCGGCTAGGAAGGAGCTCCAAGAGATTGACTCCGATGCTTCGATTTCGACTTAATGTATGATCTCACAACACCATGATCTAGTTTTATTGAACAAGAAAAAAAATATTCAGTTTGTACATCATATTCTAGTTTTTAGAACGATACTCAACCGTATAAAACCTATTAATTATTATATTTCTATGTGTTTTATATTTACGTACTATAAATTTGCTGTTAGATGTAAAAGCGGAAGCCTTCCTATAGGCTTCGAAAAGTTTATTGTACGGAGTATGGCTTTGATTAGGAGGTTTGACAGTAGGTCATGCAAACTGCATTGCTAATGTTGTTGTTTGCCTCTTTCTTTTTTTTAATAACAATGACGCCGTAAATAATGTCTAATTAATATATAAAATAATTGATCGGAACAATATTATAAATCTACGCAACCTCGACTCTATAGACTGTATCGGCGTACAAATTACAATGCACATAGTACTACAACTATTAAATTATTCCTAATGTATTTTTATTACTTTCTTCCATTAATTTAACGAACTTAAATGAATCTCTATATGTAAGTAGTTATTATTGTGATTATATTTTCTTGATATTGATTTGCAATAAATGAAAAAAAAATATATACATAGGTTATCATATTTTTGTTTTAATATCAATATAGAAATGATGTTCTTGTTAGATATCACATGATGAGAGCAAATCTATTTATGTAGATTAACAAGTTCATTCTCAACCTCACTCCATTTAAACTTCATTCCATGAAATTAAAATAATAAAAAAACTGAACTGCTGGATGTTATCATTTTTTTTTTTAAATAAAATATTATTCTAATTATGATCCGCTTATAAGAGTTTATATTTAATTATAGTTTGATGTAGACATTCATAAATATTAAAATATTTTCAGCATTAAGAGTTTTCATATTGAAGATACTATATTTGATTTAATAACTTTTAAGAAACTTTATTTACAGTGGCAAAATATATATTTGGAGTTACGTTGTCTATAGAAAACACTTCTTGTATAGTTTGGAGAGACTGAATCTAAAGTTAATGTTTTTTACCATTTGACAAATAACTTTTTATTTGCATCATTTCATTATAGGTAGGATGGCGTCAACAGGTTTTTTATTAGTTTACAAATTTACTTTATTTACGCCTATTCAATTATATTAAATACATGTTTATCAGTTTACAGTAGTGATGAAACATATGTTAGGGCTTATGATCGTAATGGTAACATCTATTAATACATTTGCTTTATTTTCAGGACTAATTGATGGATTAAAAATGTTGATATACTTCAACTCCAAAAATTAGAAAACTACTCAGTGGCATAGAAATTGCTTTGCACATAAAGTTGTGACTTGAAAGGTATTGTTAGTGGAAGATTTGAGAAATTTTAGTTAGGAATAAAGTAAAAGGCTACATTAAGAATATTAAGGTTAATGAACTCCTACGATGTTTCTGGTGGTGTGTTTATATGATGTCAAATTTTTGTTTTTCGTTGAACTTTAATAATTATGGAGTTTTTCTTTCAAGAAAATTGGTGAAATACATTTTTTATATTGGAATTCAAATTAATAATAATCCTTATCTTTATTTATTTGTTCAAAGAAGATCTTCGTGTCATCTATAATACTTTATTTTGAAATTTAATGTGCTTAAAACGTGAATACGTATGTTGACAATATTTACATATTATTTGCATCTATATATGAATACTCGCATACTGTCAGTAAGAAAGTTTTGATATTTTGGGTCGGCTTATGTAGAATATACTTCGTATAACTCAGAATACAATTTTTAGTTGAACTTTCTAAATACAAAACAAAAAAAGAATATAACCCTAATGACAAAAGTTATGAATAATATAAAAAAAAACGAACATTTCCTGTAAAAATGTATACTTATACTTTCTGTCAAAAAAATACCCCGAATTGTTGTTTTAAATTGCTTTTGCTGAAGGTGATTTAAAAAAAAAATTATAGGTCGCCAATACTGTCTTTCATTATGACGGTAACTTTAAGTAGGATTTGTAGACCAGTTTGCATGCAAAGGCTGGATAAGTCAGTCTACCTCACTAATGATCCACAATATTTACATTCAACGACATTATTGAACAAAAAAAATCGTCATGCCAGCTTAAGGAAGTTATCACATTGCCTTAACATCTCTCACGAGTCAGTTTGTACGATTTTGACGGAAAATTTGGGCGTGAGACACGTTGCTGCACGGGCTGTTCCAAAACAGCTGAATTTTCTGCAAAAACATTACTGTGAGCAAATCTCTTCGGACATACTTGATTGTACGAATTTCGAACCAACGTTTATGGAGCGCATCATAACTGATGATGAGACGTGGTTTTACGAGTGTAACATGTAAACAACCCAAGAATCATTCGAAAGGAGGGGGAAAAAATTAAATGTAAAAGTCGTGGAGTACTAGAGAGGTAGAATGACTTATCCAGCCGTTGCAAGGAAACTTGTCTACAGATTGCGCTCAAACTTGGTATCATAATATAAGAAAGTGCTGGGGACGAAGAAAAAAAGAAAGTTTTTTAAATCCTTTCAGCAAAGACAATTTAAATTAACAATTCCCGGTACTTTTTTTACAGAATATATGTCACATCAAAGATTCAAATCCTGTTATTAAGGAGAAAAATAATTTCAGATTTGAAATTAATATGCTAAGTTAATCTAAACCCATGTTAAATAAACTCAACTCTATTTTTTATTGAACAATACATATAAAATGAAAATACAACAAGCTATATTTTAACATACTTAACAAAGAAAAAAAATCAATGAAACCTTTCAAAAATAATTTATTTGAAGATATATTTTCAAATGAATATATGGTGTTTCTGAATAAGAAAGCAAACTTTTTTTAATACCTTATAATTTCTAGAATTTGTTTTATTTCTGTACTCTTGGGCCTTATCGTTAAAAAGTTTTCTAATTATATAATGAAAAAAAAAGAATATTAATTTAAATATAATTGAGACATCTCTGTGTGAGACAATAATTTTTTGTGAATCTAATTATCATGGATTGAAAGAAAAAATAATGAATTTGTAACAAAATCAAAATTAGCAACATTTTAATAAGTAGCAATTAGAAAATAAATTACGGATAATGTTCATAAATACAATAAATTTTCATATATAGAAGAATAAAAAATGAAATTATTTTGATTATCATGAGTGTCATTACATAAAAAAAACAAATTAAAAAAATTGTACATATATATTTATGTATAAATTAATGTTTAAAGAAGTTTGAATTTTGGGGTGTCTAAATACATAATCAGCAATAATTGGTTAAAGTTATTCAGACATACTAAAATCGGGTTGCCACATCTATATTGCATGTACACGTATACTATTCACTTTTTTTAGTTGATTAAAGGAAGTTGTTTGTGAGAGCAATTTTTTTCCTAATATCACATACTATATATGTATATTAGACTGTACCAAAATGACAAAAGTCGGGAATTTGGTACTGTAGGATATTTTTTATTTTGTACTTAACCCCTTTAAAAAGGAAATAACCATCAAGATTTGGAAAAAAAGTTTCTTCATTAGCGCATTTTGATTGAAATCTGTAAAACGTCAAAAAAAAAAATGAAATTTTGATGTTGTTTCTTTAAAATTATCGACTTCAATCAAACTATAGGATTTTTATTTTATTATGTATTATATGTAGATACAATATATATTGTTAACAATACTTTAACAAACTTTCTATAACTTGCCTCATGATATGAGTAATTTAAGTATAAATATTCTACCAACAAATAAATATTCTCTATGGATACCGCGTAAAACGCGCATTTTTTCGACATTTCTCTTCTTTTTTACGACTCAAATCTCATTTTTTGATACCAAGTGTAAAATATATTATTGCCAAATACACTTTTGTTGTTCATTTGTGTCAAATCAGATACTTTATTTTACCTATTTATAATTTTAAATAACAAAAACTATTTATTAAACTCTTCAAAATACAACTTTTTATATATAGAGTTGATTTGTTTTTATTAAAACAAATTTATAACTTTATATTCTTAAAGTTTGACATCTTCTATTTATAATGAGTAGTTAATTCTTTTTTTTTTAAATAACTTTTTAAAAATAAACTATAAATGAATAATTGTTTCTAGTTTTTTTTTGTTACATTAATAGGGAAAATCAAACGAGATTTTAATTTAGCTCTGTTATAGTCCTGTCTCTCTTGTCCATAAACTTGACTTGAAGCGTTGGTTACTTCTTTAACTACACTTTTACAGTTTTGTGGGGGGTATGGTATTTTGGGAAGTTGAGCCTGTGATGAGACAAAACTAATGATGAATTTCTGCCGTGATTAAAGAATCACTGGCGTTGTTCCAATCCTGGATGGATATTAATTATTTAAGTAGAATCCTAATTTCTCCACAAATTTTTTGAACGTACATCTTTCCCCCATGCTATGATTCATTTATATTTGATGTAAAGTATGTGATGGACCTGATAAAATATTTCAATTTACTTTAATTTAATACCAAATATGAAAATTAAAATTAACGATGAACTCGACGATAACACGCAATTATTTTGAGTTATTTCCAGACAACCCATGCTTTGAGATGTAGAGTTGTAAAGAACGATTTACCGTTTTGTGCCATTTTCAGTGTGAAACAATTGCGATTTTCATATTAAGAAATCTTCATCTACAATTGCTGAGATAACCATTTTCCTAATGCTATAAGCATAAAATTGATCATTAGACAAAACATCAACAACACTTTCGATATTTCAGGCAGGCGAAAATTTTGCTTATTTTTTGAGTTTATAATCAAATTCTAAGTCGTAAATGTTACAACAAATAATTTTTCCAAGTTTTTCTGACTATTATAATTAAACACAGTATAAAGTTGATAAATATTATTTATACAATCTTACACACCTTAAAACGAGTTAGCTCCATTTCTTATGCTCAGTTCTTATGTAACGCAGTGGTAATTCATTGTTTATTTATTTATTTGGTTGGTTTCGACTTGTGGCTAAAAAAATGATATTGTCGACTCATGATAAATATAATAAAATACTATGAAAGAGCATGATTATAATTATACAATATGATAAAATCTAATGAAATAATATTGTAAAATTAATTAGTTAATGTGGTGTGTAATTAAAGTAGATGTGGATTATTTTTTAAAAGTATCTTAAAACCGCAAAGTGAAGAAGTTCGTCTCAATTCTTCGGGGAAGCTGTTCCATATCCGTATAGTTCCATAAAAAAGTTATGTCGGAGGTAATTAGTATTTTCCGATGGATGAACTAAGTAAAAATCGGAAGATGACCTAGTGTTGTACACCTTACTACATACTTTGGGCTTGATATTACAATGTGTCAGTCCATTAATAACTTTAAATATCATAGCCACCCACATCCTGAAGTTTCCTCCTCTTTTCAAGCGACGACAGCCCGACTAGATGTAACCAATCTCATAGGATATATCGCCGCATACCATCTTAATAAAGCATTTCTGTACATTTTCAGGAGCTTAGATTTCCTTTCGATACATTGGATTCCGCAACTGAGAACGTAGTTTAAAATAGGCTTAACATATGCTTCATAAAGCTTCTTCATCAGCTCCATATTTCTGTTTTTAAAACTCCTTAGAATAAACCCAAGCACTCTGTGTCCTTTTCTAACAATATTGTATATATGAGGGCTGAATTTTATGTTAAAAGATGTCAGCACTCCAAGATCCTTTAAGACACCCACATTCTTCATCCCTCCAAGATCAACAGCACCGCCCTAAAAAATCATAAAGTAGTTCTTCTCAAGATTTACAGGAATTCTCCAACGGTCGCTCCACCTCAGAAATTATCTGGGGTCATGTTTGGCCTCCTCTTCTGAGTGGCAAATTAGCTTTGTGTTGTAAGCATACATATATATTTTGGATCGGAGGTTGTCACACAGGTCGTTAATATAGACCAAGAAGAGGGTAGGTCCAAGGAGATTAGCTTGAGGTACAATTGTAAAAAGTGACTATTCGAAAGAACAAGTATATGTGCCAAAAGTTTCTATATTAGTTACATGATACCACCAATCCCCCATAAAAGCTAAAATCTATTGGCATATTTGAAACTAATTTTAACTTTTGACTTTACTCGATAAATTTTGAACTTATATAATTTTACCTTTCGATATTACTTTACTTTTTTGGTCTAGTATAATAACTTTTTAATCAAATAAAACCCTTGTAGAAATGACAGCGGCAGCTCGTTCGGAAATGTCATATCTAATTATTGTTTATATGAATAAACTATCAATAATAGTAATTGATCCACCAACTTCAATCATAAATAGGTCGATCATTAAAGATTGTATTCAGATTGACATAATACTGTGTATAAAATTATAAATGAGTAAGATAGGGTGTGTAATATGACATAAAGGACCAATGAATGTATATTTAATAATAATATATTAGACACTAGTTATCAAAAAACGAGATTTGAGTAGTAAAAATGTAGAAAAACATGAAATTAAATGCGCGTAATACACGATACAAAAAGATAAAATTTATTTATGCACAACGCGTTTGGAACTAAAATACTCATATCAAGTAGAAGATTAAAGAAAAGTTTAATATTATATTAAAGTAAAATATTGTTGAAAAATTTATGTTTTATCTATTTTACTTAAAAAATAAAAATCCTGGAACTTGATTCAAATCGATCATTTTAAAGAAATTAACATCCAACTTTAATTTTTTTCGACATTTTACAGATATTCAAATCAGATCCTGTCCATTATTGTTAATTTAAAAATAGATAATAAAAATTACAATTACATTTATAATTAATTATATAAATTATACTTACAATTTACATAAGTGCAATAAATATATAACTAATAACTAAACAAATCCACATTAATATAAAGACAATAATTAATATCCTACGATCAGGGACGACTCTCCTCTTTTCTCTTATTCAAATACACGCATTCTTCTTCTTCTCTTCACATCAGTTGACGAACAGGGATACCTCAAAACAAGAGTAAAATATTTCTTCAGTTTTATAATTATTTTCTTGTTTAAAGGAATAAAATGCAAAATAAAAAATATCCTCCAATTCCCAACTTTTGTCATTACGGTACATTCCAATGTATACAGGGTAGAGTAGCAAAATGTGGACTCGAGGGATGAATTTAAAAATACCTCAATAATTGTATATTTTCAATAATAGGAAAAAAAAAAATATTGTTGATAAAACTTTTTTACTCAATATAGGCACCTTCATTATCAATAACAGCTTTACACGTTCCTTGAAGGTCATGCAGGAGTTGAGGAAAAACTCCTCTGACAGGCTGTCCCATGCATTCAGTATGGAGGACTTCAGTGAGTCCCCATTTGGGTGTGAGGTCCTGTTGGTTTCCTTCTCCAAAGTTCCCTGTATAGAAAAGTCAAGTGGGTTCAAATCTGGTGAGGAAGGGGGGCATATCTCTTTGGACCAGAATCGATTCAAGACTTTTGGCACTTGTTGGACGTGTGAGAGGGAACGCCATCCTGGTCCACACGTAGTTACCTTCTGGGTAGTTAATCTTCAGCTATGGCAGGATGGTGTACCTAATTATCTTGCATTAGGGCTCCTAGCCCATTTTCTATACAACCTTGAAAAAGAACGGAGGCATCTTCTTTCCATCAGAGGATACAACGCTGGGGACCATTGTTTAGGCTGAGTATTTGGTGTTGTAAACCCCTTGGACCTTTTCTTCCTAGGAGCGACAGAGAAGTCACTGGCGTGGTGATTCATCGACTCAGTGGGATCCTTATTTATATTCTTTTTCCATACTTAAAAAGAACTTTGTATCCCTCTTTAAATTATGCACTCCAGTTTCTGACATCCTGGAGAGGTGTTTTCCATTTTTTTTATCTTGACAACTTAAAAACCAGGCTCCTAAAACATTTAACAATATCCATTATCTTCATCACATCAACTCCAGCATCAAGGAGATCTAAGATGCACTCATTATTTATATAAAATAGAGGATCATTGTAATTATTAGAAATTTATAAAAAAGTGGTATTTTTGAATTATATTGTTTAAAATGTTAAAGAATCGAAATTGGAATCTGTAATTTTTACAAGAATTATTACAACCCAAGTTTTTAAATAAATATATGGTTGACCCAGTGTGAAAAGATTATGACCAGCAAAAATTGTCTTTAATAACTTTTTTGTTTCCATATTTTAGAAGCGACAATATATAGTAAATAGACTGTGCTGTGAATTTATTCAGTACGAAACCATTCTATGTGACTTTAACAATCATATTTGCAATGCTGTTATGCATTCTTTGATAGAAATTATGACAAATTTATACTAACTATTAGTGTATTCCCTATACAGTTGTGTGCAATCCGTATGATTAGCTCTTATCAAATATTATAATTGCAATGTTCTACTTCACTAGCTCTACAAAAACGTTTTTAAGTTAACATTGTCATCTCTTAGTTTTATAAAATAGTTATATATCCTTGAAATTTTAACTTTATTATAAAATCCCAAACAAATAGCAGAGTTAAGCACTGTATTTCTGTAATTTTGCCTTAGAAATGTAGTATTTGGTACATGCATTTTATAAGTTTTGTATTTATAATAGGTTTAAATAGTATCGATCTAGTATTTATATTATGTCAATGATAATAGCAAAATTTGAATCTTTTAGCTTTAATATTGGCGAAAATATTTTGACCCAAATATTGTAAGTTAAATATATAAATTCAAACTTTTGTCCAGATAGCATATTTTCACGCTGGGTCAACAATTTATTTGTCCATGTAAAATATATTCCGATGAGAACAATATAGAAATCTATTAGCATGTAAGATTCTTCAACAATTTTTTTTACATATACAATTAAAAGATTAAGGTCTGCATTGTAAATTGAAAAGCAAACAATTTATCATTCACCGAATTTTTCTGAGGTTTTTGAATGTGGCAATGACAATGTAAACATTGATATTTTATAGTTACAGATATAACAATCATACTAAATAATTGTGTGCATAAAATATTAATAATAAATTTCATTTGGCAATCTACTAAACTCACTCAAGAGTTGTAAATCATTTGCTATTGGTGAATTATAAAAGGAAGCAAAAAAAAACGAAGTAGATATAATATTATTCTTCATTTTCATATCCCATAATTGGGGTAGGAAGTTTTGTTGAGGTGAACACTAAACATAAGATTTGTATTTATGACGTAATTTCCTTTTTTTATCGCATATACTGGCAAAGCATATTTTTACTACGCTCAAAATAACACTTTATCCATGAAGATATTTTCGTTTTCTTATTTACTCTTTGTTGAGCAATGATATGACAGGAACAACAAATAACAGAGGGGAGCACTCATTTTGTACAAATGAATTGAAGCCATAATAGGAAACAATCTTTGAGTGCAGAATCCACAACGGATCTAAGTTTTTCTCTCAGTCACCTAAATTTTGAAATATATTTCATTATTTTTAAGCCTAAAAATGGAAATATAACGAGTTCAGAACGAGATACAGAATCAATAAAATAACTTTTTTAATATAAAAACACTTTTACCTAAGTTTCATAAGTCTTATTTTTAATTCGTAAAATATGACTCTGAATTACACTACTATAATCCCACATAATTCAGATGACTGAGAGAAAAACTTGGATTAGTTTTGAATTTTGCACTTATATGTAAATAAATATGATTATTGTTTTCAATTCATTTGTACAAAATTCCCCGTCTCATAATTATTCCCCTGTGTAATCAATAGAAAATAATAACATCCCTTTTGATTAAGAAGGCTGTCAAATCATTTTTATTTCTATTTTATGCGCAAATCTCATCAGTATTTTTTTACTGCTTAAAGTATTAAAATTAATGATAATGATTACTATATTTATGTATGTTCGAAAGAGGAAAACAATTATGATAAATCAAAAATGTAGTACTGAAAAGCCCCATGGATTACTCCCTTTAGTATTAACATCACAAATATTTTTATTTTCCTTATTTGAATTATATTTATTTCTGGAGTTGGTTCATTGTTACGAATTCGTTAATATTAATCTTTTGTTACTAGGAAAAATGAATATAATTTTGTTCAAGTAAACCTTTATGAACTAATAATACAACAAACGGCATTGATTCATATGGATTCATATAAACAAAAATATTTTTTTCTATTTTCAGTACTATTTATAGTCTACAATTGCTTGTTTTTTTATCTAGCCAATGCACTTACCACCAACATACTTTTTACAAATATCACAATTTTGTATTATCCTACTTTTTTTACAATTTTTACATATCCCTTTACAGAATAACACACAAATGTTACAGTACTAAATGGAGGTTACCTGGACTGTTCAGTCATTCTAGATAGAACATCACATATTTTATTACTCAATAAATCTAATGACTGCAAAATCAGGCATTATGTTGACGGATATAAAAAAAAATATAACCCAGGAAATTTCATAGAGTTACAACATAATTTACAGCTATAATGAATCAGTGTTCTATTAATAAGTTTCCTATGATAAATGGACATGTTTGAAGGGTATTAAGAAATTCAGTATGTTTTCATTAAAACTACTATTACAGTTACTAACTCATACAATGGTCTTAAATATATTTCTACCAAGTTTGCAGAGTCGGTAAATAAAATGCCCGACTCCGACTCCAACACACACCTTTTTAATAATATATTTTATAGCCTACATAAATACTATATAGTCATTTGAGACTAGAGACTATAAATATAAATCTAATTTATAGCTATGGGTAGTTATTAGTTATTTGTAATAAATAATTTTGTCAAGATAAGATATTTAACAAGGTAAACAACAAATAAAATGAATCATAATTTATCTATTTCTATTAAATTCATAAGTTTATTAACATAATTTATGTACTCGTAACCAAGGAACAACAATACAAACAACCTCTTACACAGAGTTACTCTTTACTCTGATGGCATTGACTATTCGCAAGACTAAGCAATGAACTAGCATGGCTAGTGGCTATCCTTTACCCGACATTATAATTTAGGCTTTAAAGATGTTTGAGAATTGTGATTGTATAGGCCAGGGGTAGATAACATATGGGGCGCGTGCCACCGATAGGGAGGTTTATTAACTGGCATGCGCAAATTAGTAAATATTCCCGTAGTTTGTGTGTGGTTTTACTCGTTATTGTTAATAGTGGCGCACTCATTGATTATAAATGTTGAAGTTGGCAATTCATGTCTCAAAGGTTGCCTACCCCTGGTTTAGACTATCGAGGACGTTAGAAATTTGTAAAGAAAACTTATAAATGAGTTTACTTTCAAATTTAATAAATTAAGAGTAGTTAATACTTATAATTTATAACCATCTAGGAAAAAACTTAACGGACACTCAATGTAACCCTTAAATTATCAATAAGTTTTATTAAGATTAATTATACTAATTTATGAATCCGGAGTCGTTACAAATTTTCGATATTTCTAACTCTGACTCTGCAGCCCTGATTTCTACAATGAAAATACGCATAATAATATCTTCATGCTAAGTGAAAACCATGATATCCACTTAAATTCCCAGGAACAATATTATGTTGATGCCTAATACACTTCAATCGAATGAAGCAGACATCGAATTATAAACATCACATAACTTATATTTAATCAATTAGTGAAGATTGTTACATTTGTCAAAAGTCTTAGTATTAAACAACAAGTTTTAATCGTTCTAAATGTCAAAAAATAAATGATGCACAGTTAACAGAGCCCTTTTTAGAAGGATACGTTGCTGACGTAAAGGCCATCAATCTGCAAATGTCATTCATTCCTAGTCCCCACATTATTACATTGATTTAATGATTGTATCCTTTACGTAGGACTGGGACATTTAGTCATTGCCATTGGATTTACTCGAATATTATCTTAGGTATACAAGTAACTGAGAATATACATGATTATATAATTTTAAAATATTGTTATTCGGTTACAGGGGAACTAATATGCTGTCTATTTATGGTATCAATTTCTAGTTGACTTTACAAAATAAAATAAACTTACTATAATGTATATATTGCTCAAATATATTTCAAAATGATTTAAATATATTTTTAATCAATTCCATTGGCATGGTAAAATAAAAAAAAATTGAAAGATGTATCTCTTTCGGTTCGGGCGGGAAACAACTTTGTAACTGCCCTTACAATACAAGATGGGAAAACTATTTGGTCATGTTTTCCTTAGCCATGTTGAAGTCATTGCTTACAATGAAAATGTTATAGAGCCATCACTTTGTTCATACTCATCACCTCCTAAATAATTAATAGTTTGTATCCAGTCTTTTATGCTGTAAATCATTCTCAAAAGATGGGAACTTAGCTATGTGTCTTTGATCATTCTTAACTCTTAATTCTTGTGGTGCATCCAAAAAATAATTTAGTTTTTCCAAAAAAAAAGAATCCCTGGCTCTAAAATTCCTATTTCTTGACACAATCTAGATCTCTTTAACAACATTGGCTGTTGTTGCCATTTTCCGCCAAAAACAGTAATCTACAAGTGATAAATGATACCTAGTTAAGCTTCAACTTTTGTGCTATATTTATCTGAGGAATAAATGAAAGTATCTGAAGGCTCTTTGTTAAGGTTCAGTCGTGCCAAGTCGAAGTGAGTCAATCTCGTTTATGACATCTTTCTCTTTTGAGTAATAATTTTTATTACGATTGCTTTTGTCTCCACTTGAAGCTATCTTTGCCGTGTTTATTTTATTACTAACATGTAACAAGTATACAAATATTATTTTAATGCATAATAGCTATTAAGCTAGCTTCAGTGGTGCCATATAATTAACATTTTAAATATGTAATGAGCTCAAATTCAAATTTCTAAAGAGAAAGTAATAAAAATGTAGTTTTTTAATATCTTACTGATGTATTGGTCTTCTTATAACTAATCATAGTAATTAGTTGAAATTTTCTAATATTACAATAAGTGTTGAGTCGGTCCTCATTAAGAACTATGCTCAGTCCCACATTTATAAGTATGTTCTTAATGCATATCTGATATATTTTATTTGGCTTAATAAACCATCGAAATTGTTATGTGTTATTACAAGGACCGACAGTTCGAGTGGAGCAGACCAAAAATATAAGGACTGACGCAAAACTAGTTACGATACCTTTAACGTAATATTTTTTTTTGTAAATGTTTCACTCATAAAATAAATTAAAAATGGTTGGCTGTATAATTACTACAAGATGATAAATTTCAATATTTATATGTAAACCCTAAAAAATTAAAAACGAGTCCTTTTAAACCTTCTTTGTAGCGTATTAAAAAAAAACACATGAAAACAATGCATTCATCTATGTTATAAAGAAAGTTTTTTCTTTATTTTTTAATTTATGAATAGGAAAATCTTTTTTTTTTGCCTGCAACATATATTTCTTCATATATGAATACTCGTATATATTTTGCATTAGAAAACAATTAGTTAATGGGATTTGAATATTAATAGATGTAAACAGCCTTTAAAGTATTAGAAGTATGTTTTTATGCCTTTTTTTGTCACTTATAGTTGCTTATACGTACTAAAAATCTTTTTCAGTGTGTGAAAAAATCCTTAAACAACAACATTTCATTAAAATTGTTTTTATCAAAACATGTACTACTTGACATTTTGTCAATAAAAATATTTTCCTTACTTGTTTTCTTTATTCTATTTGCAAACTCCTCATAAAATAATAAGTATAAATTATGTACAGAGCATAGTTGTGATTATCTCCCAGGTTTTTAAGAAAACCTGGAGCAGTTTTCATACAGGAAAACTTCCCAGATTTATGTTTATTTTTATTAAATCCTACTTCTTATATGATACATAAGTATTCTTGTAATAAAAAAAAAGGCTCTAACTCCCAGTTTTCCAAAAATGGCATATATTTATTACCTATTCCAGCTCCGAATGTTTTTCCTACTGTAATAATATTTTTACATACACATTAAACTTTTTAGAGTATTTTTCTTTTAATAGATATTAATGAAATATTATGGAAAAAAGTAACTAACTTGTAATGAGTCAAACGGTAACTTGATTTTTATGGATCTGAATGTATAAAATCTGAACACTTTGAATTTTAAACTTCAACAACATAAAATTTATTATTTAACAATATAATTTCAACAAAATAAATAATATATATAGATGTGTGTCTGAGCTTTCTTAATCATTAATGTAGTCGCCTTTAGCAGCAATTATTGGTCCCAGGCGGCGAATTAAGGCCTGACACCCACTGTCAGTAACGTCGAATCGTCGAAGAGGAAGAAGGGCTTTGTGTAAAAGGCTAAACTGGATCCTGAAGAGTTAAAGAAAACAGTCCAGAGAATCCTCTCAAGTACTTGAGGGCCCATGCAAGAGATCCCTGAGGTTTCACACCAGACTGTCAAGAGAGCTATCATAAAGTGGGTGGAAAGAGCCTTGTGAGAGTGGAGAGGTCACTTTTGACACCACCAATAAAAGAAACCCATCTTCTCCGTTGCAAAACTCGTTTGAATTACCTCAAGAAGGCCAAAGCCAAATGGGTCATTAAGTTGAGAGACGAGAATACCTGGCTGTTGACCATGTGAGGAACAAACGGAATGATACGTACTTATACTTTATGCTTTTCAACTTATTTATAATTAATTTACAATGTGAACCTATTTCGATATTTATATTCGAGTGTTGAACATCAAAGTTCCAATTGTTCTAAAAACCAGAAAGTATAGGTAATAATCTTTAGTATGAATATGATCATATCATAAATAAAGCATCAAATCTATAACATCACTTCTGATAAATAAATACTTTTTTTGTACATAACAGTTGAACTATTATTATTTACCTTTACACATATATTTTGAACGTTATACATCAATCCATATGGGAGTGATATCTCATTCTTTGGATTTAGTTTTGTCTTACTTAATTTTTTCTTGTGAGTCTTCAAAGTTTTTTCTCTTGTTACAAATGTTAACGACATTTTTTGTATCTATTCTAGTTATAGCATACTAAAATTACATTTGATTCTTTTTCTTTCAACTACTCCTTTTTGTATCTTCCTTTATTGCAATTGTATCACTCCTATCTTTTAAAAAAGCCACGTTTCATCAACGCTAATGAATTGATCTAAATGATAAACAAAATTCCTATTCTAATTCATATGAGTTTATACAAAATTAAGGAAATTGCGTGAATGATATTACAATAATATTACCAAAAAGGTTTTATACTTGAACAATACCTCTTTATAATAAATCATGGAAGAATATTGGGCTTAAATTGATATTTACACAAGAAATAAATATCTAATTAGACATCTTTGATTTTAATTCAATTAATCAAACCTATCTTTGTTTAAAAAAACAAACAAAAAAAAACCCAGCATTTTCTAATGTTCCTAATTTTATGTGTAACAGATAATTTGTTTTTTATTAAATCATTAATATAACAATACCAAAGATGTGAAAGAAGTTTATTTTTCAATTACTATTACCTTTGATGTATATAATTCTTTCACAGGCTTCTTAAAAAATGCCCATTCTCTTTATTCAGCATGATTGATAACTACAAAATGCTAAAGTCGAAATCAAATTTAGAGCTCATCTTAAAGTGATCAAACAACTTATCAAACTTTTTATATAAACAAATTATGTTTTATATATATATAAATGGAAGGTTGACTTATTACAATATATTACTTTGAATATCAAAGTAGTTGAACAACTTTTTAATGTATTTATTAAAATAATTTTCTATAATAAGTTTTTTTGATTTTTATTATCTTTATTTATATCATATAAGTAGATAAAAGATTTGAGATTCAATTAATAAACCATCTTCTACATAACTTGATTATTACTTGATGTTAATTCAAAAAGTAGTAAGCTTAATTATATGGAATATATGTTTTTTTGTAATAAAATAGATAAGTCAAAAAGTGTGGTAGGTAGTTTTATTGGCATTAATACTACCCATAAAACTTGCCTTGAATTTGACTATCAACACATAAAATGTTATTCCGTTCTTTAATTTCATAATAAATTTATTTTTCTTACTAGCAAATATGGGAATTCTACTAATTAATAATGAATATTCAAGAAAATACATCTTAAATTAATATGTTTTAGTGTAGTGATAAGTAGATTGACATATTCTTAATATTTTAAAGAAATTGTTTCACTTTGTTAAATTACTGATGATCAAGTTAGAGTATAATAAAAGAGCCAAATGTGTAAACCATTTACTGTTAAAATTGAGCCCAATCTTCTGGAATACTTTACTAACCAATTGATCATAGAGTAATAATTATCAACTTTTTCAACCTAAAAAAAAAAAATACAATTCTCTTCTGAATGTCCAAATTTGCCCCTAGACATGGAAAACCCAATATTCAAATTAAAAAAATCTTTAATTAATTTATTAAACATAACAAAATTTCTTACCATCTGTTTATAAAATTAATCAATGAAAATATAACGGTTAAATATTAATAAATTTATCTCCTTCCG
Organism: Lepeophtheirus salmonis; assembly: GCF_016086655.4. NCBI lineage: Eukaryota > Metazoa > Arthropoda > Copepoda > Siphonostomatoida > Caligidae > Lepeophtheirus > Lepeophtheirus salmonis. The sequence goes on from NC_052144.2 coordinate 23,889,915, forward strand.
TTGGTCTCGAAGGTTAAGCTCAAAGTTCTAATTCAGTTTAGAGAAATTAATTTCTTCTAATATTTGTTTATTAAGTGGATGGGTATAAAGAAAGTTGGGTTTTAGAGTCCAACGTTTTTGAAAATTTCAACTTATATAAATACAATTTTATAAATAGAGCCTTATAATATAAAATTGATCAACTCAGTATTTTGTAATCTCCAAGATACATCTTTTTGAATCTTTTGAAAAATGCAATTACAATCCTTTAGAATACTTCTTGTAGATTTTTTTAAAGTATGCTTAAAGTTATTTTTAATTTCTACAAGTCGTCAAATTAAAATATTTTTATCATCTACTTCAAAAGTAAAGTTGCCCTGTGGACACCTTTTTTAACACCTCCAGTAGATTCATTTTTTGATTAAGTTTAATATTGAAATCACTTGCAAGCGATAATAGTTTTAAGTTGCATAATCTATTGATTTGGTTTTTTTCTTGTTAATGATCTTAACAATAAAGTTAGAGATATTTTCTTTTTTAAAAATTAAATCTAAGTTAATTCAACCACTATTGTTGGAATTGCTTTAATCTGCAGTAGTATTCATTCTTTATGAAATAGCAGATCATCCTGGTTAGGGATGTATACAGCAATTATATCAGCCTCAAAAGCATTTAATGTAATTAGAGATTTCCCCGAATTACCATCATAACGAGTATTTATAAACACAGGATATAGTTCTTCTTTAATAAATAAAACTATTCTTCTAGATAATGAATTTTCTTCATTCAATGATTCCATAAAAAGATAGTCATTTATTTCGTTGATAAATCTTTTGTGAGCTGCTTCTTGTTTGAATTAATGCAATTATGTCAGGAAATCAGATATCGTTTGAAGTTTTGAATTACCTTTGTATATGACAAAAGGATTAAAATTTAATGACAAAACCTCACAATATGTTTTTTGTTTGTTTTATTGTCCTCTTTTTCTGTTCTGGGGATAGCCCAGTGTCTAGTATACTTCTTTTGCTAACACTATCAGCTTTTAACTTTTGAATGTAAAATTGTCTTACAAAAGATTAGGCTTATTAGGTTTTTTGAGATTTCTAAAGTGATTTCAAACCAAATAATCCTCATTTCCACAATTTAACTTAATTTCTACATTTCTAGAAGGTTGATTAATATTTGCCCGGCTATCAGTTGAAAAGCTTATATCATCTTTTAAAACTTCTTTGTTTTTAATGACATTGTCTGTAGATATACATCTGGACAATATATTGTCCTTTATTCGATGAGTTCACATTAGCTTCATTATTTTCCCTTTTATCATAGCTTAAAATATCTTTACTTTTTTTACCTTGCCCCCAGATATATTAATCAAGACTATACTTTCGGCGTTATTTAATAAATACATTGACATTGATGACATGTTTCACCAACTGTCTCAGATAGTTTTTACGGTTCGATTTCTTCACTCATATTCAAAACTCCAGTGTCTAAAGTTTGGAGAACTTTTTCATTTATTTCAATATTTTGATTCCCTGTTTGAGATGGAATCTCAAGATTATCTGTATCCCCCAGTTTTGATTGACTCTTTTTGAATATAAAAAATAAATTAATAATTAGTGATGAGCACATCAATTAATACTATAATTACATACGTAAGGGGGGGGGGTCCAGGGATCTTACCACCCCCAGCATTTTTACCCCCTATTACAATAAATAGCAACCATGCAACCAAATATTCAATCTATTAACAACCATACAAACGTAATTATTAATTTAACTTAACGAAATAGATATTAGTGATGTATCAGACTTGTCTTAAAACATTACTTGTCACTGCAACAAGCAATATTTTGTAAGATCATTTTTCTTCCCTTCATCAATTTGAGCATGGAAAAGCTCTTTTCTGTGGAGGAAAGTGTAACTGACAGAGTTTAAACATCCTATAGCCTACCGATAGATGGATGTAAAGCTGAAATATCTTCTCATTTTTTTTATAAATAAGTGTAAAGAGACAGTGGACATTTAATTGTTCTCCAAAGCCTCAGCCGTTGATGACTTAATCATGTAAAAATACCTACTACTTATTTTACGTAGATCTTGATATAAAAGGGACCTCCCCTCCAAGACTCAAGGATGTGAGTCAATTTACATATTTTCCCTGAGCATCTCTAACGAAGAGGGTCTCGCAAACCCGAAGATGAATGATTTTTTTATCATTACATGAACATATTTATTGGTCAATTTTGCACCTCTTAATTAGCAATTACTTCTTGATTCGAGCTCAAAAGTAGTATATCCAAGAAAACAAGTATATCCTAACAACCATATTATTTATTTATGACAATGGCTCTCCATCATTTAATAGCTGTACTTCTTAATAATAATGATAAAAAAGAATGGGGGTAATGAGTTCGGGGGGATTGATAGATGGCTCGGGAAGTGAAATGCTAGGGAGTAACATGACGGGGAATACTTGTTCGGGGTAAAAGTACCGGGGGGTAGTTTTCCTGGGGTTAGCGGTTATATTCCTACGTGGGGTACCCCAATATTAATTTCTAGAAAAAAACATTTTTTTCTAGAAAAAGGTTAGTCATACAAATTTAGAATCTTTCAAAATAGTTTAACATTCTAAGTTAACTCTATTTTTCTTTGTCTTAGCTAGGAAAAAAAAAAATTCTTGTGTAGGTGCCTAACAAGGAACCTTAAATAATTGCCTAAAATTTTTTGTCACTATCCAGCATGTAAAAACAGAAAAAATAATATTTTGAAACATAATCACGATATTAATATACGTTAGAACCATGGTCTAAAATTTCTATGAAATATATGTTAATTATAAATTTTCAATAGATTTAAAATATCTATGATACCTTATGTGCATTCTAAAAGGATGGTACTTTTTCACAATGATAGTATTTCTACTTAAATTATAGTAAAACCATTGAAAATTGTGAATACAAAAGTTTGATTCCCATGCTACATTTTTTTAACAAAAAAATGATTGTGTAAATTATTTTGCTGCATCCGATTAATGCAGTGAAAAAGTTCTCTAAAACTGCATTAAAAACTTTTTATTTTCTCATTCACATCTGCTCTTATATTTTACAAAAAAATTTATATTGTGCATGAAAAAAATGAAAATTCAACTTAATTATTATATAATCCATTATTGGAGAAGGGGGTTCTACATATATTAATATTTCACCTTCTAAGATAGATACAATCGTTTTTTTATATAAATGTTCTACATGTAAAAAGTACTAACATAGTTGAATATCGATTTCCTTTAGCAACAAAAGTGTAAAGTTTAGATTAGCTTACTGAAACGCAATACGCATATATGATTTTAAAATATATGCTTTCAAGTTTCAATTTTTACTTGTTTTTCTGGAATTCATAGCTTGCCATATTTTCAACAATTGAACTATTTTTATAATAAAAGAAGAAATTATATTACAATTTTTGAATAATAAAAAATTGAATATTATCTACCACACTTAGTTCAAATTTACGAATAATATCTTTATTACCTATTTAACTTTATGATACTTGGTATTAGAAACCTTATTCCCTCTTTCGATCAGTGTTGCCACCTACCATAACTGATCTCCCCCTTTTTGAAAAACAAAAACAAACAATAATAAACGATAAAAACAAAAACAAAAATAACACACCCAAAATTATAAATTAAGCATAACCATTTGGCACACAGAAAATAAAAATAATTTTATTGTAATGAACTCAATGCAAGTTTCAGTGGGTTGATATGGATTATTTCTAGAGATCCTTTTATTTCCACTTTGAATGTTGAGCTGTCTCTAGCCAGAACGGTATAAGAACCTAAGTAACATTCGGGTTTTCCAATTATATCAACTCTCTTACATTTACGTATTTCCTTCGCAGACCAAACTTTGCTGTGGTTATGATAATTACTGTTAGTTCAACACGGGCTTAAATTCATAGCTCCCCCACAAATCATCAGTGTTACTCTCTGTCATTCATCAGCACGTTTTTGAGGTATACCGGGTGCAGTAAAAAAAGTCTTACACTTTCTATCTATAACTTTATGAAGATGTATTTCAGTAACCAGTTGTAATAGGGTATGCCAATAAAATAAAAATAACTAATAAGATGTTTTAGCTCCACTAATAATCGATTAAGCCCCCATTGGCAGCAATGATGACTTCCAAGCGGCCACAGGAGGCCTTGCACCCATTTCAGATATAGTCCTCAGGCATGGCATCCAGTGTTGGTTGACGCACGGCGCAGGCCTTGGACTCAATATTCACCAAAAAAGTGAATTCCAATGGGTTGGCATCTGGTGAGTAGGGGGTCACATTTTATACAACAACTTCTGGGCCTTTTTGGACGTGCAGGCGAACCATCCTTCTGGAACATCAAGTTTTCTGTCTGGATAGTAGATTTGGACACATGGTAACATGGCAATCTTCATTGGTTTCTTGCCAGCGTCCAAAAGTGCACAGACCAAAATTAGTTTTTTGTTTATTTTTAATATTTGACTGGAACAATGTTACTGTATTCTCAAAAACCTAGATTTATGTTTCAAAAAAGAAGTGTAACGATTTTTTGCCACACCCAGTATGTATATAAATATTTAATATTAACACATTTCAAGAAAAATATATCCTTCTAATGAGTAGTATAAGATATTATATTGTGTATTTTTTAAGTCTCCTAAATAAACTAGGAAAAATCGTTTTTTAACACAATTTTACTTATATTATATATATATTTCTAATAAAACGCAATAATGATATCTATTTATACATCTGCACGTTTATAAAAATATGATCTTTTTTGTTGTTGTTGAAATTGCTTATACAACTTTTAAAAGATGTCTAATATTCCTCAATGTCTATATTTGATGATTTTGTGGGATTCAAAACACTTTATTGGTCCTTTTTTGGTGGAAATTAATATTTCATGTTAATTTTTTTTTTGTAAAAAGTTTGAGCAATAATGAGTCGACGACAACTCTAAATTAGAGAATAATTATTTTCTAGATAATATGAATGGAAACAACTATAATATTGTTGAAGAAGAGCTACTAATGAGCATGTGGAATTATTATAAAGGTTCACAATTTACACAATCATTGAACACATTTTTTGGAGAAAATTGAGGACCTGAGCAAGGAACAAGGTAGAATTTTAATCTGGGCATTCAATCAACGGAATAACGGTACCAAGACTGATGGGAATTATTGCATATGATGGCAGATTCTTGCTAGATGATAAACAACTTAGAAGTTCTATGTCAGAGATCGAGCAAAAATTAAAATAACTGTAACTTTCTATTGATCTGTGCACCATATAATGTATATGCATTTTTATATTTTAATTATATTACAATATTTGAATGTTGTTCCTAAATTTGTAAAACTAAAAATTAAAAGTTTATATCTTGAAATCTTCGATGAGTAATTTCAATACAAAATTTAAAAATGCTATATCTCAAAATTCTTATGTGATAGACAAAAACTGATGTGATGTTCGTAATCTACAGGCCAACTTTAGTTAAAATTTGTTTATATTCTTTTTGGTAGATTATTTTGCTAACCAGTGTTATATTGTGTATTATAACAAGAAGCAAAATAAAAAAATAATGTACCTATCATTGAGATAATAAGTTAATAACACAATGCAATAGCATTTTCAACCGTCGGCTAAAACTCAAATTTATTATTGTAATATTATAACACCAAAATAAACATTAATATTTTCAATCAATATAGGTTTGGCCTTTAAAAGTCTTATTTTATAAATTACTTTTTGAGTTTAGTTTTGAATAAGAACGATATTTTGAAATGAAATAACTATATATATAAAAATTTAAGGAAATAACAATTTATAAAAAACATTCCAACATTAAGAAGATAAATGGTTTATTATGTTATTTTGAATATAGTTCCAACAAAATGGGGTTAATCAAACAAAAGTCTAATGAAATGTAGGCTCATATATATAGGTCAATTTTTTTTTTTTTTCATATTTCTTTCTTTTTCTTTAAATTATAGCTAAAAATTAAGAATAAACTTTAAATTACAACTTCAAAAAACTTGATGTAGAATTATTTTTCGATTTTGAAGGATTTTGTCAGTATAACTTTTAATTTTCTCATTGAATATTTAACTAATAAGCAATATTTCAAAATAAAATATAATGAATAGGTTGTTTAACTTATTTTAGTAAGTTATTCGTATTTTAGAAGCAGAAAAATTTAAAATTTAAATATTTTTTATATCCAATGTATTTGATTAGTATTTATTGATTAAATTTAAGCATCTTATTGACTCATTAATTTTTAATTTGTGAATTTTTCTGCCTCTGAAATATTTATTACTTCTTAAAAAATGCAAAAAATATAAAATTTGCAAATAAGATTCCCCATTATACGTGATTTTTGTATAATTAGACACATTTTGTAGGATCTGTATTGAAGGTAAATTAATAAATATATTTTCTTTCGAATTTTGGAATGTTTTTATCAGTTTTTATATCCGTTTATTATTTTAATACAGTTATTTCGCTTTGAAATATGACTATGAATCGAAATTATACTCTAAAAACATGCATAAAAAATGCCATACCTTATGCAATTGAAAATTAAATTTTTCCCCGTATATTATATCTTTAACAACAATAAAAAAGGGGGATTTTAGGCGGCGGACGTTCCAACACCTAAGTTTTGTTGTATTTTATATTTTAATTTACGCATTACATATGAGTTTATCAACTTTGCTTGTTTTTTTCAGTACTCTTTGACATAAAGTGTGCTTTAATTGTGGAGGGAAAAAGTGGATACGATACATTAAAAATAAAGAGAAACATAGAACATAAGAAAGAGAAACATAAAACATAAGAAAGAGAAACCTCTTTCAGTAATAATTCAGTCGCATTAATAAAAGGTAAGCCAAATCCCAAAGTTAAAATCGAAACATCCATCTCCGTCACGGGAAAGAAACACAATTGATCCAGTTCTGCAAAAAATTTCCACTCATTCGATATGTTTCTCCAATACCTTATTCACAAACTATTTCTCTTTTCGGATTCTAACTTACACCAAGGAATCCATATGGTCTCTCTGGATCCAAGCCGCTTCAATTCATCACTGTATGTGTAAAAATATGACATTGGACTATACCAATACTTTTTATAGTTGCAATTTGAAGAATGTTTTTTATGTTCCAAAGCAAAAAAAGAAAATCCAAATATGAGGCAATTATTAGTATATGAAAAATAAAGAGTTTAGTTGAGGATTTGATGTAGATTTAAATGTGTTAGTCCTTGTTGGAGTCAGAGTAGAATTGAGAATTGACATCGTAGTAATTCCTACCTACATTCTTGCAATATACGAGGATTTGTTTAAATTTATCCATCCCCTTGAGTTAAAAATGAGAACAGAATCATTTTTGATCAAAAATAGTGATAGAACGATTCCAAAAAAAAATCCCAATAACGATTCAAATACGATTCTAGTAAAAATTCCTGATTCTTATTCTTAAATATTTTAAACAACAGTTAAAAATATCATTTTGCTATCAGGGGTTTCCAAAAGTTATATTTTGCAAGAAGGGTTTGTTTTTAAAATTGTTTTGAGAAAAAAATCCGATTTTTTTTTTTTTCATATTTGAAAAATTAAATTTTTTGGAAAAAGATGTCATAATTAAATATCAAATTTACATCTTGATTAAATTTTTTTTTTTTTTCAAAATTCAATATTTTCCATTGTAAAACTTTGTAATCATTGTTGAAAAAAATAAAACATTTTTTTACTAAGCATTTATAAAAATTCCTTATGCCTCCAAATACATATTTCTTACAAAAAAATTTCAAACCCATCGCTATTCTAAAAAATTACATTTTTTGTAAAAGAATCAAAAATCCACAGTTGTTCACAAAAAATGGAATAATACAAAAAATTTAATTTCTTCGAAAAAGAAATTGAAAAATTAAATATTAAATTTTGTTAAAAAGCAAAAACTCCTTTGTTTTTTTTTCTCATAACTTAAAAAAGTAATATATAATAATATATATATAAGAAAAAAGGAATCGTAAGTTAAGCTTTATTTTCCCTGATGCCAATTCCGATTCCCAGAAAACACCCGATACTCTGATTTCAATTAATCGTCCTAACACTAATCAAAATCAACTAATTTTTGATTAACTGTCTCATATTTAAAACTACAGATGAATTATGTGGGTAGTTTTAATGTTCAATCAAATATAATAGATACATAAAATGCAAAATGAGAGATAATATTTTTTTTTAAAATCAAATACCTGTCAGAAATGAGTTAAAACTTTTTTTGATGTATATTAAATATTATGCATTTAATTATTCTTTCTAACTTTTAAATTGTCAGAAAATTAGCATCCCATTACTTTAATCAATATATTAAAGGAAAAGCTTTCGTTTCTTTAACGCATCTTAAACATCTTATTTTGTAATAAGACAATATACACAGCAAACAGAATCTAATTGTACTTTTAAAAAGAAACACTTTAATATAATATATTACAAAGTTTGTACTTTTTATCCGTATTTTTAGATCCTTCAACCGATTTAATAATGTTATTTTATTTACTCTTCATTAGTAAACACCCTTTTAATGGCACGGTTATTTAATTACATGACCATCTTATAAACAATTAAAATAATCAATTGTAGATTAAATTTTGTATTATTGTTTTGAACTATTCCATCTATTTTCCACAACATGTTAAAAAATTTAAAAAAACAACCAGATTTGAAAGTAATAACTAACGTTATTTGATGTAGACTTTTTTAAATTTCAGTGATGCCAATATTTCCTATATTCGACAGCTACAGATTAGTTTGAATTTTTCAACCAAAATTTCTACTTCATTTTCTCCGCTTCTTTCATTCCACAGTAGGATTTTTCTATATACAATATGACATAGAAGGCTCATGTCAGCTTCATGAAATTTCGCCAAATGATATTTGAAACATCTAAGTATTTAAGAAAATTTAAAAAAAAATTAATTAATTATAAAATTTACACTTAATTTTATTTTAATCTTGCAATTAAAAAAACTTCCTTTCTTTTCAAGAGGGCACAATATTTGAAGCGCCTTCTATGTTGTTAAAATACCTATAAAAATCAATTAATATGCTCAACATATTAGTATAAATATAAGACAACGATATAATTTAAAATCCGAATGCTTAAGGCGTTAAATTTTTATTTTAGATACAAATTTCTCTAATATATTAGTATTAGTATATATTAGTTGTGATGAGCTTGCGTCTATCATTTAAAATAAAATACTTTATATTATATATCTGTTGCTACTTTTGTACGCATTAGTCCTCGTATTAAAAAAAAAAGAAGAATCTAAGAAACCGAATGGAAAAACAGAGAAACTACTTTAAAAAAAGACAATTAATTAAATTCACTAAACCCCTGCTAAAAATTGCTCAACACACGAATAAATCTTAAACAATGCATTATCAACGTTAATGCAGAACTTAATATTTAAAGAGCAAACTGAAAAGTATTAGCGAAAAATGTAGATTCAATAGGATGAGTAGAATTTTTATAAATCTTGGGCCGTATAATATACCACCTCTCTAATATATGGACAAGTAATTTAAAAAGAAATGTTTAATTTAAATTAATTTCATTAATAAAACATTGATCATATATGTCTTATCTAACTTTTTAAAATAATTTTGTCTCTTTAAAAAAAAATTTACAATCTCAAATTCCCTTTTTTTTCAATAATAAGTTTTATCAGAAAATAAATCTCGTTGAAAATGTTTAATATTGTAGTTTAAAAGAAACGCCTACTTTTTTTCTATATTTTGTATAATATTAATACAAAAATAAGTATTGAAAATGATTTGTTATTCCACTTCATAGTCAAGTTTTAAAACGTAATTGTTAAAAAATAATATCTTATATATATTGAAGATAAAAATTTTAATTATAATTAATATATTTTTGATTAAATAAGCAAATTTCTTAACTCCTTCGATAATATTAAATCGCAATGTTCAATATACTCAACACAGAATGATATATCTTCATCTCTTTATTAATCATAAAGTATGCCCTTTATGATTTATGTTCAATCTTAAAGTACCGAATACGATTTTTCATTAAATAAAAAAAGTCAAGTCAGATCTTTTTTGCGCTCAAAGGAAAATATCAAATGCTTCAAACCCAATATATGTAATTTTGAATATATTCAAATAACTACTACAATCTATTTTGTTAGAGTTGTTCTTATCTGTATGATCCTCAGGCTTACACATTTTATGAATGCTTACATTAGATAAAATTTAAATTTAACAAAAAAAAAAAAATTCAATTATATGTAAAGTGTAAAGAAAAATCTAGTGTCGTTATTTCAGACTACATACCGGGTGATCCATTGAAATCTGAAAACCTATTAATTGAGTAATTAATTCTGATTGAGTGATTGAAATTAAGTAATATTTTGATATATTATAGCATAAAAACTAGTTCCATTGCAAAATAAACTTGAGCTCTCTAGTACAAGTCGAGAAAATGACAATTGAAAGTTATCGATGAATTTCCATTCGCGCATTCAAAGCAGCTGGACGTCTCCAGGACCACCATCTACGCCATCAGCAAGTAAGAAAAGGCCAAAATGGACCCGGAGGGCTTAACAAAAACAGCACAGATCAATTCCTCAGGTACATGAAGGTCCATTCAAGAGATCTCTGGGTTTCATACTAGATTGTCCAGATATCTATAGAAAGAAGGGACACTTTTGACACAAGAAATGAAAGAAACCCATCTTCTCCGTTGCAAAACTCTTTTAAATAAGTCTTTTCAGTTCTTTTGAAAACTTTTTAGAAACTTTTGCCCCCCCTATATGCCATGATCCCCCCAACCTTGTCAACCACATCTTTTGGGTGTATATTGAGGGGGATGCCTGTATTGTGCGTCATACAAACATTGAGGGCTTCTAACCCAATGCCAACCATCACTGGAATGCCATGACAGAGGACTAAATCCATAGAGGATGCCAGGATTTCTGCTGCCTAAAAGCCATCATTGCCGATAAGCACAGCTTCATGAATGATTAAGAGAGTTTAGACACACATCTATTTATCCGGAGCGGAATAAACAAAATCAAAATACCGCGTATTGTGCTGTTAAGTATCAGGACTATGAACACTATTCACAATTTTAGCCGCCTAACTTGCAATGTTGCCTAGTTCGTAGAAAAGTCGTAAAATATGTGGTTTTTTCTCTTTTGTTAGTGTTCACCTCTGACGCATGTTTCTACAAAGTTTTTTTACTATAATTTTTCTTTTTCCAATACAATTCAGCGTAAGCTTATTGCACTTATACAACGCAAGATACACATTACAAAAGCCTATTATGTTCTGTGTCAAACAAAAATAAATGTAGTCAAAATCAAGGGAAATAAAACAGGCCATCCGATTCGAGAGAGATAGGATGCCACTCGGAATATTTGGCCTCTTGAAAAGTAACATATACCTTTTCAAGTAATAAATGAAGATAATTCTTTAGAAAATTTCTTAACACCAAGAAAAGGGATACACAATATTCACAATAGGTCATTACAAAATTTTCTTTCTCAAAAATCGTTATTCGATCGAAAAGGAAGCAAATTATTTATCAAAAGTGCCTTTTATTATTTAAAAGGCACCATTTTTTAAATTACCCTTATATCAAAGGTGCACAAATGAGATGTCAGTAGGAAAAATTGAAAATGATGTTCACAGGAGGGGGGATTTCCAAGAAAAAACCTAGCTCAGCCTTTATTTATTATTTCCATATGAATGTTGTACTTTTGTCTGTTTCCTTCTCTTTATCCGAGTGTAATTAACCCATAGACTCAAAAATTATTTACACACTCCAACACGTCGTTCTACAGAAATGATCATTTTTTAAACAAAAAAATGATCTACATCATAAATTACCCCTAATGAGGTAATTTAGAAAATTTAGGGGGGAGGTAATGTCAGTGGATGTTTCAAGTAAGGGAAACGAACATAAAAGTACAAGAAAAAAAATTTCTTCGCATATTCCAGGATCTTTAAAACTTAAAGAATGGAGAAATTGTGCTTAACTCATTAAATCAAATTATACATCACACATAAATAATGAATAACAGTTCTGTATATGTATTACGCCATGATACTTGTGTGTCATTTCCATTCCAGAAAGAAGGACTTTTACTTTCTAGTGTTAAAGAAATAAACAAACAAATATCATACCATTAGAAATTTGTTCTTGAATATTCCAAGTAGATTGGTTTGCCCTATGGAGTTCTTGAAAGTGTGGAGTAAATTAATTATATTAAAAGTTATATTCGGTTAACGCTACAAAAAATGTACCCGAACATTGATCTATATGTATCAAAATTTGTACACATATTACTTGAATACTTTTATAGTTGTAAGTAACATAAAAATATAGTGTATATCATACAAATTTGTGGTCCAAATTTGACAGAAATTGACAACAGTTCCTTTATTGACATGTAATTTTTATATGAAAATATGATCTAAAGCCTCAAATACACATACACATATTTCTTAACTACTTTAACATAATGTTAAATAAGATAAAGAAAAGTGCCCTAACGCATTAAGGTGCAGCATTTTTTTAAATTAAATCCCATGAATAAAGCTACAAATATCAATTTTTAAAGTACTCCATATCCATAGAAGAAAAAAATAAGGATATGATATAGGTATGTTAAAAATGCAAACGTACAGTGCAAAAAAAACAAAAAAACTTGCAGTGGACGTGCACGGAAGTCTAGCAGTGTTTGGGATATCCCCCAGAAATGCTGGAGTTTCATTGGTTAAATGGAAAGAACCAATTTGACGTCTGAACTTATGTCATTGATACATTTTTAATCTTTCCCCCAGTCTAGAAAAAAAATTCAATAACTTGCTTCGTTTAATTGCACCATTCGCTGGAAAACAAGTCACCTCGAGATAGCCTTCGAAATCAAGGGTGTGGTGTTTTGGGTCAAATAAAAGTATGATGAATGATAATTAATTTATTTATTTTGTATCTTGTAAAGTTTTCTACCAATCTGTCAATGCCAAGTATATCAATTTCAACCCGATATTGGACATTCCATCTTTATTAAATTATTATTTTTTTATTGAAATTATTTTGGCTTAATTCTTAATCCCTCATTATAATAGCTATGTTAAAAAATGCCGATTTACAGAGAGAAAAATACTTGCAGGAGGTATGCACGGAAGTCTAAAAGTGTTATCATACTAGATTTTCATTACTTAAATGTGGAAAATCGATTTCACGTCTTGTATTTTAATGTAGTAAATTTTTAATTTTTCACCTAGTTAATTTTTCAACTTTCACCTAGTTAATTTTTAATCTTTCACCTGGTTAATTTTTTTTTATCTGTTGCTTCGTTTATTAGCACCATTTGCTAGAAAATAAGTCATCTAAAAATAGCCTAAAAATCACAAACAAAGTATAATGGATAAAACAAAAGGTGTAATGTACTTCAAAACATTTACTTATTAAGTATCTTCTAAAGTTTTCAAAAAATATCTGAATGCAACGTACATATGATTTAAACCCCACATTAGTACCTTCAATCTTATCACTGTGCAATATGACCCATCTTTTTTTCAATAATTATCATTTCTTCTGGAGAGTGTGGGAAGATATTATATACTCGAATTTAATTTTATACAATTCAATTACAGGTATTTAAAAGTATGTTTGTTTTTTTCAAAATACTATACTATGTAATTCCTAAAAAATCATTCAATTAAGAAAGTTGTGATGCTTTTGTTTCATCACATCACAAATTTTAGTGTAGGCAAAGACATAAACAGTACAAAAAAACTGTGAAATTTCGAAGATAAATTGTTCATAACTTCCTTAATACTGAAGCTAGAGACAAAATTTTGGTAGCAAAATGTCTTTTGTACCATTGTTGAATATTAAAAAAACAACAGGAGAAAAAGTGATGATATCCCAAGATAAATTTGTTAGAACTTTAAATTTAAGCTAGATATATGATTTTTGTATGAAAAAGTTTCTTTTACCAATATCTATCAGATAACATCGATTAAAAAAATCCCAAATTTTTTGAGCTGATGCCCCCTTGACTATAATATAAATTTCTAACGGCCCTCCCCTTCTAAACACATATAAGTTTCTCTTCAAAAATGAACAAAATGGATGAATTTTGTGTAGGACAACCGGAACAACAATACTTTACGTAGGACTCTAAAAATTAAAGAACAAGAAACAGCTTTTTAGGCAATATTGAATTGAAAAATAAATAATAATATAAATGAACTGATTCATAGATTCCAGAGCTGTATGACAGGTATACTTTAACTTGTAGAAAAACACTTACATCCTTAATGTTCTATATAGGTAAACTTAGTTAGAGCTACGTGTAATTGGAAAGATATATATTCATAATATATATATATAATGGAGTCCAAAATTGATAACAACTTGAAAGGCTATTATTACAAAGAGGGGCCTTAGTAGCTTCAGTTCCAATTTTTTATATATAAAAAATTACATCACATTTTTATAGGAGATTTATTGTACTAAATCAAGTAAATTGGTTTTCAGCACTAGAAAATTCACAATTACAAACCCTTTTTCACCTCTGTGGAGTATTTATTCAATGCAAAGAGTGAAATATAATCTAATTTGTTACATTATGGAATCATTGTACATACAAAAGTCAATAAATAATTTTTCAAAATATATTGAAAATATTTTAGGTACCCTCAAAAACAATCAGAACTCCCATAATGAAGAAAAAAGTGTTAGTAATCTTTTGAAAAAAATAGTAATAATACGTCCCCTAAGAAACGATAAGAAATGAACGACAAACTGATATCCGTTCAATTATTTCCTGGCATCATTGTTTCATTGAAAAATGAACAAAAATCATGAACGCTGCTCCTTTTTCCATTCAATCTCCAAGGCTGATGCTTCATAACTGAGAACTCCCAACTTGGGATTCAAATTGCACATGAGTATAACTAAATTTAGATTTGAGACTTGACTCAGATTCTTAAGCCTATTCAATTTAGTTTAATATTCGTAGGGGATGAACAGACCATTAGTCAGCACAATAAATCCTGTGCCTGATCCCACTCAGTTACTAATTTTGTGAGCGCTCTCTATGTTATGCTCGTTTTTTTAAAGAATTGAGCACACTCTTGCTCATTTTTTCACTCGTATAGTATTTGAATATGACAATTCTTCATGATTGCAATCAATTTATATACAAGTATTATTTATTCCAAAAATAAAGAGACATAAGGTAAAAGGATATATAAACTGGAAAGATCTAAAATTATATTTAAAATTTAAAAATCCATAAAATGATTTGATTCATTGACAAAATATTATTTTTTCAAAGTTTTCATTTTTTAAACTCTGGCATCTATCCTTAAAAAGTTGACTACCTTTAGATAAACGGTAGCTGATGACTGCATTTTATAGGTCAGAAGGTAAAATGTATGCTTGATTAGATCTTACTGCCACTGTGTCTAATATTAAAATATCTTTAAATAACAATAATTTAGTTGATAGAATTCAGATTACCACATACAAATAGTATAATATAAAGTACTGATGGGAAAACAGCGTCTTTTGAGGCATGTTCTAGTGTTCTGTACCATTTGTGAACAATCATATTTTTTGATGTTTTTTGATATATTTGGGTTTTATACTATATACCATCGAAAATTTACATTATTCTCAATAATCAACATTTAATATCAATGGCTTGAATACTTTGACATGTTTGATGTTTTTTCGTAATTAGTAATTGAATTCAAAACCCGTTATATCTAAATATTGAACATAATGATACATATTGGAGAAAAAATGAATTGAGATGAAATTATTCAATTCAGATTTATTAAATACATTACACTAGCCTCAGACATCACTTTATATAAATTTCTGGATAATTTGGCATTATTCAATCAATAACATGTTTTTCTAAATGGTTAGATACTAGGTTATATAGACTTTTATTTTATGCGTAAAGTCTGTATCTATCTCTGTTTGTGAAATAAATGGATATGCATTTATTTAGGGAAATATATATTAACTGATTCCTGAACAATTCCTTCCTGGTGAATACCCACCTATATCAATAAACCAAATTTGAAGCAAAACAAAAAAAATGCTAGTTTTTATTAAGTCTAAAACTATATATTCTTAATTTTATAAGAAACTTAAGGCAACTGTGTAAGATTCAGTGACAACAATTTACATACAACTTTATCAATAGGAATTAATAATGTTGTTAGGCAAAAGGCAGCTGTAGGAATTATATTATTTCTTAATATGTATTATAGAGAAAAAAAAACTGTGGGAAAAATAAATACCAGAAATCAAGATCATACAAGATCATTCTACAAATATTAGAATGATTTATTTTTATTCGCTAAAATATTAATATTTTGTGTATTAATCGCATTTAACAGGTTGTATGTCATCCTTCGCCAGTTCAAAGAAAACGATATCCTGATTGTTACCAACGTATTGTGACTGTTTTAAATAATTGTGAGAATCGTGGAAATTTTGATATTCCAATGTTTCTGTTTCTCTAGTATCTCATGTTTATATATGCTGTTAATTTAGAAAATACAAAATTAATAGAAAATAAATATTCAAAACAAAATCGAATAACTTTATTTTTTGTCTTTTTAGTTGAAATTGGTTTATTAATATTTGTAGGAATATTACCCATGCAATTTTATATCTGGGAGGGGGTCAAGCATGATACCTTTTATAACTTGTATGCAGAGGCTTTGAAAAATTTCATTGGCAATTCAATTCAAATATGGATTCCCTGGACCTTCCAAATCTTCTAGCACCAGGGTAATAAAGAAAGGCAGTTTTTTTTATAAACAATGGAATTTCATAAAATGTAACTTTCAAATAATTTAAAAAAACTGGCTATACACCATTTTGTTCGTTTGTCATAGGCCTAATAAGATTTTTCCAATGTATCTGGACCACCCTATATATATTTATGTTCCAATTTAACAGAACCACCACAAAATCCCACGTAAGAAGTTGTCAAATAAGTGACAAGATGACATCAACAATAAGTGTTTGTAATGTGATTCAGATGTAAAAAAACAACACATAGACTTTATACGTATATATTCTCTGCTAAAAAAAGTATGATAGCAACTTTGGAAAGTAAGATAAAAAGTCTCGTTTCAAATCATATTTTTCTACAAATCTATCTATAAATGCCTGAGGTATGTACATAAATTAAAGAAAAAAAAACCCTCTAAATTCTGATTAAAGACAAATCTATTTACTCAATAACTGACTAAAAAAACTCGAAATATTTTTTTCCAACACAATTAATTTACGAATAAAAATCAATTAAGTATTGTGCCATAATATTACTCACAACTCTAAAACAGGATATCAATTATGTTAGAAGCTGTCAAATGAATCCAAATGAGATACATTCATCACAAATCTATTTGACAATAGCCATATATTTTCGGTGTTTACTTTTCTTGTACTATTATATTATTTCAAATACAAGTGTAAAAACATCTCACAACGAAGATTAACAGTATATATATTAATGCTGAATGTCTATTATAGCATCATTATGTTTTTAAAGATGGCAAAATTGTTCATAGCAATTGTATTCTTCCAAATCTTCTTCACAATTTGTTTGAGTGAGGAAAATGTTTCCGGACAGGGCAGCTGTAGAGTGTTGGTAGATGCTTACGATAGAGCCGCTATGTATTCGAGGAACTTTATTGGAGGACGAAGTAATCGATGGCCTAATGGAATTGTCCCATACACAATCAGCTCAGATTTCTCTTCAAGTCAACGACAAACGATTATGGATGCTTTTAAGCACATTTCGGATCGAACATGCGTCACATATGTTGAAAGAACAAATGAAGCAAACTATTTAGATATCTTTACTGGTGGAGACGGATGCTTCGCTAATCTTGGCTACAATAGTAGAAGAGGAAGAAGTCAACTTCATTTACAGTCCAATGGGTGTGTGGTACGACGATTTTCATTATGTAAAAAACTATTATTAACAATTTTTTTGATAGGTATTGGGCATTATAACTCATGAATTGCTCCACATCCTCGGATTTTCTCATGAACAAACAAGACCTGATCGAGACCAGTATGTTAAAATTAACTGGGAAAATTTAAAAATTGGAACCCACAGCAACTTTTGGAGAGCTCTTGGAGAGAATGAACCTGCTGCTATTCCATATTGTGGAAGTGTAGGCGTCGATCAATATGATAATTGTTATGCTGGATTTAGAGCGTCAACCTTTGGATTGAACTACGATTATGGATCCATTATGCACTACGGACTTCGATAGTTAGTATCATTTTTAAAACTTTAATAATCGATAACACTCATTTCTAATATTATTTATTTACCTAGCTTTTCAACTAATGGTCGAAACACTATGACATTGAAAAAGTCTACAACCGCTCAAATTCCTAACAGAAGGGGATGAGCAGTTTGGAATGTTCAAAAACTATTTAGCCTATGAATGCCAAGATGCTAATACAACTCCAGCACCTACTACCACAACCCCAGCATCTCCAACTTCTAAACGTGACTATTTGCCATATCTTAATAATAAAAAAAAAGCTGGTTCTTTTTCTTTTTTTTGCAGGCCATGATGACACATTTAAGTATTGTCATGTTGACTATAAGCATCTTTGTGGAAAAAACGAATACATGCAGAACCATTGTAAAAAGACATGTTTCAACTGTGGTATGTAATTTATTATTTTACTTTATATTAGACTTCATACCCTTGATTTTCATTATTTAGTTTGTGAGAATATTTACGGTGATGATGGCTGCAGTCAATTACCGGATATTGTGAACAAAAATCATCCAGAAATATTGTAAAAAACATGTAAAAAGTGTTAATTCTGAATGTACTTTGCCTTGTTTTGTCAATATCGTATATCACCAAATAATTAAATAGTTACAACAGCATCAATCATAGAAGATTTATTATGGCTTGAGGTCATAATATTTTTTGTAATTTATTCCATATTAAATTTGTCTATTTGGTGTCCAATTCATGTACTTTAATTTAGAGTTTATGACTTTCCGTTTTCAAAAATAACAAAAAAACTTTTAAATACCTTAAACCCCATTTATCAGACTGACAAGTCTTATTAAATTTAACAGAAATGTACCATTTATTGGAGCAATCAAGAAAATAACAAATAATAACTTCACTTTCTGGTTAAGACTCAGGAAATGAAAATCAGCAAAGATTTTCTAATGCAATAAGGGTGAGTCCTTTAGTAAGAATGTGAAATAAATTAAAAGAAAAACTAGAAGTCTAGACGTCATTAAATGATTGGGTAGTGGCCACCGAGTCGAATCTTGCGAGGGTTTTTAAGGTGGAGGCCATCCTCAATAAAGAGCAGGTAATATATTCTTGTATATATAAGAAGAAACCCATACCAACAAATTTAGAAGGTGCTATAGAGATAGAACTGGACATTTTTAGCTAATTTTTTCGACAAGGGTAGTTAATTCGGACTTCTAATTGTTGTTTTTCTTTAACCCATATCAGTTATGTGTAAGGATTGTGTTATATTCAGTTTGAATGTTTGTTTGTTTGTCAGAATTATAAATAAAGGTATCCCAATTGGGCTTTAAGAAAAACCTCTAATTTAAATTCATAATTACTTACAGATTCGTGACGCAATTGTCGAATTCAAATTAAACATGGAGCCTAGTTTTTTTTTCAAAAAATACAATTTAATTTACTTAATGTCTTTATAATTTCTAAAAATTTAAATTTTATACTCTTCTTTCATATTTTGGCTATTCAACTATGATTTTTCAAAACCCTATGATATATTTAATTCCAGTCCAAATGAATTATTAAAGCTGTCTTAGAAAAAAAAAAATATATTTGGGTTTTATACTATATACCATCGAAAATTTACATTATTCTCAATAATCAACATTTAATATCAATGGCTTGAATACTTTGACATGTTTGATGTTTTTTCGTAATTAGTAATTGAATTCAAAACCCGTTATATCTAAATATTGAACATAATGATACATATTGGAGAAAAAAATGAATTGAGATGAAATTATTCAATTCAGATTTATTAAATACATTACACTAGCCTCAGACATCACTTTATATAAATTTCTGGATAATTTGGCATTATTCAATCAATAACATGTTTTTCTAAATGGTTAGATACTAGGTTATATAGACTTTTATTTTATGCGTAAAGGCTGTATCTATCTCTGTTTGTGAAATAAATGCATATGCATTTATTTAGGGAAATATATATTAACTTATTCCTGGAACAATTCCTTCCTGGTGAATACCCACCTATATCAATAAACCAAACTTGAAGCAAAACAAAAAAATGCTAGTTTTTATTAAGTCTAAAACTATATATTCTTAATTTTATAAGAAACTTAAGGCAACTGTGTAAGATTCAGTGACAACAATTTACATACAACTTTATCAATAGGAATTAATAATGTTGTTAGGCAAAAGGCAGCTGTAGGAATTATATTATTTCTTAATATGTATTATAGAGAAAAAAAAACCGTGGGAAAAATAAATACTAGAAATCAAGATCATACAAGATCATTCTACAAATATTAGAATGATTATTTTTATTCCTTAAAATATTAATATTTTGTATATTAATCGCATTTAACAGCTTGTATGTCATCCTTCGCCAGTTCAAAGAAAACGATATCCTGATTGTTACCAACGTATTGTGACTGTTTTAAATAATTGTGAGAATCGTGGAAATTTTGATATTCCAATGTTTCTGTTTCTCTAGTATCTCATGTTTATATATGCTGTTAATTTAGAAAATACAAAATTAATAGAAAATAAATATTCAAAACAAAATCGAATAACTTTATTTTTTGTCTTTTTAGTTGAAATTGGTTTATTAATATTTGTAGGAATATTACCCATGCAATTTTATATCTGGGAGGGGTCAAGCATGATACCTTTTTATAACTTGTATGCAGAGGCTTTGAAAAATTTCATTGGCAATTCAATTCAAATATGGATTCCCCTGGACCTTCCAAATCTTTAGCACCAGGGTTATAAAGAAAGGCAGTTTTTTATATAAACAATGGAATTTCATAAAATGTAACTTTCAAATAATTTAAAAAAAACTGGCTATACACCATTTTGTTCGTTTGTCATAGGCCTAATAAGATTTTTCCAATGTATCTGGACCACCCTATATATATTTATGTTCCAATTTAACAGAACCACCACAAAATCCCACGTAAGAAGTTGTCAAATAAGTGACAAGATGACATCAACAATAAGTGTTTGTAATGTGATTCAGATGTAAAAAACAACACATAGACTTTATACGTATATATTCTCTGCTAAAAAAAGTATGATAGCAACTTTGGAAAGTAAGATAAAAAGTCTCGTTTCAAATCATATTTTTCTACAAATCTATCTATAAATGCCTGAGGTATGTACATAAATTAAAGAAAAAAACCCCTCTAAATTCTGATTAAAGACAAATCTATTTACTCAATAACTGACTAAAAAACTCGAAATATTTTTTTCCAACACAATTAATTTACGAATAAAAATCAATTAAGTATTGTGCCATAATATTACTCACAACTCTAAAACAGGATATCAATTATGTTAGAAGCTGTCAAATGAATCCAAATGAGATACATTCATCACAAATCTATTTGACAATAGCCATATATTTTCGGTGTTTACTTTTCTTGTACTATTATATTATTTCAAATACAAGTGTAAAAACATCTCACAACGAAGATTAACAGTATATATATTAATGCTGAATGTCTATTATAGCATCATTATTTTTTTAATGATGGCAAAATTGTTCATAGCAATTGTATTCTTCCAAATCTTCTTCACAATTTGTTTGAGTGAGGAAAATGTTTCCGGACAGGGCAGCTGTAGAGTGTTGGTAGATGCTTACGATAGAGCCGCTATGTATTCGAGGAACTTTATTGGAGGACGAAGTAATCGATGGCCTAATGGAATTGTCCCATACACAATCAGCTCAGATTTCTCTTCAAGTCAACGACAAACGATTATGGATGCTTTTAAGCACATTTCGGATCGAACATGCGTCACATATGTTGAAAGAACAAATGAAGCAAACTATTTAGATATCTTTACTGGTGGAGACGGATGCTTCGCTAATCTTGGCTACAATAGTAGAAGAGGAAGAAGTCAACTTCATTTACAGTCCAATGGGTGTGTGGTACGACGATTTTCATTATGTAAAAAACTATTATTAACAATTTTTTTGATAGGTATTGGGCATTATAACTCATGAATTGCTCCACATCCTCGGATTTTCTCATGAACAAACAAGACCTGATCGAGACCAGTATGTTAAAATTAACTGGGAAAATTTAAAAATTGGAACCCACAGCAACTTTTGGAGAGCTCTTGGAGAGAATGAACCTGCTGCTATTCCATATTGTGGAAGTGTAGGCGTCGATCAATATGATAATTGTTATGCTGGATTTAGAGCGTCAACCTTTGGATTGAACTACGATTATGGATCCATTATGCACTACGGACTTCGATAGTTAGTATCATTTTTAAAACTTTAATAATCGATAACACTCATTTCTAATATTATTTATTTACCTAGCTTTTCAACTAATGGTCGAAACACTATGACATTGAAAAAGTCTACAACCGCTCAAATTCCTAACAGAAGGGGAATGAGCAGTTTGGATGTTCAAAAGACTAAATTAGCCTATGAATGCCAAGATGCTAATACAACTCCAGCACCTACTACCACAACCCCAGCATCTCCAACTTCTAAACGTGAGTACTATTTGCCATATCTTAATAATAAAAAAAAGAGGTTCTTTTTTCTTTTTTTTTTGCAGCTTGTGATGACACATTTAAGTATTGTAGCGACTATAAGCATCTTTGTGGAAAAAACGAATACATGCAGAACCATTGTAAAAAGACATGTTTCAACTGTGGTATGTAATTTATTATTTTACTTTATATTAGACTTCATACCCTTGATTTTCATTATTTAGTTTGTGAGAATATTTACGGTGATGATGGCTGCAGTCAGCTTACCGGATATTGTGAACTTAAAATCATCCAGAAATATTGTCAAAAAACATGTAAAAAGTGTTAATTCTGAATGTACTTTGCCTTGTTTTGTCAATATCGTATATCACCAAATAATTAAATAGTTACAACAGCATCAATCATAGAAGATTTATTATGGCTTGTATGGTACATAATATTTCATTGTAATACTTATTCCATATTAAATAAGATTGGCTATTTGGTGTCCAATTCATGTACTTTAATTTAGAGTTTATGACTCTTCCGTTTCCAAAATTATAACATTTTCTTTTAAATACCTTAATATTGTGATTTATCAGACTGTACAAGTCTTATTAAATTTATACACTTGACAGTATATTCGTTGGAGCAATCAAGAAAATAAAAAATAATAACTCTAATTTTTGGTTAAGACTCATTCAATGCATTAAATCATAAAGATTTAATGCACATATGTAATCATTTTTATTCCTATCTAAATGAGGTTAAATAGTAATGTTAAAGTTATATGATGTCCGTTAATACAAAAGATAGTTAAAAAACTACAAAGGGTTGGGATTTGAAACCCGGAAAGTTTAAGGATGATGTATATATGACAATATATTTTCGAAAATTAATTCAGCAAATTACAAATCTTTTACATTGTGATATAAAGGGTTTATAATGAAGTTAATCACTCAAACCAACATCACTCAGCTTCAACCACAGCCTTTAAGCTGGCTCTGAATCTGGCCCAGGCCATCATGATTAATTCCTTGTCATGTTGGCTACTGCCTTTAGAATGGAAACCCACAAGGTTTCAATAGTTTTCCGTAAACTTTAAATGGACTCTCTCTCGAAGATTATCCACAAATTGTAGTCCAACGGGTTTGATCCAACTAGCTACGAGACTATATTTCCTTTGTCAAAACTAGAATAGTCTTAAAAGAGTTGTTTTCCCTGAAATAAATCTGGTTCCAATTACTTGATTCGGAAAAAATTGCTCCAATTTAAGATTATAAAATGATACTGGGTCTAAAACATAAATTAAAGGCCAGTAGCATTATTATTTAATGCATCCTTTGGTGTGTACCAGGTATGGAGGTACACAATTTTAGTAAACGGTGTTTGTATTCGGAGGTCATCAACAGTTTTTTGTATTTTTCATACAATTTTGTCTGATGAATTGGATAATCAGACTTTGTACGGATTCTTTTGAGCCAGCTAATGTTTTAGGTTTTCAAAAAAAAAAAAAAAACCAGTCTACAAGTCCTAAACCCCACTTTAAGGTTGAAGCAATCAATCTTGAACAGAAATGTACCATTTATAAGAATAAGTCGAATAACAAGGATGAGAGTATTAACTTCACTTTCTGTAGCGAGGAAATAGAAACGTCAGCACGTATTTTCTACGAGTGCAATAAGGGTGAGTCCTTTAGTAAGAATGTGTCAAGTAAAGTTAAAAGAAAAACTAGAAGTCTAGACGTCATTAAATGATTGGGTAGTGGCCACCGAGTCGAATCTTGCGAGGGTTTTTAAGGTGGAGGCCATCCTCAATAAAGAGCAGGTAATATATTCTTGTATATATAAGAAGAAACCCATACCAACAAATTTAGAAGGTGCTATAGAGATAGAACTGGACATTTTTAGCTAATTTTTTCGACAAGGGTAGTTAATTCGGACTTCTAATTGTTGTTTTTTCTTTAACCCATATCAGTTATGTGTAAGGATTGTGTTATATTCAGTTTGAATGTTTGTTTGTTTGTCAGAATTATAAATAAAGGTATCCCAATTGGGCTTTAAGAAAAACCTCTAATTTAAATTCATAATTACTTACAGATTCGTGACGCAATTGTCGAATTCAAATTAAACATGGAGCCTAGTTTTTTTTTCAAAAAAATACAATTTAATTTACTTAATGTCTTTATAATTTCTAAAAATTTAAATTTTATACTCTTCTTTCATATTTTGGCTATTCAACTATGATTTTTCAAAACACTATGATATATTTAATTCCAGTCCAAATGAATTATTAAAGCTGTCTTAGAAAAAAAAAATATATTTGGGTTTTATACTATATACCATCGAAAATTTACATTATTCTCAATAATCAACATTTAATATCAATGGCTTGAATACTTTGACATGTTTGATGTTTTTTCGTAATTAGTAATTGAATTCAAAACCCGTTATATCTAAATATTGAACATAATGATACATATTGGAGAAAAAATGAATTGAGATGAAATTATTCAATTCAGATTTATTAAATACATTACACTAGCCTCAGACATCACTTTATATAAATTTCTGGATAATTTGGCATTATTCAATCAATAACATGTTTTTCTAAATGGTTAGATACTAGGTTATATAGACTTTTATTTTATGCGTAAAGGCTGTATCTATCTCTGTTTGTGAAATAAATGCATATGCATTTATTTAGGGAAATATATATTAACTTATTCCTGGAACAATTCCTTCCTGGTGAATACCCACCTATATCAATAAACCAAACTTGAAGCAAAACAAAAAAATGCTAGTTTTTATTAAGTCTAAAACTATATATTCTTAATTTTATAAGAAACTTAAGGCAACTGTGTAAGATTCAGTGACAACAATTTACATACAACTTTATCAATAGGAATTAATAATGTTGTTAGGCAAAAGGCAGCTGTAGGAATTATATTATTTCTTAATATGTATTATAGAGAAAAAAAAAACCGTGGGAAAAATAAATACTAGAAATCAAGATCATACAAGATCATTCTACAAATATTAGAATGATTATTTTTATTCCTTAAAATATTAATATTTTGTATATTAATCGCATTTAACAGCTTGTATGTCATCCTTCGCCAGTTCAAAGAAAACGATATCCTGATTGTTACCAACGTATTGTGACTGTTTTAAATAATTGTGAGAATCGTGGAAATTTTGATATTCCAATGTTTCTGTTTCTCTAGTATCTCATGTTTATATATGCTGTTAATTTAGAAAATACAAAACTAATAGAAAATAAATATTCAAAACAAAATCGAATAACTTTATTTTTTGTCTTTTTAGTTGAAATTGGTTTATTAATATTTGTAGGAATATTACCCATGCAATTTTATATCTGGGAGGGGTCAAGCATGATACCTTTTTATAACTTGTATGCAGAGGCTTTGAAAAATTTCATTGGCAATTCAATTCCAAATATGGATTCCCCTGGACCTTCCAAATCTTTAGCACCAGGGTTATAAAGAAAGGCAGTTTTTTTTATAAACAATGGAATTTCATAAAATGTAACTTTCAAATAATTTAAAAAAAACTGGCTATACACCATTTTGTTCGTTTGTCATAGGCCTAATAAGATTTTTCCAATGTATCTGGACCACCCTATATATATTTATGTTCCAATTTAACAGAACCACCACAAAATCCCACGTAAGAAGTTGTCAAATAAGTGACAAGATGACATCAACAATAAGTGTTTGTAATGTGATTCAGATGTAAAAAAACAACACATAGACTTTATACGTATATATTCTCTGCTAAAAAAAAAGTATGATAGCAACTTTGGAAAGTAAGATAAAAAGTCTCGTTTCAAATCATATTTTTCTACAAATCTATCTATAAATGCCTGAGGTATGTACTTAAATTAAAGAAAAAAACCCCCTCTAAATTCTGATTAAAGACAAATCTATTTACTCAATAACTGACTAAAAAAACTCGAAATATTTTTTTCCAACACAATTAATTTACGAATAAAAATCAATTAAGTATTGTGCCATAATATTACTCACAACTCTAAAACAGGATATCAATTATGTTAGAAGCTGTCAAATGAATCCAAATGAGATACATTCATCACAAATCTATTTGACAATAGCCATATATTTTCGGTGTTTACTTTTCTTGTACTATTATATTATTTCAAATACAAGTGTAAAAACATCTCACAACGAAGATTAACAGTATATATATTAATGCTGAATGTCTATTATAGCATCATTATTTTTTTAATGATGGCAAAATTGTTCATAGCAATTGTATTCTTCCAAATCTTCTTCACAATTTGTTTGAGTGAGGAAAATGTTTCCGGACAGGGCAGCTGTAGAGTGTTGGTAGATGCTTACGATAGAGCCGCTATGTATTCGAGGAACTTTATTGGAGGACGAAGTAATCGATGGCCTAATGGAATTGTCCCATACACAATCAGCTCAGATTTCTCTTCAAGTCAACGACAAACGATTATGGATGCTTTTAAGCACATTTCGGATCGAACATGCGTCACATATGTTGAAAGAACAAATGAAGCAAACTATTTAGATATCTTTACTGGTGGAGACGGATGCTTCGCTAATCTTGGCTACAATAGTAGAAGAGGAAGAAGTCAACTTCATTTACAGTCCAATGGGTGTGTGGTACGACGATTTTCATTATGTAAAAAACTATTATTAACAATTTTTTTGATAGGTATTGGGCATTATAACTCATGAATTGCTCCACATCCTCGGATTTTCTCATGAACAAACAAGACCTGATCGAGACCAGTATGTTAAAATTAACTGGGAAAATTTAAAAATTGGAACCCACAGCAACTTTTGGAGAGCTCTTGGAGAGAATGAACCTGCTGCTATTCCATATTGTGGAAGTGTAGGCGTCGATCAATATGATAATTGTTATGCTGGATTTAGAGCGTCAACCTTTGGATTGAACTACGATTATGGATCCATTATGCACTACGGACTTCGATAGTTAGTATCATTTTTAAAACTTTAATAATCGATAACACTCATTTCTAATATTATTTATTTACCTAGCTTTTCAACTAATGGTCGAAACACTATGACATTGAAAAAGTCTACAACCGCTCAAATTCCTAACAGAAGGGGAATGAGCAGTTTGGATGTTCAAAAGACTAAATTAGCCTATGAATGCCAAGATGCTAATACAACTCCAGCACCTACTACCACAACCCCAGCATCTCCAACTTCTAAACGTGAGTACTATTTGCCATATCTTAATAATAAAAAAAAGAGGTTCTTTTTTCTTTTTTTTGCAGCTTGTGATGACACATTTAAGTATTGTAGCGACTATAAGCATCTTTGTGGAAAAAACGAATACATGCAGAACCATTGTAAAAGACATGTTTCAACTGTGGTATGTAATTTATTATTTTACTTTATATTAGACTTCATACCCTTGATTTTCATTATTTAGTTTGTGAGAATATTTACGGTGATGATGGCTGCAGTCAGCTTACCGGATATTGTGAACATAAAATCATCCAGAAATATTGTCAAAAAACATGTAAAAAGTGTTAATTCTGAATGTACTTTGCCTTGTTTTGTCAATATCGTATATCACCAAATAATTAAATAGTTACAACAGCATCAATCATAGAAGATTTATTATGGCTTGTATGGTACATAATATTTCATTGTAATACATGGATATTAGGGATTATTAACTTATTCCATATTAAATAAGATTGGCTATTTGGTGTCCAATTCATGTACTTTAGTTTAGAGTTTATGACTCTTCCGTTTCCAAAATTATAACATTTTCTTTTAAATACCTTAATATTGTGATCTATCAGACTGTATAAGTCTTATTAAATTTATACACTTGACAGTATATTCGTTGGAGCAATCAAGAAAATTAAAAATAATAACTCTAATTTTTGGTTAAGACTCATTCAATGCATTAAATCATAAAGATTTTTAATAAACTAATAATGTATTTTAAGAAGCAGACCAAAGTCAATGATTTTTTCAAGCCGTCTATTTTTAGGAATCAAAATATTAATATGCAAATCAGTAAAATACTGTCACTGAATACGAGGGGTGGAAGAGATCGAATTTCTTGACATTGTCTTATAAAAAGTCCAATCAATGGAAAACTGGATATTTTCTCCCTCCAAGATGTGAGGTACCCTACTTCTAAGTCTTGCTCACCTAAGTGCCAGTTTTGTATTCCTAAAAACTATCATCACTTTTTAATAGGAGATAAGACTCATCGGGGAATATTTTCTTCGGTCTCAAAGACTATCAATAACCCCAAATGTGTTAAAGAATTATCTAGTGGGGAGACTGGCATAAGATATTTATATCAACATTAAGTGGTGGTTTCTATTTAGTCAATGCATATGGACCGAATATTAAATGTTTTGCCTTGTTTCAGGCAATCATTAACGTCTACAAAAATGACTTTTATTCTCTCTTGTTAATTGGTGATCTTAATGTTGACCTATACAAATTAATTTTGCGTTACCTTAATCTTCTAATATTGATCAAACTTATCATGGACATATATGATATCGTTATGACTTTTAATCCAGAGGATAGTGAGTTTTGGAGAAGTGGGAAGAAGTCATCACGGATGGATTTAGCACTTGCTTCTTCTTCTATCCAGTCAAAAACAGCTAATGCACTCTATCGCCCTCATCCTAGATCTGATTATAAAATGATTGAAATGGATATTCAACAATATCATTCAAGGAAACTTTTAAGATCCTAAGGTGGGTAGTGATAGATAAATTTTTTATCAATGAACTAAAGTCAAATTTGACTCATCGTTTTAACTTTACTTTTAATCCAGCCAAAATAGCTAATGTGTTGGCCTCTATTGTTAAATTCACAACAATACAATTTATTAGAAGGAAAAGGAAGAGAGCTGTTTTTGATAATTTTTATCCATTTGCTTTCTATCAGTTCCTTTTATTTATTATTATTGAAGATTTTTATGAAATGTGATAAACCACTACCGAGTATTTTTATTATCTTTTGACTCACCGTGCTAATTATTGTTGTATTGACTTTTGTTTAGGAATTTAATTATAAATTAAAATGTTGCTTGTGGGCGTACCTGATTATTACAACTCACTAGTTACCATATTTATTTATGAATTATAATTATGTCATTTCAGGCGTCGTTATTATAAGAGTTAAGGATAAGGGAGTGTGTGCATTAATTAAAAAAATCATCTTATCGTTAAAAACCATCAAGCTCTTAGGATTTATATCCTCTTCAGTAGAAGGTGTGCTACTGAAGACTTATTATTCTTCATAAACTCAAATTTAATTTACATTATTTTTTACCGGCCTTCCTTTACTTTACTTTGTGAGTGAAGGAAGTGAGCTCCATAATTAATTTTTGGTTAGTTTAGTTTATTTTCTAAAGATTTTTTTCCTTAATCCTTCTATTCGGGGATTTGGATCTGGAGAGTGAGACACCTTTTTAAAGGTAAGCCATTGTGTTTATGATTCACAACTTGATACGTCCCCTGTTGTACAATAAAACTATTATTTTGCGTGCTCTCATTTGAAAGCTACAATTCCCATGAATGTGATTCGGCTCAAGAAGTATCCTCTATGCTTTCACATTTAAGTTTCATTTTAAAAAGATAGTTATAAATCTTAATAGCTTCAAATAAAACTATTCAATGATAATAGAAAATTTAAAATTTAACAACACTCAAATCCGAAAATATAATTCGCAGTCTTAAAACTAATACATGAATATAGCATATAGTAGATTTGAAAAAGGGTTTGAGTGTTGATAGGACTTGAAGTCCTTCTTTTTTCTAACTAAACAGGAATTTAAACTTATATGAATCACTTGAATTGTTCATTTTAATACAAGATTCAATTTTAAAATAACTCTTACATATTTTTTGAATTAGGGCCAGGCTCAGAGTTTAACAATGAATAAAAAGTTTCATGAAGTTTCTCTCGATAGCCAAGTAACTTCTTTGTGTAGCAATAAAAGTTAATCAATGCCAAGCTGTCAAAACAGTCTGGAAGTCAGATAAAGTGCCAGTATCTTATTTTTTGCTATGATAACCGTATTAAAGGATTTCTGAAGTCAACCACTAAGATTTTTATACTACTAGACGCTGCCTGTAGATTACATAAATGTACGGGATAATAATCAACAAATTCATTACTGTTACCTTGTAGTCACATTTTTTAAATTATATAGATCAATTTGTTTTAATAATATGTAATCACCGCTTTTTGCTCTTTCATGTGAATTCTCTACGTACTACCTAAAGGGAACTCAAAATCACCAGTGTTATCCATATCACAGTTTAAGAACCACTAGGTTATATAGTCTTTCTTTGATGTATAAAACTTTATGTGACCCCGATAGTACGACTATTGTAGCATAATCTATATATATTTTTTTTAATATAGTAGTAATTTGCAGACTAATAAGAATGAGTAATCAATAGAATGTGACTAAAGTTATAAATGGTTCTGATTTTATATCCAGAACAAGTATAGACCTCAATATTATGGCAACCTTAACATCTATGTTAATGAAAGTATGCTCATCAAATTTAGCCCACAAAACTGTATGAGTACAAAATACAAAATTATTGTGGTGTCTTTCAAATATGAACGTTGTGCATCCATTATTGTTTGGTTTGATGCCAGGTGTACGCCCACGGGGATTATTGAGTTTACGAAACTACCAAAATCAACTTTTGAAAATGTTGCCAAGGCTTTCAAGGAGTTTTATGGATCGGGAACACCTGCAAAGAAGTCTCATTGTCGTTCTGAGAGCAAAAAAAAGAAAAAATGAAATGTGGCCACCTAGCTCACCAGATCCGATTTCACTGATAACATTTTTGTAATACGTTTTAACAAAATTGGTCTTTCACTTTTTACATGCAAACAATCTAAGACAAAACATAAACTACGTTCATCTTCAGACTTTTTCAGCAGGAAACCCTGTTTACAACAGTCAACTAATACAAAGTAAAGGATTGTAGATGGATTCCCAGGAAACATTTTGGTCTGATATATTAAAATATATACAAGTAGGAGCAAATATATGTCGAAGGCATTTTTATAGCTATTTCCCAGCGTTGTTTTTTTTTTGGCTTAGGCGTCTCATCTTTTTTGTAATATTGAAACATTATCTAGTTTAATTTATGCAAATATCAGTCTTTTGCTCTGCATTTCAACACTAGCTGCTAGTAGAGATTAATAAATTTGGCTTACATATGCTATCGTTGAACACTTAAATATTTGTTGGGGTTTTCTCTTTTTTCAATATTTTTCTAAGCTAATATGACACTTTGATTATATTAAAAAAGAAATATACCAAAATTTAATTAGATAATGTTTGAACGCAAGAATTGAGTATATACGAGGTCTTCGTATTTTTTTTTTTTTTTTTTTTTGACATTTCCTTTTACTGCTGGAAAATTAGCTGCAAAGGGAATCGCAATAAGCAGGCTACAAAATCAAGTTTAAACACATATATACATATTATTTATTACAACACGGGAGTATTGGGCGATATACAATATATGTTGGCTATCAAAAAAATATTTTAGCTATATATATTTAAAGAAATAAAATCTACTTTATTTGAATTAAATACAACTGATATTTTTTTTTTTTTACAAAAACTTTTCATTATATATCAGTTATTCAAATTCAAACTTTTAATTAATATATCAATCATATATTAACGCATCAAAATAAATATTCAATATTTCAAAATTTATTAATATTTATGTAATATATATGCATGTACATATAATGATGATAACTTTTTTTTCATATTTTAGAACATTTAACGGTTTTTTATTTGTAATTTGATATATAAAGAAAAAATTAATAGTCAAATTATAATAAATTAATAAAACAAAATCCTTTATGGATGAATGAAAAAAAAAAGAAGAATAATAAAGACGTTGGCTCATAGAAAATGAGCTAAGACTTGTAGGTGTTGGAAGGCTGACAGAAATATTTGAATCCAAAGAATGGGTGCAGGAAATTGTCTATGTGATGTTCCAGTTTGCATTGCAGCTGGGTTTTCGCCTGTAAAAATTAGTTAGATACTATTAAAATATTTATCAATGGATATTTAGAAAGTTTACTGATTTTATATCTGAAAAAATATCATATATATACCCTCACATTATATTCTGAATCTCTTGTATTAGAAAAATAGTATATTAGAATAAAATAATCCTTATTTATAAGTTTGTATAAATTTGGTGTTATTACATAAACTAAATAAAGCACAATTGCTTGACTCAAAATACCCCATACATGTTAAGGAAATATGAATTATTTTTCCTAAAACAAAATAAATTATCCAGTTATTTCTCTTGAGAAAGAATTTGTTTTGATAGAGAATAATAACATGCCTAAATCATATTACTACATAAAACAATAGATCCTGAAAATTACAAATAGAAACAGTAAGATAATTCTTCTCTAAAGTATCTATTGAAAACAAATTACCCTTACAGAATTTGATAAAAAATAGTTAATATGTACATTCTGATGTATTATAATGAATTTTTTTTATAGAATCATTCGTTTCTTAAATATCACGTGAACTAGTTTTCTAGTTTGTAGAAAAAAAAGTTATAGTTTTCTATAGAAAATATAAAAATGTAAATTGTAAAAACGTTGGAAGACGTGTTATTTATTTATTTATTTTTTCTTTTTTGGCTCAACTGAGGTCAAACAATCAAATACTCTGCTCGCAAAAAACATCCTTTTTTCATTTTGTCATAACATATGAAAATAATATAAATTTACAATAGCTCTTCAAAATTCGCAGCACATGGTCAAACTAATGTAGTAAATTTTGCTAAAGTTCAAAACTGAGTCTGAATGAAGTCATCATTTTTATAAGAAAAAAATCAGCATATTTATACGTTATTTGTTAAATTATAATGGATGACTGAATAAAAGCTGCAATAATTTATAACCCCATTAACATACCTTAGAAACCAAATTATCGATTTAAAAAAAAGTATATAACATAGCAACTCTGGGTTTTTTAGTTAATTTTACATGTATTGAGACTGTTATTAAATTCAAAAGGTCGCTATATAAAGTTAAACCTAGTTATATAACTATCAAAAAATATTATAAGTAAGACATATATGATCAAAACTACTTTTAAATTAATATACTTAAGTTGTGCATAAACTCATACGTTCTCCCCTTTGTTCTGACAGTGCTTTGATAAGTATATATATTTTTATGTTTAAAAAGTTACAAAAAGTTCTAGAATATTGCTGCTTAAATATGATAAGAATAATATATACTCATACAAAGCGATAACTTTTTAATAATATATCTAAATTAGTCATCATAATTTAATAGAAAAGCAATTATAATAATTTTTTAAATTATCTTAGCAACGTATTTATACAAGAAACTATTTATTGCTAATAAATTCAATATATTTCCATTAATATTAGATTTAATTATTTGATAGATCATGATTTGAGCCGTTAATTTTAGTGTAAGAAGTGGAATATATTTTGAAGATAACAATAATAGAAGAAAAGATGATTAGTCAATCTTGTTTGTAGACTAAAATTGACTTATCAAATCATGTCCAATAGGGCATCATTTCTCAAGTCAAACCAAACCTTCAATATCTATTTCGAATAGATATTAAAAAATGATCATTAATTCTTCTTCGATTTAAAACTAAAAACTAAAACATTTTGTAATCTAACAATTAAATTTTATCCCTCAATCTTGCCTCCTAAAAAATAATGAGAATCGACAAAAATTATATGTACTTTAGTTTATCAATGTATGCATTCTTCTCTATCATTGGATTGTTCTGCTATTAATAAAAGGAAACTTTGGGCCCTAAAAATGAAGGTATATAAATTTAATGATCTACGAGAGTAAATGAATCGACAGCTAACAAGGTTATGGAAAAAATAAGAGTAAATTTCTTCAATCAGTCTGTAATAAGAAATTGTCTGATTGCTAAGATGAATAAGAGCGTTTTGGATAGCGACCCAATTTTTCTGCAGAGAAGCTGTTGCAAAGATGTTCTGCAGTCCTTTTGATGTTTGTGGTAGATCAATCAATATTGGCTTTAATGTATTTGCAAAAATACATGAGTTTAAAGATCACCTAT
Source organism: Lepeophtheirus salmonis (assembly GCF_016086655.4). Classification (NCBI taxonomy): domain Eukaryota; kingdom Metazoa; phylum Arthropoda; class Copepoda; order Siphonostomatoida; family Caligidae; genus Lepeophtheirus; species Lepeophtheirus salmonis. The sequence continues at coordinate 23,924,948 of NC_052144.2, forward strand.
CTAAGACATACAATTTATATATATGCAGATGATGTAAATGTTTTTCTTGAGGAAAATTAAAAATATCAGATAAATAGAATTATTGTCTAACTCTTTTGATAAATTCAAATCTTGGGATGGGCAACAATTTAATATGAGTAAAAATAAAATCCTAAAAGAGCCCTGAAAATCCCTGATTGCTTTATTAAAGAAAGAATTGGTATTCTTGAAATTCTATGTAATAAGCAATCAGACGCTGATTCCAAATTGAATATACTATATCTACTATTGGTAGGAAAATGAAGGAAATGAATGTAAGTCTCTTGTTTGATCTTTACGACATTCAAATAAAAATAATTTTCTTACCCATGCTTGGAATCAAAGTTATTGAAGAGGTGAGCTAAGAATCTTGTTTTATATCTCTTAAATTTTGGTAGTAAAGAGTCCAAGAAACCAAATATGAGCTGATTTGGTAGTTATATATATATATATAATATTTATTGTAAAGTTTTTACAGATTAAGTTAGTGGTTCTCCAATTGAGTGGAGAGCACCAGTTGGGAAATCTTCTGTCTATAAATTTGCCTACTAGGAACTGATTTAGTCAAAAAGTATACTTGCAAAGTATTATCCGGTATGAACGGCAAGTCAGAGAGTGTTTCAGTGAGTAATTCCAACATTTGATGTAGCAAAAGCTGATGACATCATTTGTCTGATTTCAAAATGAAATCTTTTTCACGGGAATTCAGAATATCCTCTGATTCTTGAAAGAGAGGCTCTTTCAAAATATATACTATAATCATTGATGATTTTGAGTCTCCGTGCGTAACTGAATGCTGGAAAGTTTTAGCTTTCTTTTTGTGTTATGATCACCTTTTGTTCGTACATGCCCTATGCATTTAGGTTTAAAATTTAAAAAGTTTAGAAATGAAGCACTTCAACTCCATTTGTTTGGTTGTATCAAAGAATATCTCAATCTGATTAGTCTTTCAGACTCTAGGAGGAACGTAATTTTAGAGTATGCAATCCAGTTGAAAGAGGTAAGTAAATTGACTATCCAATTCCAAATATCACGTGACCTGATCTTTTTCTACTAGCCACGACAAAACTTTGCAAAATTGTTTAATCGTTAACAGATTGTCATCTTCTTATAGTTTTTAGAATTATTTAATCTGAATGTAAATGGATTTCAGAACACTGATAATATCTATTATATGTATATTACGAGTAGAATTTTGATTGCTCTTCCTTCTGGGAGATGATCCCAAAGATGAAATCGGTATCATTTGAAATTTCAAACGCCAATGTTTTAACAACAAAAGCTTTAAATTCGTAGAATCCAATTGATAATTCATCAATCCAAAAATTTTTTATAGCAGCAACGGCTCAATAAGCCACATTATCTATAAAAGTTACAAATATAAATTGTGAAAAGTGGAACAAAGCAGGGGGATAATTCTCATCGGACTCTATAAGACCATTCAAGATTAATAAGAAGTAGAAAACTTTGACTGGTAATATTTAATCTAATAAAGGTTAATTTTTATTCAGCTAATACTTGTGTCTTTTACTCAGTTTTATTTTAAAGACGAATTATTTTGGTACTTGGGTAATCAAGTATTTTAACTCTGTCATATTGTTATTTCACAATTCTACTCGATATTTAACCAAATTATTTTATAGTGATAGTTTGTGTATTGTACCTCTTTTAATTATTTGTAAAAATATGTTGATGTATTGAAAATACCATTGGCTCTGATCGAACTTCGAGTCCACATTTTCCGAGTCCATGAAAAAGTAACTTCAGTACTACAGCTCTTAGAATTCAATTTGATTTTCATCACGTAAATATTATCATGCATCATAATAAACGTACCTTTAGGTATTCATAGATGATGGCTATACTCGATTATAATTACGAGTAGTTTGTAAAACCTCTGTTAACATCCATTTGCGCTAAAAATATACATACAGCAAAATTCTGCTACCTTAAATTAATTACTATTATCATTCAAGCAATATTAAGCATATATATAAAATTATGAAAGTAAAAATTTCTTTTCGCAAAAAAAAAAAAAAAAAAGAATGGACAGCGAAATTTTTGAAACTTAAGCAGTTTCAAAGACATTAAAATATTTTTTTATGGTTAAAAAATGTCAATATTAATTAAAATACATTTTCTTATTTAAAAGTTACTCGACTGAGGCTTATAATTTATATTTATCTATTATTTTAATTTCCGCTTACATCAATCATGACATTGTATTATGCGAAAAACTATATCATTACTTAGAAATATTGAATTATTTAGGATTACAGTTATGACTATCAATAGTTAGGCATATTTATACGTCTGAATGTAAGTTGCCTACAATATCAATTTTTGAAAAAGCAAAAAAAAAATAATAATATTTATAATTATTTATAAAGATCCTATTATATATTTTTAAATATACGTATTTTTGAGAGATATTACTAATAAACTAGATATACCATAAATATACATAAATTATAAACAGAAAAAAGTTATACTTCTAGTTTTACAAAGATTATATTTATTTCAATATACAAAACTTGCTCAATTTTGCTAAAGGTTTCCAATCTTTGTCCGTTTTTCAATATTTTAAAGCCTTTTTTATCACTTATTTCTTTAAGGTATGGTTTTAACACTATCTATATGTACTACAGAAATGGGCATAGGTAACTATCAAACTGCTGTTATGGTCAATCATCTGGGAAATTAGGTTTATTTTACATGATTTTGCAAGGGTATTCCAGCGGTTGTCCAAAAGGCTGCTAATGTCGTTCACACAAAGATAAAACTTATCAAAAAAGTAACTGAAAGAAGGATTGGTGCTCATAAATCCATAAGTGGTTTAAGTGGCATTAGCAAAATACTTGAGAAGAGATCAATTGAATAAAATTCTGATATATTGTAGATGCCTTATCGATCTTGATTTCGTGTTCAAATTTCCTTAGATATGGAACTTGCTATATATATATAGATTATTTTTTTGTACAGAAGTACAACTATATTTCATCTTATTATTTTATCATGAATCACATACAATGTAGAGGTAAGCTCCCACCATAAAAAAAAAGAATAAATAAGGAAATCACATTGCTATAATTTTTTTTTATGCATCTATCAATAATTTGGAGATAACTATCTGGAAATGGTATTCTAGTGGATCTGAATTGTATAAGATGCTCTAAACTTTTTGTAACAATTCGTTCTACAATGACTTTTATAGACCTATTTGGACCGATATTTCGTTTTCAAGTAAAATACCATTTTTTTGTGGTTTTAATCTATGGACTTACTTTCTCTTCTATCCTGATATTGAGCGGTAAAAATATGATTGATGTAATACATTTAAGTTCATATTATGTTATTGTATGTGCCAACGTTCACAATTTTGAAACACACATGACATCATCGACAATTTATCTATGTTATCAGTATAAAACCGAGCTTTTCTTTGGGACATATCTAGATCAAATTTTCTTTCAGAGCTGTCAAGACCGAATTTTCTTAAAGTACCGAGTAAGTTCAATCCACTAAAAATCATAGCAGATTTTCAGACCTTAACCAAATACTAATACCGGTGGTCCATTGAAATATGATAATTTTCAATTCAATAACTAATTAAGGTTGAGAATTGAAATTATTTCATATTCCGATATATTAAAGCATAAACAAATAGTTACAAAACATATCAAAGCTCTTTAGCCCTGATACAAGGCAAGAAAATGACACTCTAACGTTATAGACAAATTTCCATTCGTGTTCTCCTTGACCCTCTAAACTGCAAGGAACAGGCAAAATGAAAGTTATTTAAGCTTTAGAGGCATTGATGAATCAATGAGGACACTTAGTACCTCAAAGCACCCTGCCCTTGCCATGACCTTTTGTTTTGTTGCCTATGACGGGAAGGCAGCGCCTGTGGAGTAGTTTCCGATCGTTTATATGCTCTTACTATGTGACTGCCTTGGATGAGAACATTTCACCGTGGGCGTAGGCAAATTATCCCGACGGGAATATAATTTTCCAGCAAGATGGTGCAACATTCCCTTTTTACCAAAACACTTTTCGTCCCCCTGCAACCCTTTTGCCACCCTTCTCGACTACCCTTTTTGGGTGCATGCTGAGGGGAAGGTCTGCAGTGTCCTTCATCCAAACACCGAGGCCCTCAAAACTACTGTCATCCAGAACTGTGACTCCGTGACATGAGTCATCTGCAGCGTGTACCTTCCACCACCCCTTGGAATCCATCATTTCTACTAAGGGTAGCTTCATTAATGATTTAGAGAGCTTAGACAAACAACTATTTGTAATACTAATAATTATACTAATTAATAAAGTTTATCTTGTTGAAGTTTAAACTTCACATATATTAGCTATGCGATAATTTTATGACTTGTCATTTCCTAATGGAACAATTGTAACCCTCAATTACTTTACTTTCCAATCCTAACAGTAATAGATAATAATAAATTCCTCGGGGGTTTCAACTCCTGGCAATAAAAGTTTTTATTTTGTCATCCTTCAATGATTTATCTTGACGAGCTATGTTCATTTATCGATGGACATTTTCAACTTTGTTTAGCTTTTCGAAAGAAAATAATTAGATACATGTTAACTACGTATAAATTAGTTCCCCAAATTTGATAGTAATTACATTTAAAAATATAACAATAATTTCATAACTAAATATTCTGTTATAATAAAAAAACAAAAGAAAAAAAAACCAGTTTTTGTTGCTAGAAACCTACTTTTCCATTAAAATACTCGTAAATATATATAACTTCTTTTTTTTTTAAATATGTAAATATTTGTTTAACTAATTCATTTGATGTATTGCATTGAATAAAATATATTTTTTTAATATGGAATTCGTTGCTGTCTGTGGTTGGGAGTACACCAAAAATGATAATCGTTCAGTTTTAGTTTATAGACAGAGTTGTTAGTTCTTTAGCTGCCGAGAAGTTAAAAATAAAAAATAGTTCGATAATTGTCGATTGAATTGTATTTACTTGATTATTTAAAGATCCATACAGAAAAAAGGTTACTATTATTGTTGCCTTGGTACAGATTGATTCCATATTAAATTTACTTGGTTATAATTTTCTTTTTACATTATTATTTTTCCAAAATCATTTAATTGTAAATTTAATACATACCACAAATATTGTATACAACATTTAATATCCCGGAGTGTCTTTATAATATCTCAACACATATCAATTTATTAATAAATTAAGGTTAAGTGATTGAAATTAATTAATAATTATTTGAGCTCTTTAGCTCATGTGCAAGTCGAAAAAATAGAAAAACAGTAGAACAAATTTTCTTTTGCAAACTCCAAGTAATAGGGCGTCTCTAGGACTACCATTTACACCATCAGCAAGTCCGAACAGCCCATACCATTCCCCTCAAATCCATGAGGTTCCATGAGTGGGTGGAATAATTCAATCGGTATCATCTGCTAAAGGAGTCCTCGTACTTTTAGATTTATAAAGCATGTTTGCTATTTTAATAATAGTAAAAGTTATATTTTCTTGATGTAGATAAAGGATAAAGTGATAACAAATAATTCAACTTTAATAGTTCAGCTTTCAAAATTGTCTTTTTGTAATACTTATTTTGAAAGTTTAAAGGAAAATGGAAAGCAATATTAGACTAAGGGTTTTTGGTAACTCCAATAAAATCTATAATGTGTATATTTTATTATTCCTATACATCTTCGTTATCGGAAATTCCTTATTTATCTTAATTAAACTATATCTTATATTTTTGGTTTCTTCTCGAATACTTTTAGGCCTCTTTACAATTGAGGTTTTGCATGTATTTGGATGTTGAAACTTAAGGGCGAAAGAGAAAATAATATAACCAAAAGAGGTATTCCGTATTCTTCATGTTTTCATCAAAACTTTCCATTAGCTCCACCTGATTAAAATTCAACCAACTAATTTTCAAAACGCTGATAAAGGCAAAATAAGTAATAAATCAATCTTACACTACTTTTTCTTCATCATATATAATTTTGAAGGCAATAAAAACAAACCTTGACTATTTAGTCAGACTCAAGCTTGATCCACTCCTTCTGATGGAAGCCTCTAAAAACTGGGCACTCATGTGAGGAGTAGCACACACCTTGTCCTCCAGAAGCATCTAGATATATTAGTCCAAGGGGCTTGTTGAGGTCCAATAAGATTAGAAAGTTGGCTCAGAATGGCCTCGGTGTTAGCATCGCGATGACACGGTGAGTGAAAAAATGGTGTCCCCGGACAATTTTTAGGCCCAAGGTTGCATTTTCTTATCTAAAAGTTCCATGCAAACATCTGTATAGAGCCGTTCCTTCCTTTCTACAAAAATGAGAGGGCAGACTTCGAAACAGTGAAATCTTTTTCATGAGAAAAAAACAAAACTTAACTTGATTTTTTGTTGGCCTTGAGAAAATTAGAATCTTATTTGCTCTTTCCAACTGTCTCAGCTTGCTATGTTCATAAATAATATTTCTTGTAGTCCTTTTCCGTAATTTTGAATCATTTGGGATGAGTCTTCCCATGGTGGCTCTTGAGGCCTTGTAATGCTTGACCATGGTGCTGACATTGCAGATGGTATTCCCGTTCAATGAGGTCTCAACCTTCCTAACCAACTGGGTCGTTCGGACGGTTCTTGGCTTTGGCTACTTCAGTTACTCATTATGATTCCTTCCTTTTTAATCAGGAACAAAAGCATTGAGCACTTTTGTTTATTCTGTGCAATTTGTATGGTAAAATAGACAACACGTTGTTGGCTAAAGCCGTCGGGTTCACTACTCAATTCGTCCAAAAATTAAGTAAACGTGTTAAGAAAGATGTTGGAAACCCACTGAGGATGATTTCCCAGAGGCTTTGTGACTCATAAGTTTCCAAAATTGTCCAAGGTCGTGCTTTGTTTAAGAAAATACACACAAAAAAAAAATGAGAAGAATCCTGGAAATTCGATGAATGCAATCGCTGACAGCATTTACTTACCGCCCTGTTTAAGCATTCATCGTGTTATGAATAAATAATTACGGAACCACAGCTATTCATGTTGCATGATATAGCTTCTAACTCTGTCAAACTGGGAAAAAAGGATCAGCCAAACCAAGGCTATGATCATTGATTCAGCTAAAACAGAAGCCTCCTGTGAAATGTCTTGTCTGCTTCGTCTCAGATGAGAGATATTTCTTTCAAACCTAGAACCCCAACTCGAAAACCAATATATGGTTCTCGAAAAGTCCTTATAACGTCCCTAGGATCAAGAAGGCCAATTACCCACAACAAGTTATGGTTATTGGCGAGAGTAACGTTATGCGGCCCTTCATCTTCAAGCAGAGCCCGAATGTCAACACTAAGGTATACATCAGTGTTCGGTGTAGCAAAGTCTTCCCCTGGATCTGACTGCAAAATGGGGTACCCTGTCACACTAGTTAAATAACACTCGATTTTCTTAATTGTGAGAATGTGATGTACGTTCTGCAGAGTTATTATCCTCCTAACTCGTCAGAATTGAACCTTTAGACTATTTTGTCTTGAGTAATGTTGAACGGACTTACAATGAAGGTCCCACAGCACAACAAGATCCCTGAAAAATGAGATAATGAGGGCTTTCTGGACTGTATCCAGTGGGACGTTGAAGAAGGAAGTAAGACGTTTCCGATGACGTTATGAAATTGTAGTTCGATATAATGGCGATTTTATTGATTGAATGACAAATTTATGTTATAATGTTTATTTTTGTAAAAATTTTAATAAAATGGGTTTAGAATAAAAGTCACAGTAGTTTTTTCCTTTTTTTTAACAGCATGTTGTAAGTGAAACACCCTTTACTTCATAGTTTAACCTTGATGAGAGGAAATTATGAAAATTATCAAGGTTAATATAAAAATAAAATACACATTGTTTCTGATTATACTTGTCAACAGCAAAATACAACTAATTTAAAAGCGTTAGTAATAAAAATAGTAATTTGAATATAACGAGCCACTGTGTTCTGTAATAAATGAAACTCCTCCTTCTCCTTTTCGAGCATCAAATTTTTCAAGGGATTTCATATAATCATCGTTACTTGGCCACAGTTTTAGATTAACATTTAAAAAATCTTCTGGGAGTTTGAGTATTTCAATATTTTTTTTGTCTTTTTGCAACTAAGTCTTCAAAATATTAAAGCAGGAATTTCAAAAACTCACACTACGATCAAACATAGCCAAAATAACTAGCTCTTCAGATAAATACAATAAATAGTTTGAAAATGGCTGAGATGCCGTATTTGAAATTAGAATATTGATCAGAATAACTATATGAGGATTCCCTCAAATTCAAATAATTAAATGGAGCGTTTGAGGCTGTAGGAGCAGAGCATGCTTTCAAATATATTCGTACAAATACCCCACTTTCCTTGTTACTCATAAATATTTAATTTTAATTGCTACTTGAATAACCAAATTTTTAAACTAAATAATACTTTAAAAACAAACGAGCGTGGTGTATTGGACTGGGAGACATATCCTACATTCCACGTTTTGGAGTATTACCAATAAACATTACTGCGAGTTCCAAAAATTCTATTGGAAGATTCTGTTGAAAATAATCGTTGGCAATATTTATAAATTGTCGTCGTATGTCTTCAATGTAAAAAGCTATTTCACTATTTACAGTTCTAGGCTCGTAATTAGTTTTGTCCATCATTTCTAGATTTCTTGCAATCTTTTGATGATTAGAACCTTGGGGGAAGTGGTACTTCCAATATGTACATTATAATAACTGAGCTAATTACTAATTCCATAATGTGATTTACACATGCAAATCATGAATTTTCTCTAATAAAACACAAGTTCCATCGTGTTTACTTGCGTTTGAGCTGGTTTTATCAAAACTCATAGATTTAATATTATCTGCTACAATCCAATCTTGAACGGCTTCAAAGGTTGCAGTAGCTTGCGCATCACCTGTTCCAGATGGAAGCTTGGGAACACAAAATAATCCGGAAATTTCTATTCCAGAAATTATTTTTAGGATATGATCAACCATAAGTTTTTCAATTAGACTGGACCTCATTTTACAATACCAATGGAGTACCTGAGGAATGTTACATCGTAGATTTTTCTTCATATTTTTAATTTTTTTATTTATATTCAATTCTCTTACTATGAATAGTACTTGGGTTAAGAAAAAACTCATAAGTATTTTCGCCCATACTCTTGACTGATTCGGTTAATATAAAAACATTTTTTCGATTACACACTTTTGTGCAATCAATAGCTAATGAATTTCATGGAATAATTAAAATTTGTCTTCCTCTTTTACAGTTCGGTTGAGTAGACCCAAAATCTTCTCTCCCCTTACAATTTTCGCTGCCTTCCGAGTCAAAATAAAGATTTGGTGCTCAATCTAAGGACGTTTATTGTTCACTATGCTAAACCCCTGGTTATTGGGAGGGGGGAGGTGATGTGAGAAAAGAAAATGATGACTTAAATAATATGAATTCTAAAAATGTTTATTATTTTGTTCTTAACAAATCTTATTAAAATTGTTACTAATATATAGTTTATTCCTACGTTAATAAACAAAAATTTTACAACATCAAGAGATAATGATAAATAGCAATTGCAATAGGACACAGTCCACTCAGGTCGCCAAAGAAATATAAATTTTTGAAGGCAAGGTAGCAAAATATAATAATGCACATGTCAATCAACCAAGGAATACAGGGAAATGACGTCACTAAGCTCTGCCTCATTTCTACCACGCGTGAGAGACAGTAATTTCAATTTATTTTTTCAGTTAATCAATATACATTTTAATACACTTTTGGCTTAATTTTTCGACACCACAATACAAAAATGTCCTATATAAATTTCATCAGCGGGTCAAACAGAATCCCTCTGCGTGTCACTAGTGGCACACATGCCATATTTTTTCCATCACTGGCTTAGGGAATCCTTAATAGTCTATGATCCACGAGCTATCAGACAAAATTACGAGAGGCTTTGAAAACTATATTGACAGAATAATTAGTCAAATTGGATATATATTGGTCCTTTGATATAATCTTTTTTTGGGTGTATGCAAATCCATGGAATAATTTTGTGGAAAGGTTTTAATATGGCTTTGTAGATAAGGAAACAGAAAGATTTTTCGGCCAGCATCAACCTCTGTATTTATCTTGTCTTCTAATGATTATCTCATTTGGAAACAGAAAAAGAGAGAGAAACGTATGTTTAAATTTTCAAAATACATTTGCAAGTGCAGGTATTTTTTTTCAATTACCATGCAGATGCTAATATTACAAGAATTACCAACTCAGATTGGAATAGTTCTCAAATCTAGATAATCCCCAGTTACCAATGTAGACATGATATTTGAAACATTTGAACATTAAATATGTTTAAAAACATCCTCTTAGTTATAGAAAAAGCTGCTAAACCTAAGCATTTTCGGTATATTGTAAAAATCCATAAAAAATTAGTTGATAGTCCTGACATATAAACAATATATAAAAGGCTTCATTATGTTTAATTATTTCAGCTTAAATCACCAATATAAGGAAGAAAAGCGACCTAAATTAGGGAACTTCATTAATAATAGCGACAGAGCCTTACACCATTTTGTGAATGAACATTTCACTTTACTTCATTTTACTTTAATGTTCCATATCATTTATAGATGGGTTCAAAGGTCATAATTTTGTCACGATTTGTGATTTATGTAAACTTTCCTATGTCTATTGATCATTTCATAAATTTAAATTAAATAATCTAATATAGTTTCTTTTGAAAGGCAGCATATTTAAATTCTTTTGTAATTTTGTACAAATCTATAACTTTAAAAAAACAACAGTTTTTAACCAAAATATTGAAACAAAGAGTATATTTTATGCGTTGAATAACGAATAAAAATATATCCATTCCGTACATATGTATAGGTTCATTATGTGTTTTTTGACGTTATTAACTGCTTTTATTTCCTTTTTAAAATGTATGCAGCTTTATGGATTTTCTAATTTTAAAAAAATAATGTGATTTTTTTATATTGTATTAATATAAAGTTACACCAATGGGATAATTCGTAAGTTTTTATACTATTATTTTCAAGTCGTTTCAATTGATATTAGTTTTCCTAATCAAGTAAATAAATTTAAGTTTTTATATCTAAAAAATTTATTATCACAAATGAACGAAACATAAAATAACTTTTAGATAATTTATAATTTTTCAAATATATGTAGATAAGCAGTAGTACTTGAGATGTTGTTTACAGCCCTATCATCCATTTTGTTTAATGAAATTTGTTCATCGATTGATTTTGATTTGAATATTTTTTTCATTATTTCTAAATTTAAGCTAATTTTCGAGTAAGAAAATAAACTTATTTATTACCACATTAAATCACGATCGTCAATTTATTTTTGTATTTTTCAACATCAATTTTTGCCAAAATTAACACTTTGCTGACACTACTTCTCTAAAACAGTTTACTTATTATAAATTAGTTATATTATAACATCAAATAGTACTTTTTTGTATGTAAAAGGTATCATTTGGTGGCAATATTGAACTAATGTCATTTTTTATAGGCTGAAATTACTTGATATGGATGCTTATAAATTTTGTTATTGAGTCGAATAATTAAGAAATAAGGATTAAACTATATGAATAGACATCACTTACCATTAAGTATGTGAACAATTACTGATGCAAAAGCACTACTCATTCCACATGTGTAATTACCCGAATCCTTGTTAGAAGCTTTTGCAATTTTGAGTCGACTTGTCGCTCCATTCTTGTGCAAATCGGTTTTAACACTGAGTAAAATAAAAGAAAACATAAGGTTATGAATTGATATCCATAAATTGATGAATCAAAAAAGCTTACCTTATACCTCCACGCTCAGTATCATAGTTCAAAAGTCTATCTCCATGATGCCAAATAACATACTCTGGAGGTTTACCCACAATTTGTTCTACTATACATTTGAGTTCTATTGTTGAGCCTCCACGATAAAATTTCTCAACTACTTCTTTATTTCTTTCATCCCTTATTTCAATTTCTGGAACTGTTCATCATATAATAACATATGAGGATTTGAATAATAAATAGTAACAATGTATATAAATGTTATATAACACTTTCACAGACTTCACAAATTACATAGTCATTTGGAATTGATGTCACTAAGAAGTATATTAATTGATCTAGATATTCAACAAGGTAAACAAATTTTAACATAATCTTCAACTAATGAATAAAAATGGCCTGAACATCACAAGTAAGTTTTTTTTCATATAAATAAGGATTGTAAATTTCTTTTCAAGAATGATGACACCACATTAAAATGCTTTATGGGAGCAACTAATATATACGGGTATACAAGGGTTTGGGATCCCAAGTAAAACTTTGTAGAAACATAATAAAGAAAACAACTCTATCTACAATAAGTTTTTTATTAAATAATGAAGTAACCAATCATGTATCAGCATTGCTTAGTAGAATTAACTAATCAGATCTATTGATTTTATTCTTACATAGTTTCTAAGCTTTGTCCATAATTGACGTCATTGACAAATCAACAATAGCGTAGTTGGAAGGTTTGATTAACAAACACTATAGATCAAATATATTCATAACTACGTTCTAACGTTTGAGAACGTTTCGCTAGAGTTTTTGTCAATATATTTTTTGACACTAATCCCATTACAACAAATTAAACATTTATGTATTTGATATCTGTAATAAATGTCTAGATAATAGCATTTCCTCTGAAATGAATGAAGAACGTGATGTGTACTTCCAAGATAATAAAATATTTTTTTGTGCATTGTAAAGTAGCTAACAAAAATACACATTTGTGCAGAGTAAAAAGAGGGATCTAAAACGAAAACTATTAGAGAAAAAACTCTCATTGCTATTGAATCCACAACTAATGTAATAACGCTCATAAATAATTCCACACATAATTCAAAAGCATAGCATTACATAAATCATAACTGAATCTATTGATATTATTAGTAATAGAATAATACATCCTCGTACATGTTTTAACTGATCATGAATATGAGGAACGAGGAAAATCAATGGATGATTGTATCATCCGATTATAGTCAAAATTTATATATGTATGATCCTATGTAATACATATATTATTCTATAATTCAAAATGTAAATGTAATCTGAGCACTCATACTTGATGGTTTTTGCCTCTTTGTTTCTAAGTAGTCTTTTGATTGCTGAACTGTTAAAATATTTATTTTGGTTTCTTTTTCTTTTAAAATGGTTGTGTCAGTATGAATCTACAGGTAATAAATCTTGTGCCTATAAAATATATGCATTTTAATATAACTAAATACAGAAATGGGAGTACCCGGCATTGTCCGGAGTTATTACGGGTTGACAAACATACAAATTTTGTTTGAAATATATAGAAAATAACTCCCAACAAATCTTTAGTATTACTTTTTTTTTATGAGCACACTTACACGTAGGTACTCGCTCAATACTTAGACCTCTTCTTCTCTAGAAGAAGATTTGATTGGCTCTAGGATTCTTTGCCAAAAGTACACATTGTCCAAAAAAAGTAATAAATTTATGTGATGTTAATTCATGTACTAGATTATTAGTTAGAAACGACCTCGAGCCAGAGAAGCGTCGATTATAAATAGACAATTTATAAGAGCTTCAGCACATTTGATCTACACGATTGATTCACTTGCATTGTCCCTTGAATCTCAATCATCAATTGATTGACTCCTTTTATTTTTAAACATATTTTCTGTATCTAATTTATTTATTGTGCAGTTTTCTTGAGGTTTTGTTTCAACTTTTAAACCATTCTCTTTATGAAGCATATTCGTAAGTAATCAATCAAAACTTGATCATTGCAACTGATGGTAAATAATTAAACATTTTATCATTTAAAATTGGAGTAATATGATTGGTTTATCATAAGGTTTGATGAGGCATGGAGTACTTTAGGTCGTTTCTAAACCTTGTCTAAAGTAGCATTAATTTATTTTTTTAATTTGATATAGAGTACTTTTCTCATTTTCTTTTTTAATATATGTTGAACTAAACGCTTGCGAGACTTAATTTTGTATATTATGCTCCTTTTTCTTATTTATACAATATTGGTATATGATTTACATTAAAAAGTACTGTATACAGTGTACCCGGTGCCTTCTTTTCGGATATACATATACTGTTTTTTACTCACTAGATGTCTCTTAAGTTGAATCAATGTTACTTTTTAAATTCTTTTTCTAAAAATAACATTTTACTAAAGAATAGATCTTTTACTGAATTTATTCAAATTGTACCAACTCATTGAATACTCAAATTGTATTAACTCATTGAATACTCAAATTGTATTAACTCATTGAATACTCAAATTGTATCCCATGGTCACATAATGAAATGCCCTAATTCCCTTTAATGAAACATCCTTTGAGATTGAAGGGAGCAATAGTTGATGTTATCCAAAATACCCAAGGTCAAAACTTAACTTTATTCACATAGAATATTTATAAATTTAACAATTTTCAGTAAAAGTAAATTTAAATGCGAAAAAATGTGGTCTGATGGATGACTTTAAAAAATTACATTTTAGTGTTTGTTATATATTTACTTTAATCAGAAACCCATAAAAAAGATATAAATTATGTTCAATAACTTTATATTTTGTACATATAATTAAAAAGCAAGATTTTATGGTAGAAAACCTTAAATATTGTAACCTTTTCCATCAAAAACCAACCCTACGGCGGAAAAAACGTTTGTTTACCAGAGCGGCATTTATCTTAAAGAAACTCAAGATAGATATTTGGTATAACAAAACATTACATTTTTTAAAAGCAATGATTATTATTAGATAAGTGATCTAAGTTAAAATAAATGTTCAAAACTTTAATGCTCACCACTATTACATTAATCTATAAATAAGACTATTGCTTACCAATTACATTCAATCGGATTTTCTTAACTAAGGGTGGATTTGTTGAGACAAGACACTCGTAGATTCCTTCATCCCGGATTTGAGTAAACTGCAGCTGAAGCTTCCAATCATTCGGCACTTCATGAAATATTTGAAAACGTGAGTCATGGCTATAAGTGGCTAGTCCAAATGTTAGTAAATGCGGAATATCGTTACTTGTTCGTCTTAGCCATGATACCTTTAGAGATATATAAAAACTAAAATAATATGGCTCATTTATTTACATTTTTATGTGCATAGATTTCTCGAAAGATTTAATATTGATTAATTATTTATTTATATATGTATACGAGGAAATAAAGCTACAAATTAATGAGTTATCAGTTATAAGATTTATGTAAGAGCATACATAACTATTTTATTAACTTTTAAAAGATGTAAAAATAAAAAGATATTATCAAACAGTTTCTAGATTACTAACATGATTGAGTAATGAAAGAAACATAAAACCAATTTCAAATTTTATACGTCTCATATTAAAGTATATTATATAATAATAATGTCGATTGTATTGAATGAAAACTTTTAACTTTCGAATATAACATATCTATAAGGACTAAATATTTCTAAATAAAAAAAAAGAATTTTTTTAAGACTCAAATTTTGTATAGTACATTCACATATTTTTTACAATTTTAATAGTTCTAACTAATACCTATTTGTTCAGAAAATATTCAGTCCATATGATGAATCAAATATATTACTTCTGCCTTGATCAATTTCCATCGAGTCATATTGAAAAAAACATTCTTCATTAAAACGACGTGTTGTAAATTTAGGAGAGGGGATGGAATATACAGTTTGAGACTGATGGACATATGGGAATTTGATGAATTTGAGTATATCATCAGCACTTCCCTCATCAAGATTTGAAATAATGTTGGAAACAATAGAACGTTTTTTATTGTTTTTTTTTTCTTCTTCAAATTGCACGTAAAAGTATATACTGAATTCCTTTGAGTAGGTAACTAACAAAGAAATAAATCATTTTAATCGTTTTTTGTGCTTTCACATTCATTACACAAGCAAATGCAATGTTGAATCCTTTCAAAACTAATTAATCGATATTGAAGTACTAGCAGTAATACCCAGCATTGCCCAGAGTAATTATGCATTGGCAAAAGATAAATTTTGCTTTAATGATATAGAAAATCCTACAAAAATCTTCACTATTATTCTCCAATTAAAAAAAAAAAAAAAAGAACACATACATAACTATTGAATACTCTAATCATATTTTTTTGTCCTCAAATATGAAAGCATAATATGAATTTGAGAAGAAAAAAAATGATATGTTGGGTTGACTGATGAGTACTTTACTCTCTAGAATGCTTTATAATAAAAACAAACAAAAGTCATATGAACAAACTAGTACCTATTTATATTTAATTCAAATCTTAATATTTACTGAAAATACCCAATAATTTTGACATATGTATTTAAGAGACCAATACCAAAAACAAACAGAAACAGTTTTTTTGTATATTTGTACACACCTGAAATATTTTATTATTAGCCTATTTCTTAAATCAAACATATTTATATGAATTAAATCAGGGAGCATTATTATATAGTGCAACTTGTGTAGACATTCGATGCGATATGCACACGCCTGCAATATCTCATTAATATGACAGATCAAAATATGTTTATAATATACAGTGCGGTCGAGCAAATCTTGTACAAATGTATACTTGATGGATATGTGCGTCTTACGAAGAACCATAAAAATTACAACTTCAACATTTATATGTTTTGACTTAAAATAAAAATAGCCTTTTAGCATATTATCTTGAAGCTTAAGTGGAATGCTTTGTTAATGAGGAACTCCTATGCCAACTCAGCTACTTTTTTGTGTTAGTTATGCCTTATAATGAGAAGTGCTCCTCTTTGAAGTTTACAATATTCCATTAATATGTTAGAAAGCAAGAATATAGCTGAACTTTGCATCTTTTTTTTGTCTAATTTGCCAAATTGACATGGCCACCCTATTTAAAATCACATAGTCAGAAAAATCAGGTTTCGAGTTTTAGAGCTATATTTTATTATTTTACAAAAAATGTTTGGTCATCTTTAATTTCAAGTTTTAGAAGAGGTAAAAACATTGATTTTATTTTCTTTATAACTTTATGGATATCTAACTTCAATCTAGAGATATGGAGGGAAAGAGTTACAGCCCTTCTAAGAGTCAATTCGTCAATCTCAAAGTTCATGGACAAGGAGATGTGCTCCAGAACTTTCATTTATAAAGGCCATGGTCAAGTCTAGAATTGATCTTCAGAGGAAAAAAGGTAGTGGTGGGCATAATAGGAAGCGGACGGAACTTAAGTTGGCCGAGATCAAGCCCAGAATCCATGAGAACCCCGAAATATCAATGGCCAACCTAGGAAAGGCCACAGGGTTGTCCAAGACGAATACAATTGATGTAGTTAGGACCTAGGGCTAAAAAGCTACAAAAGAAGGCATCGGCATCTCATTACTTAGGCCATTATGGCAATGACACTGACCAAAGGAAAAATATTTATATACTGGAAAGAGAAAACTTCTTATGTTTTGTGCATCTTCAGTGATGAGAAGTTGGACTGTTTACAAGGCAAGAAATGCACAAAACGTTTTTTGTTTGGCCGCAAGTCCCAAAGAGCTTCCCCCTATCAATAGGACAAGGCACCCAGCCGGGGTCATGATGTTGGGTATGGTGGCATCTGATGGCAAGGCAATGCCTCCGTACTGGTTCCCAAAGGGTCTCAAAATCAATACAAAGAAGTATCTGAAGGTCATGTGCGAGGTTTTGAAGCCTTGGCAAACTTATCCCCAGGGAGGTTATGTGGGTAACAAGATATAGCACCAGCCCATAAGGCTACTAAAACTCAAAAGTGGTCTAAGATAAATTTGAATGATTTTTGGGATTGGTCAATGTGGCTGCCTTCTACTGCAGATTGTTTGAACGAACTCATCAAACAAGTGTTACAAATTCTAAAGGCCTCTGTAGAAGATGTGTGGGCTAACATGTCGAAGGAATATGTGTGAGGGTATGTTCCAGCTTCAGACCTATGGTAGAAGCCATGGTTACGGTTAATGGGGGTCATTTTGAAATTTAATTGTAAAAATTATATAATTAATTGAACAAAAAATTTCAACCTTCTCCTCCATACAGTTCTTGATTAAAACGTTCATATCAGTCAGCTATACATTTGTACACGATTTGCTTGACCACATTGTACATCATGGAGTAAAATATACAGTGCACCCGGTGACTCCTTTTCATATATTCAGACAAACAAACTTTGCTTTATTATTATAAATTATATTCAGAGGGGGGATTTGTCCTGATACGAATATAACGTAATTATAAGGATACATAATTATTTTCCGTTTTTAGTTTCGTATGCTTGAATATTTTTTTACGATTATATCTTTTGAATTCATCTGTGGTAAATTTAGTAGTTGCTCTTTTCCAGAGAGTTTATATGAATGAACAAAGATTAAGTTGATATTATCCAAATTGCACTTATCCAAATATGTATTGTGTATACATGTAGATTAAAAATTAATGGAGTATATCCTAACTGTCAGAAAATAACATTTATCTATGACACTTGTAAAGACGTACGTAATATTAACAATTTATAATACTTATTTCACATCCTGTATTACATATATATATATATATTGTAAAAGTAATGATTTTTCTGAATTAATTCCATTAAAACAAATAAGTCATCCGCTTTTGATTCCACATTGTATACAAAAAAGAAACGATATTTAATAAAATACATGATACTATAAAAAATATATACGAGTATATTTATGCATGTACATTATATATACAATAATCAAGTCAGGAAAATCATTATATATATGCTCATTTCCTTTTTATCTATTTTTTTGGGTATTTCCTCATTTTTGAGGTTTTTTTAGTAAATAGGAAGGTTTTTCTAGGTAATATTAATTTTACTCTCATATTCCCATTTGTTCAATAAGCATTTACAATATTATTCTATTATAATTGAAGAGAACCCAAAAGGTTTTCAAAGATTCTTCTATTGTTTTTTCCTCTTCATTTTTCTTTTTTCCCCTTCCTTCTACTCCTTTTCCCAAAAAGATATTTTTTAACAGAAAAAAGAAAAAGGCGACATGAAATTATCCAAAATAATCATCTTCAGATATTACAATAACTAATAAAATTAGTTTGTTATACATATTATAGTCAAATACGTATACACATAATATGGTTATGTTTCCTTTTTGAAATGGTATGATTATTTCAAAAATTTATATTGCAGACCATTTATTATTAATAAGACAATGGGAGAAAAATGTACAAAATTTTACATACAAAAATATATTAAGTTGGGGAAAAAGTAATTTCGTATTTCCCGTCCCTTTTTTGTAACTAAGTATATCTGGTTCATTATTGGTCATATCGAATAATACGATAAAACGTTGTAAAGGTGCGAGTATATACTACAAATACTTTTTATACAATATTGCACTTATCTGGTTCATTTGTGATTTTGTGTACGTCGAGCATAGAGGTCTCAAACGAAGAAATTCGCCATATTTTAAATTTTTACTATCTGAAAGTGAAAAACGCGTCAAAAGCGACCAAGAAAATTTGCAATGTATACAAAGTTAATACTGTTTCGGTTTGTCCTGGACAACAGTGGTTCAAGCGATATTTTTCCATCCTCAATTCTGCCATTTACTGTGAAAAAAACGATCGTTTCAAGCTGGCAATCGAAAAGAAGCGGCCAGTATTGGTGAATAGGAGAAGCAATACATAATTAATACAACACCATACCGCACACTTCTTTGCCAACGTACCAGAGGCTCCAGGATTTTGGATAGGAAGTTCTTATGCCTTTCTCCTACTGTATTGATCCGCACCAAGTCACTAACATCTTTACCTGCCTACGCCCAACGATCTTGGGGGTACAAATTTGGCCTCAATATAGCATGGGAAAATTGGTTTCTGAGTTTTTTGCCAATAGGGTCAAGAGCTTCTACGAGAAGGCATTATGAACTTGGATTCTGTTTGGCAAGAAGGTATCAAACAGAACAAGGTATACTTGCCTTAAATTGGATGATTGTAACAATTGTTAATATGCATTGTAATTAAGCAAAAAAAACCAAATTACTTTTTCCTATCCTTTTATTTCTTTTGGAGAAAGATGCAATCTATATTAATTTTGGATTTGTGTACTAACTGGCTAACTTTGTAGGCACTTCACATTCCACAATGCGAAATAAGTTTTAAACATGAAAGGTTTCTCTTGATTTTACATGTAATGTTAAATGAGTCCAACTATACAAGCCATGAAATTCGATTTTGGAAAATGTTCTACCAAGATTCATCACTCAAAACCAGAAAGGATTTGTAAAAAACAAACTTGCCGATGATATTCCAAAAAATAATTCTAGATGCGATTGTTGAAACAAATAAAAGAGAATTAAACTATGCATGCTTCTAATAGATTTTAAAAAGACATTTTATGGCATCTCGCAAGTCTATATCTTAGAACAGCAGGTAAAAACAAAATCCCTCGAAAATTCATTGACATGATATCTTGTACGATGAGAAAGGAAACTTCCACCATAAATGTATGTACCTGGAGGCAACCTAAAATTTAATATAAGAAGAGGAATTAGATAAGGTGATTTACTTAGACCAACTCTTTTTATAACAGCTGTAAATAGCTTATATGAACAAATTAGCTCCAATAAGTTGATAAATGATATGAGGACAAAGATTTAGGCTTAAAATACATGCTTTAGACCGATGACGTTATATTATTATAAAAATCTGAACTATCGGAAAAAGTCAATTTTCGAACTCCTTGAGATACTAGAGGGCTTCAAAAAAAGACTCTTGCCTATCAATTAATGTAAAAAAATCCAATATCATTACAACTGCGGAAGATTATTTGCAGCAAGCGTATCCAAATTTTTTATATACGACCTCCCCAAAGTTACTAGGAATCAATGTGTCCTCGACAGAAGAAGAAAGCATAAAAAAAATACCATTAAGTTATTTCATAAATAACTAAATATACAAAATTTTACCCCAAAATTTGAGTTCAATTTCTTAGACAAAGTTACGACATGGAATGCAAATATATTTCCAAGTATATCTTCTTCGGTTCATCCCTTTCACGGAAGGAATTTAGAGGAGACATGACAATGTTGAAAGACAGTTCCACTGGAATGAAAAAAAAACACCTTATATATAGGAAGAAAGACTTCATACTCCAGATTTGCTCTTCCCTCTGTTGCGAAAAAATTAGCCTGTAAATTTTAATGACCTCTTCAAAAGTAGGTATGAGCTAATGAAGCATTTGAGAATTGTCTCCTTAGGGCAAATAAACTCATTCCTATGCTTGTCTTTTTTAATAATTTTTACAGCCAACCGTATCATTTCCATGCGACATATAAAAAGACGAAAAAAAAGAAAGTTTGGTTCCACACACCCCATTTTATATTGTGTTGGAGGCTCTCAATATACATTATGTTCGAAAGGAGCTCATGAAAATGAAAGTATCAAACCCCCCAATTATTTTACTTTCCAAACGACTCCAAAAGCTGAGTAAAACGAACACAGGGATCGATAAAGTGGGATGGAGATCGGTCATTATAAATCCATTCATTTACCAATTCAAGAGAGAAATGGCTACGATATCGTCTTGATACGTCAACAGTCTTCATTAACAAGTCCAAAAAAGATGTAACGGATAGACTCTGCTCTTCCTCCAAGGATCGCACGGAGTCGTCCTTCATCTTTTTTATCAATGTAGTAGAGTGATACATGTAAGGGATATCGTGGAACTGAAAAAGGGACGGACTCACAATCAAACAAACAAAAGAAGATTGGCTGGTGGCTTCGGTACCAACGACTCGAACTGGCCTAAAGGCTGACGCAGTCATCACGGAAGTTATTTGCATTTTATACTTCACCCGGACTATGGGCTCTACGATAAAGGCAACAGGACTGGATGATTTTATTCACGGACAATTGAGGGTGCTTCAACCGTTTTAAACAATGGTGTTGATAAATAATTATTCATTTGTACTGGGTCGAGATCCCCTCTTCTCTTCATTGGCGTGGTAGCTTGTCTATCAGATTTACCGGTTTTTATTTGTTCTATGTAAATTCAAGGAGGGGAGGGATAAATAATTTTTTCATATATTCAATGTTAATGATTATAACCTTTTAGTAGTACTAAACTAGATTGAAACCTTTTTCTAAACTAGTGAACCTTCCTTTAACACTACACTGTACGCATGGATGTAAAGAAAAATGTTGAAGAAAAGTTGACTGGTTTTACTATTGTAAAAACTATGATTAAAAAGGAGAGGAAATAATTAAAGAAAGAAATAAAACAGGAAGGAAAACAGAAACATTTCTATTTACTCTAAGGATGTAAGCAAATAAACGAATCAAATACTTTTATAAATTGGTGATTGAAGACTATAAAATCTGCTTAGTGGGCGTTATTGAGATTGTTGTTATGGTGGTGACACCAAAGGCATTGTGGTAGAAGAGGAAACTATTGAACTCATCCAACCCGCTGAATCTAAAGTGAGATAACTTTGAGGTCAGCTCTGGAAAATCCTATTCATAACTTTCTCAATTGTCTTTGTCTTTTGTTCCTTGATAACAGTTATTAGGATCTTGAGGGTGTATTTTGCTTTAGACATAGATTTCTTTGATTATTCGAGTTATTATTATGGTTTTTATTTGAAATATCTTTTGAAAACATCGTAGTATAATCAGCTTCTGCAATGATGGCACTATTATTTAATGGGGTGAAGTATTTCTCTGCGCACTGAATGGATCATTCAAATCTAAACACTAACTAATTCAATAATTAATTAAGTTTAGGTGACTTTAAAAAAATTCTTATTCCGATATATTAAAGCATAAACAATTTGTTACAAAACAAAACAAGCCTGAGCTCTCTAGCTTACGTAAAAGTCAAGAAAATGACACTTCAAAGTGATTGACAGATTTCCATTCGCGAGTCCAAGCAGTCGGGAATCTCCAGGACTACCGTCTACACTATCAGCAAGCCCGAAACGTTTTACCTGGAGAACTGTTCACGGAGGAGTTAAAGAAATAACCCAGGCCAATCCCTCAAGTCCATGAGGGCTAATGCAATAAATATTGGGGTTTCCCACCAGAATGTCCTGAGACCTATCAAAAAGTGGCTGGAAAGGACACTTTTGACACCAGCAATGAAAGAATCCCATCTCCTCCGTTGCAAGACTCTTTGAATGTGTCTGTTGAGTTCTTTGAAAGCCCTGATGTTACCTCCTTGACTTTACATTTTGGGCCCCTGTCGAGGGAATGGCCTGGAGTGTTCGTCCTTAAAACACCGAGGCCCTCAGACCAACTGTCAGCCAGTACTGGGATCCATGACAGAGGAAAACATCTGCAGCAGGTGTCAGGTATTCCGCCACTGCCTGGAAGCCAACATTGACGCTAAGATCAGCTACATTAATGATTAAGAAAACTCAGGCACAAATCTATTTATAGTAATAATTTTGTTAAAATTCTATTATTAAATAATAAATTGTACCTTGTTGTTGTTTAAAAATCAAATTTTAATGGACCACTCGGTATAACTACAAATTTTTATTTACATAATATAAAACTATAAATCAAGGAAGAAACAAAACTATTTGGGGTGCAACTACTTCCAAACAATCCTTTTTCATAAAAATCATTAAAAGATGAAAAACTTTATGTTCGTTTCTTTTAAGACTTTCTAAAAAAAGTTTATATTATGTATGTATAAAAATACATAATATAAGAGAATACAAAATTATTGAGAAAATATTTTGTACATAACTTATTATTTTTTCTCTTATTCTTGTTAGAGTTATGTATGAACATTAGACCTCTTCAAATATGACTTTATTCATTAAATATATACGAAATAATATACTTGGAGTAAGTAAGATTAGACCTTGAAGAATTGGGAGATATATCAGTGTGCATATGTTAAATGAAAAAAGTCAAATTTGAAAAATTCTAATATTCATACATAAATCAACCAAGATTAAGCAAAAAAAAAAAAAAAAACTTATGTAAAAAATATTATTATTCGTATTTTTCATAATATAGCTTCAAACTACACTTTTAATAGATTTAATACTATTACAATTTGTTTTAGCCAAATATAACAAACTTATGATAATTATCAAATGATCCGTTATTATTAAAATAGCTATTAGAAAATGCAGAGATAAAAAATTGTAGAATTTTCTTTAGTTATATATATTTTTTCCATTTCATTAAAAAAAGCTTTGTGTTGCTATTTGATATTTTATTTAGATATTATCACATACAAAAACGACTTATATATGTTACATAATTTTTGATAAAAGTTGCTATGAATAGATCTGCAGACTTCTTTTTATATTTATATTTCAATAAAATTTTATATTTTACCAGTTGCATTGAAAATCTATGTTTTTTTTTATTATTAAACTATCCCATCACCCTTCAAACTTACAAAGACTTATTTTAAAACCTTCATTTAAAACTACATTTTTCAAGAAATATGTTAAATATTTAGACAAATACGTAAGCTAAGGAAGATTTAATATTGGCTTCTTTAAAATATTATTCCATAAAGAGATCCATAACATCTCTAAAATTGATTTTTTAATTCTATATTAATAATTTATTAAATATTAATATCTTTTTCAAAAAAATATTTTGTCTTCGTGTGAACAAAATAGGAGATTCAAAAATACAAGAATAATGGATCATATTATTCTGGATAAATTATACTGTTCATGAGTAAAAATGGTAAAATAACAGCATTTGCTTAAATCATTAGAATTTGATCACCTCTTTCCAGGTATAGCCTTATTTTTTCTCTGTTAGCCTCATAGCCTTAAAAAAGGGCCATAATTATTTGGTTAATTTAGGGTATTTTTATGGTTCCATGCTTTTTTTATGGCCTTGGTTTTGAAGTTTGTAATAAATTATCAAAATATATATCAATACCTAATGTAAAGTTCTAATTTTTTCTTGTTTTTAAATGTTTGTATCATGCATAAAACTCGAGTTATCTTTGTTTAAAGCTGAAAAATGGGCTTTTTATTCAGAGGCTCATAGCTTTAAGACAAATATATATTTAGAAAGTTTAAAAGTATCTCATTTGATGGCTACAAGTCTGACTTTTAATTTATTTTTTTAAACTTTCCCAAAAAAGCCACGATAACATTTTAAGGATAAAACTCATTTTTGAATTGATCTCATAAGAAAAGTTCATATATTTGGATGCCATAGTTAGGAAGATAAGAAGATAATCTTTGAAAAATATTCACATAATTTATCCCCATCTTCAACCCGAAGCTATTATAAAAACTTTGGAGATAAAAAAATAGCCAACAATAACATTAAAATATGGCCTTCTTCTGATTCCATAAAAAAAAAATTCTGTGCACTTAAAAAAGTTAAATAGAATGTGCGGATGAAAATTGGGATAGAAATGAGCTCAAAATCAAAACATTCCAGAGAATTCGAACTGAGGAACAACAAAATATGATGTCTGTCATATATTCAACGACCTAGTTCATCCAAGGTGTATTATAATTCTGTAAATATAATGTATTTAATGATATATATGTATTGTTAATTAATCAAGCAAGTAGGTTGTTGTAGGTTCTTAGAGCATATTATTGTACAAAATCTTAATCAGCGGGACAGAGGGGCCTGGGCCTTTGCAAGAACCATTTTAGTAAGGTTACTTATTAGTTTATTATTGGTGAGTTGTCCAGAGTCTGTCCAGCTAGGTCCCCAACAACAAAACTGTGATAACGACACTGTTTGGGGTGATCGCTATATAGAAAATCTCTGAAACTCTGAATTGTTCAAAAATATTATTATCGGAACTTTACTATGTGTTCACTTATAAAATAATATAACCACATTGTATATTTTAATTTATGATGAATTGAGTATTAGCCCTTTGTAAAAATATTATCCACTTAGTTTTAACCGTTAACCACCAAAAAAACTATGCAGCTATCTTTTCAAAATGCGCATTTAGTCATTTATGATATTTTATTCAAGGATAAATAAGCTGTCCACATATTTTCTAAATATTCATGTCTCTGTTAAGAGAGTAATAAAGTACATATACCATCATTCTACAGTCTGTATGTAACACGATTATAGATTGAGAATATATTCTGACTTACTTTTTGATAAAGTATAAATTATAAAGAACTTTTTTATTTACTTGTTAGTTCATATTTATTTAGAAAAAGATTGAAATGTAGAAATAATTTTAGTTTTTAAAGTCATTGCTTGTGTGGCTGAAAAAACTAAACAATACAATTGACGAGGGTGGTATACAAAATTTCTGACCTAGCAAAGGTACAAAACATTTTTTCTGATTTATTTTTTATTATTCAATATAGCATCCTTGTAACTATGGTCAATTCTCCCATTGATGCTCCCATCTCTATCAACCCGTTCAATAATACAATAGTGAATAATTATTCAAAATACATCTTTTGTTTTTGGCTCTATTAGTACGAGTTGGATTTAACTCAATTTTAAATAAACAAGTCCTTATATGCCTCTTATTTTTTGAATTTATTCAAGAGTTACACTTTTAAAAACAAATATTTATTGCTGAATATTTCATTTCGTTTATTTTCACAAAAGTACTCACATCAACTCATGCAAACGACTGTTAAAAAACAACTGCACATCCAAAATGAATTAAATTTTGGTTAGTAACTGTCTACAACTGTCAGATAGATGTATTTTGCTTTTATTTACGAGTACTGACATCTTCACGTTGAGGTCAGAAACTTTTCAGTCCACCGTCGTACAGTTTTCTTTTGTTTAAATATGTTTTATACCTCATGGGAGAAGTCTTTTATATTTTATATCAAAAAATAATTTTTTTAAATAAATTCAAGAATTGTTTTGCATTTAAGACACTCAATCAAATAGAATATAGATTTCTTTTTTTTTATTTACATATTTAAAATCATATTTACAAATAAATAAAACCCCTCATATGAAAATCAAATATTCATAATTATTTAAAAGATTGTGATTGTCTCTAAAAATATATTTCACTCATATATAGAACAAAAAATAATATTTTAGTTGTAGATGTACTGATTGGTCTATTCTGATTTTGTTTTTTTATCAATAATAATTTTTCAATTTTGAGTCAAGGTATTTCAACAAATATCGGAAATATGAATGATTTAAGAACGCTTATATGTTGTGATATCGTAAATTTCCAAATTTTTAACACCATTGCGATTTTTCAATAAAAAACATCTTAGAAGCACTTTTTATCAAGGCTAACTAAAATGTACCCAAATATTGAGAAAATGCTGTCCTTCATTTGTACATAAATAAGAGGATGGTGTGAAAAGTTTACTACTCAGCACTTGTAAATAAACACTAGTCACATCTGTAAACATTTACTCAGCATAGTTTCAGCCATTTTGGAGGTGCAGTTATTATGTAACAGTCGTTTGTGTGAGTTGTTGTTAGTTTTTTTTTATTTATGATAATGGACAAAATAAACCTTTCATTAAATATTTGTTTTTGAAGGCATAACCTTTGAACAGGCTTGTTGTTTAAAATTTAACGCGTTGAAGTAAATCCAACTTAGAGTAATTTAGCCAAAAAATAAAAGATATCATGTGAACAATTTTGTGAACACTATTGTGCAATGGTCAATTCCATGAAAATTATACACTTCTGTTATTTCTTCATTCCATTTGAATGAAATTTTTTTTGTCAAATAGCCAATTATTGATCAAATCAATACTTTTTTTTCTAAAGTAAGATATTAATTTTTGTATCTAGTTCTGATCATTTTTATAAGTTTTTTAAAATAATAGGATATGATGTTTGAGATATTTAACGTAACAAAATGTGGTCAAGGTTATCTATAGTATTTTGTTTTATTACTTAACAGCTGTCAAGCTATGTACTTTATGCATAACTCAGATGAGTTTTTACAAAATACGATCCAAAACGTACGGGTCTTAAAGAAGATTTTTGATAGGATACATCATCAAAAGGAGCTCACAACTAACAGTCGGATTGTGTTCCCGATCTGAAATTTCCTTTTTGCTTTTTCAAATAATAGGTTAATTGATAAGGTAATGTCTCTGCCGATATTGCTGCAGCAGTTCGATGATCAACCTCTCTAATTGATAAAATGGCTGAACAGTAGGGTGTCCCTTTAATGTATTTATTTTGAGCTATCAAAATTTGTGTAATTTTACACAGATTATGAAACTAACAAAAAAAAATGTGCATCGTGGGGAGGGCTCTACAGCTCTTCAAATTTTTGCTGAAATTTACGTCTTCCTAGATTTAAACCGAATATCTAAGTTAAAAAAATAAAATGGGCATTTGGTATAGCACAAAACCTCCACCTATGGTCATTTTTTAGTGTAATCTGGACCTTGGACTTTGCTCTTGACCTCTCAAAAATGTAATGACCTTTTACTCTGACCATATATTATCTTAGTACCAAGTTTGATCAAGATCGATCTATTACTTTTATTATTATAGTTTATTTTATTAAATAATAATCTGCGATCTGCTGCTGCTGTTGCTTTTGCAGTTTTGGGTGATTTTGGCTTGGTTTCTGTCAAAAATTCAACTCTGGTCATTGATAAAAACAAGATTTTATAAAAGACGGACTTGACTCAACCAACACAATAAAAATATAGATTTTAATAGGATCAGTAATATTTAATCGATTTCATCTCCATTGGAGACCTCATCAGAAATAATAACAAGAGTCACAGAGCTGTATCTAAAGCTCGTGTAGAAGCTTAAAAAGCTTGTTGAAGGAGATGTCATTTGAAGCATTTACTTTCATGGACGAAAAGATAAACCTCAAATAAATAGGAAAATATGGGACCATTACCCTCACAAAGAAGTTATAGAAGATCACATCTCAGTTTCATCAGAACCTGGATGATTTTATTTGGGACACACAATGACAAGTCGTGTTACAAGTAGGTACATTTTTACTTCGATCATAAAATTGTTAGAGGGACAAGGATGGAATTTAAATGGCATAATTTCTGTTGGATGTAATCAACTGCAACTAACACCGTTTCGAAAGGTGGTGTGGTTCAATATTTAGAGAGACCATTACAATGGTACATTTGTATGCTTCATGCCAATTAGTTACCCCTTCGTCATTTATTTTTGAGTTTAGATAGTGGCACTTTGGGTCCAAAAGAATATTCCGGATCAATTGGAAAACGATTGGCTGGCTGTGAAAATGACACTGTAATTCCTTTTCTGCGGTGACTGGTAATTTTCCTAACTTGCCGAAGAGTGTGGTCGATCAACTACGTACAGATCAAAAATATCTGTATAAAATATGTAAAGCTGTTTCGATTGGTGCCTCTTTTCCTAAGCTGGCAAACTGTAAACCTGGAAAATTGGCACACTCAAGATGGCTTACTACTGCTAATTGTTTACTCAGACTTTACGCAAGTACTCATAATCCATCAAAAACTTTCAAGTACTTGTCAACTACGTGCTTAAAGTCTACGCTCAAAAAAACGCAAAAAACGTCTTTTAAGGATGGACTTATGCATTTTTTTTTAACTGAATGTTTGCTCGAGATTTTTGGCAGAAAATCTTAGGTCTGTCGTGGACCCGGTAATTGAAAGAAATACTTTTTTTGAGCACCCGGAAAACCTACATGTCAGTATGTTGTTTGATGAGCGGGACCACATTCGGGAGTTGGCATTGTGAAAAATAATAAATGCTAGGGAAACTGAAATTAAAACTAAAAGTAGAATATTTAAACGACCAAAAGTGAAATTTTATGCAAGATACTAAACCGAAATTATTTTGTGGCATTAATGTCAAGTTACAGCACCATCGGTTCGTCGAAACATTTCTAATTAGGACCTTCTTATCATGGCCAAAAATAAGAAATTGTTGATTTTCCTTGTCACACGCAATCCAGTGGATATATGTGTTAAACTGGTAATAGATGCTTCAGAAAGTGTAACTAACGCTAGTCCTATAGATGGCTTTATAGAGAAATAAACTGCGATTTTGAGCAGAAATGGCAAATTTTGGACACAAAAATAAGTTTAAATTCTAAGTTCTGTCGTGGATTATTATTTCTAATTTACCTATATTATTTTTCGATATTTTGGATAATTGATTTTAATAATAAAATACCTTTCAATATTAATTTTTGTATTAAATTAGTCAATTATTTTAATTATATAATATGTAAATTTTTACAAAATTGGAATACTGGTAGAACCTCCAAATGTCGCAAAATTTTAGTATAATTGATTTTATTATAAAAGTTAAGGATCGATTTTGATCAAACTTTTTTACTGAGGTTATATATGGTAACAGAAAGAGGCCATTACATTTTTGGAGGTCAAGGTCAAATCCATGGTCAAGGTCACACCAAAAAATGACCATACGTGGAGGTTTTGTCCTTTACCAAGTATCCATTCTTACTTTAATCATAAAAGAACTCTCAAAATTCATTTTTGTATTATTTTAGAAAAACAGTTTAAATCTTTGAAGACGTAAATTTTTACTAAGCTTTGAAGAGTGGTAGATCCTTCCAAATGATGCACAATTCTTTATTTATTTCTTTATTTTTTAATTTGTGTAAAATAACGCAAATTTTGAAGCCCCTTGTATTTGCATAGCTCAAAAAATACATTAACGGGACACCCTACTCAGCATTCCTTTAAATTAAGGTAACATCATTTTAAGGGCGTCGAAAGGCCTCTGGTGCCTCGATAGCTTCTACGTCAGAGATCAGAAGATATTTTTAAAAATCAACTATGGCTCCTTTTTGTGACTATTTGGAAAGGAGAAACATCAACAGAGGAACATATAACAACATCAAAGTAATAAAAAGTAAATATTTGATATCTTCTGAGAAATTGTTTCAAATATTAATTACTCTCAGGAGCATTGGAGGTTGGGTCAATATTTTTTAACTACCAGAGGAGATTTTGCCCGTTTTCTAATGAAGCAAGAGAGACGACTGACCATCTCTTCTGGAGCTGCAGGCTTTTAAGTGTAACATATAAGTGGATTTCATATGGACTGCTAGATAATTTTGGAGCAACAACTGGTAGAGATGAATTTTTAGGAGACTATTGTGGGAAAGAGGAAGGCAAGGTCAATGCGATTATTACAAAAATATAATTAATATTTGCAAAAAAATGAGAGTCAGTAGAAAAATTGTCAAAAAATCACCATCATTGATTTCTAAACAACTGCTATTCGATAAAAAATGAATCAAAATACATATATTGTATAATAGTTATGAAATATGTGAAGCAACCTTTTTCTTGAATACAATATAGATCTAAACAAATTATATTTTTCCTGAAATAGGCGAATAAACATTAAAAATAATAGAATTGGCACAATTTGTAGGCATAAATAATATGGCAGCGAGGTCCTATATTTTGAATTCTCCTGTTCATGGGTATGGTTTTGAGATGACTACCATTTACTTCAGTGAAAACCTTGTCGACTTTCTTTTGCATCTATACCTATAAAAGAATATATTTTTGCAGAGGAATATACTTATCAAAGAGAGATTCACAACCAAAAAATCGCCATTTGTCTTCGGCATCAAGACAGAAACTATGCAAGAGATAAATTTTTTTCCATTTTTACAGCCTTTGAAGGAAATTAATGTAAATTTCTTTAAATGTTTCTGTAATTGGTCTCATGTATTTAAACTAATTAATCATAAGTAAACATCATAGTATTACACTGAATCAATATTACCTAGGAACTGTCTTTGGAGTTCATATATGCATATAATGTATATTTCCTTTTCTAAAAGCGATCGCATATCAAACCTACAGACATTGAGTTCAAGATAATAATTTCTCCGCTCATGTGTTATTTCTTCAACATTACGTCACTTTTGCTATACTATGCAGCATCTGACTTAATTAAAAAGAAATATCTTTAATAGTAATTGATTTATCTATTGTTCTCTCATATTGGTGTCTTGAATGCTAATTTGATTCACTTTAATTATTTCTCGCTAAATATTGAAACTATTCCTACTATTGAATAAATAATAGTCCAACAGTTGGCGAAAATAACATAATTGTCTATCTGCAATATATTTTTCTATTTTTAGAAATTGCTCCGTGTAGTATAAACATATTAAGATAATTTAAAATTCAGTATATTTTTCAAATATATCCTCGTATATACGTGGTGTGTTCAAAAAGTAAAGTGACTTTATATTTTTAGGAAAAACTATTTATTTATTCATCAATATTTATTCTGTTTTCTTCAAAGTAATCTCCCTCAGATACAATACTCTTGTATTTATGCTTTTTCCAATCCTCGAAGCACTTATCACAATCACTTTTCTATATAGCCTTGTTGTCTTCCAGGGATGCAGTCTTTATTTCCTCAATCGTTGCAAATCTCCAACCTTTCATAGGTTTCTTTAGTTTTGGCAAGTATAAAAAGTCAAATAGGGCCAAATCTGGTGAATATGGTGGCTGAGGCATGATTGTGGTGTTGTTGTTTTTTTTTAAACCAAAAAGTATATCACAAATAAACAATAAATGTGCTTGGGCATTATAGTGATATAAAAACCATAAATTGTGTTTGCACAATTGCGGACGTTTTCTTCGTCTTGCTTCTTGCAAGCAGCGCATAACTTCAAGATAATACTCTTTATTAACTGTACGACCAAATGGTAAGAGCTCTAGATCCAAATTTTGACATTTGAGGATCGCCATTGGCATATTCCTGCCATTTTGGATGAGTTTATACCACTTGTAAACATTTTTTTATACTCAGAACAGTTTCAACGTTTGTCACCGTCGCTATTTTGAAGCACTTAATCCTCATTTTTGACACAAAATTTGATGCAAATTTTAATGTTTTTCAGTAACAAAAAATTCGCCGAAAACACACAATACTTCGGACCGTTATGCCTCTCACAAACAAGCTAAATATAGTATATAGCTGAAAAAGTAGTTATATGATTGTGTGATTGTATTATCATAAACAAATAAAAAAATTGTGCATACCAAATGTACGTGGCCTACAAAATTTGAAAGTAACTTTCCTTTTTGAACACTCCTCGTATGTCTAATATATTTTCTTAAAAAATTCGATAAGTATATCACATATTGAATGTACTCATATTTACTATATTTCACAAGGTAATATAAGTTTAACTAATAAAATATATATTTTTGTATATGAATAAGTTCGGATATACGAATGGATTTCTAATTATGTCAAACTATGAAGCTGAAAGTTTTTACGAACTTCAACTACTTGACAATGTTGCATTTTTTTAAATGCAGCATAAGAACTATGGCAAGTAATAAGAAAGTTAACTCATTTTCATTTCATAGTTCTACACTTTACAGCAAGGAATTAAATTTGTTAAAGCTTTATTTATACATACAAGTTATTTACAAAACTCTTGACATATAATTTAGATTTTTATATATCCATGTTTGTCCAAAAAATTATCACAATGGAGCTAAAGAAATTAAATTAAAAAAAAAAAAAAAGGATTTGCACAATTAGTTATGATACAAAGGATCATTCCTTATTTTTCATAGGAGTTAATATTTTATCGCTAATCGTCCTCTAGGAAATAAATATTTTATAAACTCTGGTTTGTGGTATATGTAAAAAAGTGGAGTATTTCTACCTCTTTTCGAATTGTTAAAGAAACAAAATCCGTTAAGCTGATTGATTATCTTTCCATTTTGCAACAGCTTTATACACAAACAAAGAATCAACAGATTGTAATTCATTCAATTCTTTTATCGAAGGCAATGATAGTTTATGAATAAAAAAACAGAAAAAGCTTTATTTATAAGTTACTTCGTTCGAAGGTAAGTAAACGGAATAGTTTCATTCTAACAAGAGAAAAAGAAAAAACAATGTATCAGGCGATCCATCAATTATGTAGTTGTTGTTTTTTGCTTTAAGGGCATCAGGTTTTTTTTTTTTTGATGTAACTTTTACATTATTCAAAGTAAAACCTTATATGCAAATGATAAATTAAGCCTTTATAAAAAAAGATTTTTGACGTTGGATGGACAACTGATCTTTAGAAGATTAATAAATAAAGAAGGTCTTGTAATCGGCTCATTTTTCCTATGTTTTATTGTTAATTATAAAAATCAGATAATTGACTTTCACTTACAGTTTTTCTTCCGAGATTATTGACCCTGCAGTGAAAATAAACTGTTGAACTAAGTTGAGCTGAAATGTTGTAAATAGATCCCTCTGTTCCGTGAATTACATCATCTGCAAAGTAGGGTTCTTGTTTCCCACCTTTAGGAGGATCTCCAGCATATGCTACCACTAAAATAGACAAAAAAAGTGGTTAGAATTACTCGTTTTATATATATTTTGGCATTTATCAATAATATAATTTTTTATATTTACTACAGAAGAATTTAGGAGCACATTTAGCGTGTGAAAGTAAGTCCTTGTTCTTGAGGACATCAAAACAATATGGTAGCAATGAAAGTATGCTTATTTACTCAAGATGTGGCACTATGAATGCAAATGTTCATTCGTCATATGAGTATAGTACTTCAGATTGATTATTTTTTATCCTAATTTATTGGGTTACGGAATACTTTTTTGTCTGTAAGGAGCGTTGAAAGTGGGATAAAATACTTTATAACTAACAGCCCAATCTAAATAAATTCACGATTTTAATTTACTATGTATTAAAAAGGTTAATTCCATGAAGGTGAGCAAACATTGCATTCATCAGGTGGGAAAATGACAAAATAATGTCTCTGTTAAATCTCCGAAGTGATATCATGCGAGGAATGTTTTTTTTTCTCATAGCCACTCAAATCAAATTAAGTTAATAAAAGGGTTCTTTATCTTATAGCTTTGAAAAGTATGAAGGAAAAATTATATTCGGTATTTATGAATAAAACAAGTCTAGAAAATTTAATTTATTTGCCCTTTGATTGAAATGGTGTGTTCCTGATTGCTTTTATTCGAGAAGCATAGAAATTACTTGTATAACACAATTATAGAGTACTTTTTTCCAACATCTACATAATTTAGTTGTTTTTTTTCCGCCTCGTAAGATTGACATAAAAGAATATTACATAAAATAAAATTTGTTGGTATATGTTTCAAGATTCAAAAACATTTTCCCCATTACTATGTTCTTTTATCAAATGGAAAATGTCTTCTAAGTGTAAAAAAAGGACGAAAAATGGTATTTTCTTTGTAAATCTAATAATATATCATTTTTAGCTACATAAGAAAAACTATAGTTTCTTGTAAATAAAATACAACCAATTTTATAATGAAAGAAAAACCCCTTAAAAATCCATACTTTAAAAGTTATATAGGATTTCTTGCATAAAAAATATTTTTGTATATTTATTAAACTATTAAGGTTTATTGATAGTATATAAAATGGGTGTCAGGAAAGTTTGCCGTTGCTACATTTCCCAAATTTGCTTTCAAGTATTATCCTAATCAAATTACAGTAAAGTTATCTAAATATGCTCTATAATAAGTTATTTCTAACCTTATTATTTATAAATAAAAAATAAGGAAATTTTATTTACTGCAAGCTCTCTGCATAACAAATTTTCTAACGCCAAATTTTTTAACAACTAACTTCCTTTTATCCTATAAACTGTTGCTTCCTGTAGACCTCAAAAATTGAAATTTTGTATTATTAATGCTTTTAGAGGTAAAAGCAATGAGGAGCACACTTGTTCAATTTAGAAATACTCAATACGAAGTTTTGTCAGATCTTATTATTTATACTAAATGAATATATTGAATTTTCCCCGCGGCCAACTTTTCACACAGAAAATTTTACCAAAGCTAGTAATCCAAAAAATTTGTTAACTAGTGTAATCATGCAAAGTGTCAATTAACATGTATTTTTAGGTCTCCTTCCACGCTTAAAAATGTACTCAAATATCCTTCTTCAATAAATACCCGTATTAATCATTATTATTGACTTGGAGTTACATCAATTTGAGCAAACAATCTATTTTACAACCTTATTGAGGATTTAAAATTCATTTTTTCATAATTATAGGATTAATCAATTGTCAAAAAGAAATTGTTTCTTGTTCAATAATCAATCAAATTCATTTTTTCTCAAAAAAAATGTAATAAAAAAGTTTTATATACGTTAAAACCATAAAAAAAGAAAATACTAAATAACTCCGAATTATTTAGGAGTTTTGTTTAATATAAATTTAAGGATTTATCAACCGAGATAAACAAACTTCAAAGATGACATATATTCAACACATTAATTTAAATATTTTCTGGACTACAAGTTCTACAAAAATAAAATTCCTTCATCAACAAATAGATACACATAAAAAAAAATAACACTATACAAATTAAAGTATTCAAAACCATTTTCAGAATTACAGAAGAATAGTTCAGCTATTGAAGGAATTTGATTGTTCATCAATATCTAAAATGGTTTTTGCTCATTGCATATTTTCTTCAGCTAGTAGATTCCCATTGGCGTATTCACACTCAATTTTAGAATTTAACATGATAGTTACAATGAGATAACTTTGAACGAAAATGGTAATAACTACTCATGAACACATAAAAGAGTAAAAAGTATTTGAAGCCCTAAGTTAGCTGAACTGATAGACAGAGCAAAGCTCTCTCATTAAATTATGACCTTTTTACTGACATTAACCGTTAAAAGTTTTGCCAATAACGTTAAAGACTTCAACATTAACAAATCATCAGTACGGGGACACTCATATATGATTGAAAGTAAATGTACACTAACATGAAAGACAAATGTTGCCCTAAATCTCCTTTAATTCTAAATTGGGATGGCAAATTGGTTAAGGACTAGACAGAAAAAAAATGGTCAATCGTGTGTCTGTAATTATATCTATATTGGATACTAATTAACTTCTGGGTGTTCCTAAGTAAGTCTCTGGGAATGGTAAGACTTAGGCAAAAGCTATCTACCTTCTACCTGAGGATTGGGATGTTAAATATTTGTCGAGAGCACTATTTTTATTGAACAGCTAGCAACACTGGTCAGATCAATGGTCCATGTACATTGCATAAGTCGAAATTGTAAAAAAAAAATCTTATTTACTTACTCTGTTCACATTATGTATTTAAATTGGTTTTAGCAAGTGTTTTCTCTATTTGTTTGGCACTATTGCTGTTTTATTAAAAAAAAAAAAAAAAAATAATGCGTGCTCTGAGTAATAGGTTAAAAACAAATATCCTTCACTCATATTCTCTTTAAAATCGAACAAATTTATGTGAGATCAAATTAATATAAATATTTTTTAAAGAAATTTTACTTATTTAAAAAAAAGTTAAGAAATACATTTAATCATATTTGCCTGTAGTTGTAAAATATCAAAAGAAGATCCTA
Source organism: Lepeophtheirus salmonis (assembly GCF_016086655.4). Lineage (NCBI taxonomy): Eukaryota > Metazoa > Arthropoda > Copepoda > Siphonostomatoida > Caligidae > Lepeophtheirus > Lepeophtheirus salmonis. Next base: position 23,962,386 of record NC_052144.2, read on the forward strand.
ATTTTCAAAAATTTAAGGACAAGGATACCTCTAAATTTTTATTAAAATAGTTCAAAATTTGTCAGTCATCGTTTTTTACTCAATTGCATATTTTAAGCCTATGAGAGCTCAGCATTTCCAAAAAAAAAAAGAAGTTAGAAATAGACCAGTCTAGTAGTAGTCCAGAAAATACATACAGTAAATGGAAACCTTGTTGCTTTGTTACCTGAAAAAATTGCTACGAGTATTTGAAGATATGTAGTTAGACTCAAACAAGATGATTGTGATGATAAAATACAACGGCACATATTTTGTGACCTAGAAAAAAAGAAGAATTTTTTATGAATAGTAATGTTTTTTTATTACTGGATATACATAAAACAATAAATCTTATATGAAGATCTTACAATAATATATTCATAAGTCGGTTCCTTTTCTATTTTTATATATTGTGCATTTGTTTATGAATGAACATTTGATAAAAAATATACTAATTTTGTTAAAAAAACTATAAAACCAAATATCTGAAAAGAAAGATAATGTTTGTGCCCTTTTTGTCATTTCAAATCTCTTAATGCTTAACATTCGGTTATTTTTTTATTATTAAAAATCATATACACTTATATAATATAATAATATAAAATATATAGGTTAATTTTAAGTAAAAATAAGTAAAATAAATAAACAATTTAGTTTAAAGTTATTCCCCTCTCAAAGAACCTTTCACTACGTGCTGATACATATCAATAAAAAAATGCAAATAATAAAGCCCGATCAGATGTGGTAAAACAAATAAAGTTCAAGTATCCCGAGTAAAATAATCATAAATAGTAATTTATTTAAAAATAAAAAAAACCTCTAAATTTCACATTCCAAAACAATTACTTTCCAAAATTTTCATCAGATTTAACAATTCCTTTCAAATATTTTGTTGATATCTTTGATAGTATCGTCTTAAATCCGCTCTAGATTACTATCCTTAACTCAACACATTTGGAGTCCTCAAAAAGAAGGAAGAGTATATCATTGCAGCAGTTATGAAAATGGTTAGTAATCTTACAGTGGATGATAGGCGCATAATTTGTTTGCAATAAAGGCTTTGTCATATGACTAAGCAAAATCCAAAGCCTTAATATTATTAGAAGTCCTACTAATTCATATTCCAAGCAATATGTTGTCTTGTCATTAGACATTTGATGATATGGCTCCCTTATAGAATCCAAACATATTGACAATTAACAAAGGCATGAATGGTAGATTTAAAAGTTCTCTCACAGTCTTTGTACGGAGCGTCGTAATAAATAAAATTTGCTGATATTTGATGTTGTGCTATGAACCTCTTGTCATCTTTGAATTTCCCAGTATTGAATAAAATTTGGTAGATGAATTTTTAACTTAGCGTTCTGCTATCATTTTAAAGAAGCGTCCGAATTGGACACAAAAACCTTATAAAAAAATATCTGTTCTAAAAACGTCAAACGTTTGAAAATAAAATCCAAAAATTTGAAATATCATTTTTTTTTAAAAAAGATTTCAAATATACAATTTATTATTTAAGATTTTTCAAAAGTTTACAACTATTCACAAAAAATTAAAGTCTTGGGAACAAAATTTCAAAAACCCAGGATTATTTCAAAAAATAAAAATTTTCGGTTCAAAAAATTCTAAAATCCACACTTATTCCAAAAAGTTATATTTCTTGGAGAAAAATTTGTAAAGTCCACAGCTGCTCACAAAAAATGAAATTTTTTGCCTAAAATTTAATTTTTTTTTAATTTCCAATATTAAATTTTCTTGTAAAAAGTAAATTTCCTTCTTTTTTTTATATTTTGGGCGGGGCTATTTTTTTTTTTTTTTTTTTTCCATAACTTAGAAAAGTAATAAATAGCTAAATACTAGTAGTAATAAATTGGATTGTAGAATTGGAATCGCAAATTAAACATTATTTTCCTGATTCCAGAAAAAACACCTGATTTAATCGTCCCATCATTTAAATTTAGGACTAAAAAAAGGACTCATGCATCACTTATTAACCCTTTGCTCGCAATCTGAGAAGAAATTTTGTACTTTAACTTTATGACTCTAGTTTGAAAATATGGACTACAATCAATTCAATACATACTCAAAATATAATGTAGAAAAATGATGGAAGGACACTTATTTAAATGTTCTATTTATTATTTTCCTTCTAAATACAGACCAAAGATATGTATTTATGTAGTATTTATAGTTATTACTACTATTAACCATTTCATATATGTATTACGTTCGTCCATAAAACAAATTAAACGTAAGTAAGTATGTATATCTTTATTTTTATTTGAACTTGAAGGAGATATAACAAGCTTCATTTAACATGGGTCACAGAAAGAGTTTTTTTTCTGCATCATTAAACCAATATCCAGAAAGAAAAAAATTAAACAAAAAGAACTACAAAAAGTCAACGATATCACTTAAAAACAGATGTTTTTTGGCACTTCTGATCCTTGATTTATTAGACAGAAGAATTGAAAAACTGATATATTTTATGCACAATAAAATAAAGATTTCCAATAGTAGCTTCAGAGTTAGAGAGATATACAGACATATATATATCCCATCTGCTAAATTATGTCAATTTATATTTATGTACATAAATTTTGTTTTTCAATTTTTATTTATTTTTCCAATAACCAATAGAAAATGATTACACTATAATGATATGACCGTAGAAAAAAAACCTAATAGATTTTCTTGCATTTTGATGCCTTCATTGCTCAATACCATGTTAGAAATGTTCTTTATTGATTAGATAATCCATTAGGCATAATCAGAAAATGATTATTGAATTTTACATAGTGTCCAATAGCTATTACTATACATATTTTTTCCCTCTCTTGCGAGAAATATTTTTTTATTCCTACATATGTGAAGAATAGCTTTTTACGAAAAAGAAGAAAATGAGGGAAATTGATTTTTATAGTTCTATTCATTTTAATTCATAAAAATAACACAACTTTGGAATACAAAATTCATCTTCTTTATTTAAACAGAGTGCGACCTCTAATTAACAACACACACGTTTAGTTTTCAATGTATTTTCTCCTTAACTAATCTTTGATCTAAAAAAAACAAGCAATGCCAAATGAAAGCTGAATCACTTTTTTATTACTAATATTCAAAATAATGGCCTTTGACTTCAATAACTGACTCTACTCGCCCTCGGAAATGGAGCAGGTATTGATGAGAGTCTCCTATGACAGATTTTGGAATTCATACTGTACAACTTGGTGTGTCACGCAACTACGCTCTACACAAGGAAGTCTATACGGTTAAGGTCCTTTGAGTTTGGAGGCCTAACACTGGATCCACCAAATTCATAACAAATTATGACAACCAGGTCAACTTTGCTTTGCAATGTGGTATTGAGCAGAGTCAAATCATCTTAAGTTCCTTCCTGACTCGCCAGACAAAGAACCTGTCCAGTATTTTGAATTATTGATATTGTTTCGTACGCACAAGTTGCAAGAAGGGCATCCTTGCTTTTCCACGATTGTTGTATAAACACTTCGCTATTCAATGCCATTTTTTAAAACTAACGCAAACAATTCTGGCTAGCTGTCAAAAAAACAAACAACGACCCACCTCCAGGTGCGCTGATATTTCTTTGTTAAAAAACGGATGCACACTGTAATTTAAAAAAAAATAAACACAAAGTGTATAGTGAATAAGAGCCTATGATTAATTTTGAGTCACTTAGTTACTAACATGACTCTCTATCTGGTGCACATTTTGGCTTTAAATGAGAACATAAACTAATTGTTTAGGTAATATTTGTTAGAATATTGTCATTCCTAATAACCCTAATCTCTAAAACTTACAATAATTTCATCCAAAATAACTTATTAAAGAGTTGAACATTAGTTGAAGAGTAAGGACCACTTGATCAAGGAGAAACAATTCAAATGAATAAATTAACAGATTCCCCGTTTTAAATTAAATGTAATTAAGTGAAAACAATGTTAACATTTAAGTACACTATTGTTATATAGAATTATATTTTATGTAGTATTCAGGTTGCAATTGACGGCAAAAAGCAGGTTCATGCAGTGATCTGCTTTGAGGCTATAAGATTTTTTTTAACATAAAAAACCAACACTTTTTTAATACAATGGCATAGGAAATAAACTGTAAAAAATATTTCAGAAATATTTGGACTACTATATAAAAAAAAAAAAAAATTTTTTTAAATTAATTCAAGTATTTTTGTTCTAAAATTGGAGTATATGTAAATTAAAAGACAGAGTATTCGACAATTTTTGACTTAAAAAAATTGAAATTTATTATCAATGAAGTTTTATCTACCAATTTATATTTTTCGAATGAAAATTAATTATTACTTTTCCCATATTTGGAGCGTAGAAGTAAGTTTAATCATTGGCGTTAGTAGCCAAATGATACTCTCTAGCATTTTGGGCATATCTATGTTTATATAAGTATAATTTTGAAACAAACAGTAGGTAAATATATAACCACAAAGAAATAAGTTTTCATATTGCACTTTTTAAGGGAATTATTTGGAAAAAAAAACAATATAAACAATTCACTGCAAGAGAAACCCATAACATATTTGATGAATTTATTGTTTTTTATATATATTTATGTGTAATAAAAAGTTTTTGTTTTTTCAATTAAGGTTAGTTCAATTCTTTATTTAAAAACTTTGAAATAATGTTGGTTCTTTATTTCATGGATTGATTTATTCACCTTATTAAATAATTTGAAAATATTTCAACACTTTTTTTAAATCTCATGAATCGAAGGATTCTGAATATTTTTAATATACAGTAGTATCCTGGATTACGAGTGACATTTGTACCAGAAGAGTATTCAGAAACCAAGTTTAATTAATAATGAAAAAATATAATTATATTTGTATATAAATCATATTTTATCAAGATTGAAAACGGAGTGCAAAATATTTGTTATCCAATATAATCTCAATTTATAGTATATCTAAATTTTTATCAACACTTTTTATGTCATTGAATTTAAAAGTCAATATTTGTTCGTAACTTGTTTAATTTATAAACTTTGTCTATGTTCAAAAAACATTAAATATCTATATATACATATGTTATTGATATTTAAAGGTAAAACTTGCAAAAGTTGCAAAAAATATATTAAAAATTAAAATATTATACCTTTATGATTTGCTGAATGAAGCTATTTTTATGCTAATAATAGTATGTCTATTAATAAAAAATTATGCTACTGGAAATATTTGACATTTGCAATAATGATTTTGAAACTTTTTGTGGGTTTGTGGACTCCTTGAACGAGATATGTATGAAGGGAACATAAATCTTCACATATTTGAGCAGAGTGACAATAGACCACACGATATTTAAGGACCATAAGACTATAGGTCAATAATGTAATAAATATCTTAATGTTAATAATACTCATCGTCAGACTTCAATGATAAACTTTGTCGTGTTTTTTTATTTTAAGGCCCTCAGCTTTAATTGCTATTTATGCTGGTAGATTAGTAAAATAAAACTATATTTTTGTTTAAATATTACCCATAATAAAATATATAGTTACAAAGCTTTCTAGTTGTAAATGTCTTAACTTTCGTATAGACTTAAGTCAAAAAAGTAAGTATCTTATTTATATTTTTAGTTGGTATCTCCTTTTTCTAGAGTATTTTATTTTTTCTTCCACTTTTAATTAAAAGATGATTTTCGAAGTAGGCTTTTGATAATACTATTTGAGAATTTGAAGAAAATTGGAGAATATTTTCCTTCCTAATATGGTCTTAGTCTCTTTAGACAAATTCCATAAATTTTTTGATATTTCTCCATATTTTTAAGATTTAAAGCATTTTTTAGTCCTTAATATTGAATAAATTATATAAATATACATATTTTCAACCCAAATATTTACAGATTGTAAAATTATTTTTATAATGTCTTTATTACATTTAGATTTTGAATTATTTTGTTTGAATATAAAAAAATTATGATTATTAAGAGGATAGTAGCTCCAAGAAAACTAAATGAAGAAGGTGTACGAATATCTCATTTGATAGTTAAAAGTCGGATCTTTCATTTAAAATAAAAACCCCGTTTAAAAACACTCTATATCGTTATAAGTTTAAGACGAGGCAATCAAAATACTTCATGGATAATGTTCTTTTTTAATAGAATTTGATTATAAAAGCTTTATGTTTGTGGGCCATGGGCAGAAAAGAAAGAAAGAGAGATAGGTGCCTCCCCTATCTGCCAAAAACTCAGAACTAAAAAATGACGAATATTCTAAGTAAAAGCTTCATTAGAATATAATCCAGGATTGGTGTTCCTCAATGGAAACGTTTGTTTTTGTAGTAAAGAGACCTTGACAACAAAAGCCATATACAGCTGCCCTTGGATACTAGGAATTGACTAGAAAGGATCTGCTCACAGGACCCACTTTAATATCCCTTCTTTTCTATTTACTCACTTACTAAAAGTATGAAATAATAACTTCTATAATGAAGGATTTGAAGTGCAATAAAATGTAAAGCACTTAATTTAGTTACTTCATGTTCAAATGTTGCGTCGTGGACGCAAATCTTCCATATTAGTCAATATTTTTTGAAAATTATTTACAGTTCAACAAGAGATAATACAAATTCAACCAATCAACATTCAAAATACTGATAGGATGAAAATAAGATGGAAAGTCCCAGGTTGACAACAAAATATAATAATTCTTTTGTTTTATTTAGTTAACACCATGAAAAGTAATGCTGGACAGCAACAACCAATATAAAAAAGTTTTGATCAATAGAGAACAACAAAAGCAATTTTTTATTAAGTCAAATTCGTATACATTCATGTATTTTATAAGGAGACTTGTTTCAACAACATATTATAGGTGCAGTATACCCATCTATGCATATTTTGAATGTACATAGCACCATATATATATGTTTGTATTTATTATACCATATTTTGAATCCCATCCTTTTTGTAATTTAGATATTTAGATTTGACATCCATAAAAATCCTTACTACTTACACTATGAATTATGAACTATGACAAAAATATAATAAAAACCCTTATACATCAATGCCCTACTATAAAATTTTGCCAGAGTAAATATGATGATACTCCTCATAGTAAATACACCAGCAATGGACCCATATGTATCGACATATTTTCGAATAAAACGATTCAATACAAATAAAGAAACAGTTAGTATGATGGAGTACCTTTTAAAGGATCGAATCATACAATTATAATTAATTTTTTGTCCTTCTCATTTTCAAGCAGTTTAGTTAAAATATACTTAATCGAGATCTTTGTTAATCCTAGTTTGAAAAAAATGATGGATTTTATAGCTCACATCTTGCTTTTATTCCCTTGATGAGATACAAAACTATAACATGCTCAAATTATTTATGAATATATGAAGTACATTGATCTGTCATTTGATTTTAAAAAAAGGTCAAATTATGACTTTTTGTGTACGGGTAATAAAAAAACTGTGGAAAGTTATCATGATATAATTTGAGGGAAAGAGTTAATATCTTCCAATTCTATATGTAAATTATTCTAATTCATTCTTAAGAAGAGGTATAAACTGCACTGAATGTTTGCTTAAATCATCAGTATCAACTTTAAAAAAAGATATATTTTACTTGTAGAGTAATATCGGAGGCAAACAAAGAATTCTAAAGTCAAATAGAGGCGCTTATTATAGCGAAATTTTTTAATATCTTAAAGAAAGTTAATTTTAAGCCATAATTTACCGACTCAAAAGTTTACTGGCATCTTTATTATTTATAATGTAAAAAAAAAATCTAATTTTGTTTAGGATTGTGTTTGTGTGTCACATATATAAAATCTCTGCTCATATTTTTGTGGATGTATTATATATATTTATATTAGGGATGTACCGATACCAAATTTTCAGCTTGTTCCGATATCACTTGTATTGGTGATTCCAATACCAGTTCCTTATTATTTATAAAGGGATTTAATATGCAAATAATTTTTTTTAATGTTTAACATTTTATTTACTACGGATAAGAAAAACAATACATAAATTTATCAATCATAATTAATTGTTCATAAAATTAAATTTTTATTTTAAAAAGTTAATCACTATCTGTGGTCAGTATTATGCTTCGATCACCTACAATGAATTGACCCCAAGGGCTCTCATTATACAACTAACTTGATTCTAGAATAATACATATGTACATCACACAAAAAACTTTATATTTACATGAAGACAGTACGTACATATTAGATAAACTATCTCGATACATATCTAATATCACACCAGTCAGAAGTCAATTTGAAACTCTTTCGAATTCTCTCAGATCTTCTTACTCCAAGCTCTTTTTTTTTATCTTCACTCCCACATTCCATTTCCCCCTTTTTAATTCTTAGGAAACGTCTATTTCTCCATAACCTTTGTCCTGAATCCAATTTGACTTGATATTTTAGATTATTTCCTTATGCAATAATGCATCGTTTATTACTATAATTTTGAACGATTACAATCTCTCCAACACTAATTTATTTCCGGTAAATCTCTTCTATTCTTATTACAGCTAGTCTTCTCCTTCTCTCTTCTACGCATCCTTTTTAAATTAGTTCTATATTCCTCTTCCCTGTGTTGTGACTTCGGAACGTAACATTTCCAATGGACAAGTATGCATGATCTTACTTGATGACCATATAAAATATCATTAGCTGACTTTCCGTCCGCTCTCAGCGTATTTCTGAGTTCTAGGATTTCATGGATAAACTCGTCGGACTTGAATCTTTCTCCAACCTTATCAAGAAGCGTTTTGATCGCTTCACCATAGACTCTGCGTGGTCATTACTTTGTAGATAATGAGACGATGATGGTCCCCATGTTATTTCCCACTTAGTTAAGAATTCTTGAAAGGCTTTAAAATTGAATTGAGGTTCTTGATCAGTAGGGAGAATCACGGGAGCCCAAAATTGAGAATGCGTGATAGCTCAATTTTGGGCTCCCGTAATACCCCCTATTGATAAGTCCTTAATTTGACAGGAATACCTGTTTCTGAAAATATCTTCGTCAGCACTACTATAGCTTCTCTTAAAGTCGGGACTCTTCTATATTCCTCCACGTAAGGGTATCCAGATAATCTGTCTCTATAGACCAAATAATGTTTCAGATCTGCTGACGTATTTTCGAAAGGTCTCATCGGAATTAGATCTCTCATCATTGTCTCTCCTCCAATGCTTGGTAACTTCTCAATACATTTTTTACATAATTGTACTATTTTTTCAATATCCTTATTGATTCCAGGCCAATATACCGTCTGCCTCGCTCTTCTCTTCGTTCTCTCGATTCCTTGATGTGCACGATGTAACCTCTGAAGAACATCACACCGCTTATTTCTTGGAATTACCAGCCTATCCTTATAAAGAACAAGACCCTCCTCTATGCTCCATTCATGTAATATTTTCCCAAACGATTCAATTGTGTCTTTTATGGCACCTATTTCAAAATATATTATCGGTCTCGACAAACTTCTTTACGAATTTCTTCAATCATAGGGCCCACTAATCTCTCATGTTATTCAAATTCGGATATCTTTATCACTGCTAATCCGATAATTTTAACTCTAAAGTGACCTATTTCTTGATCTAATTCATCATCTTCTTCTGGTAATGATGCGGGTGCTCTTGATCACGCATCTGTAATTTCATGGTTCCTCCCTTTCTTCCATTCTCTCTTAAACTGATGCAAAGCTAACTTTCTTTTATATCTAATCAGTCGAACATTTTCTAGCATAATTATTAAGAATAGGAACCAACGGCTTGTGATCTGTAATAACATCGAACGTTGGTAATCCTGGGAAGAACACATGAGATTTCTTGATTGCCCATAACACACCTAAACATTCTAATTCAGTCATAGCATAACGAGTTTTAGCGTTCGACAAAAAACAAGAGCCACATTGTATCAATTTCCAATTATTCTTTTGTTTTAATACAAATCCCAACCCATTAACTTTTGAAGCATCAGTTTTTCTTCTCGTTTCCAACTTTGGATTGAACGGAGCCAATATAGGTGGAGATATTAATGCTACTTTTATCGTTTCCATAGCCATTCTATGATTTCCTGTCCATAGGAATTTAATAGACTCACCAATAGCTACTTGATCATTCAATTTCTTCAGATCATTAAACAATCGTACTTTCCCGTTTGATTTTGGGACAATCACGAAAAGATGACACCACTCTACAGCCTTATCGCCAACTTTACTTATAATTCCCATTTTCTCCATGTTATCAATTTCTGTCTTGACTTCTTCTTTATACGCATATGGAATTGTTCTTGCTGTATTAATCGCATAATGGTTGTAGTTATCTTTTAAATTAATTTTCATAGGTTCTACACCCATGGGTTTTAATTCTTCTCCATCATAAAAAAACATCTTTAAACTCGTCCATCAATGCGCGTTTAGTATCTTCAACAGATCGCTAATTACATCTCCTTCATGATGCCACTTGAATTTGGATGGGGAATTTTTTTTGGGATTAATTGAAGTTCTCTACAAACTCTTCGTGATAAGTATAACTCGGGAACACGTTCACATACTATTACTGTATCTTTCACTCTCACTGTATTTAGCGTAAATGTAATAAATATTTTCCCAATGTTCCTCAATTTTGACCCTTCGACACCAAAAAAGCTTCTGTATCAGGGATTGCTTTGATTTCCCCAATAAATTTTTCCTCACAACTAACATTGAGAAATATAATTCTCTCTTCTTTTATTTTCTCCACACCATTTACTCTAATGACACTAGTTAGAATGTTATTTCCCTTGAATTTACATACCCTTCTATAATGTCCTCTTCTCTGACCATAATTGCACCTCTCACAATATGCTGAACATTTTTCACCTTTTTGATGGAAATTGTAACCACAATATAAGTACTTCTTCACTTGAACTTCCTCTCTTTTTGAGTTTTTCTTCTCGATACTTGATATTGGATACGATGATTTTCTCGACAGAGCGTCTTCTTGAACTTTGCCTTTCTCTTCACTACGACAAATTGATATCACTTCTGACGAAGACATTATAGGTGATTTTGATAAAAGTAATTTTCTAGTTTCTTCGTACTTGACTCCAAGTATAGTTAGTGTAGACATCAAATCTTCAAATGTCATTTCTCTCAGTCCTGCATATTTGGCTTGACAACAAAGTGACGTATAAAATGAATCAAAATTGTCATTGTCCCATTGTTTTCTTAAAACTAATTTGACTCCCTCTAAAGCGATATTTATCTAATTTCGTAGGTAAACTCATATTTCTTCCATAATATATTTCACTATCTTACCGTCGTCTTCTATATCAAAAGACATAGCATGTTCTATTTTATAAATGATATCTGGACTGCAAAATGATTTAAACACTCCTTTCTTTTTAATATAATCTTGGTCACTCATTCCCATTAACATCACATAATTAGTCCATAATGACTTCCAATTAATAAAATCTTGATATTCTATACCATCATCTAATTGAGGTGGTTGATTTATGTGAACTTTGACTTCCTTATTACTAGTTGAAGATCGTTGTATCTCTTGATTTTTACCATGGTCATAATGACTACTCATCATTTTTTCCATGAATTGACGATATTCTTTGTGCCTTCTGATGGCGTCATCCCGGGTTCGTTTCTGTTCTACGATAAGCATTTTAACCAATATCATTGCTGAATCTTCCTGTTGATATTCGACATTTTTTCCAACATTTTCCTCCATTCTTTTTATTTGATCTTTTAATACTTCGTTTTCTATTTCCAATTCGTTTTAGTAGGCATTTTGCCTTATAACTTGTCCACGTAATTTATGATCGTCACTTTTAATTAAATAATTACTTAATTTAATTTTCTTTCTTTCTTTAGGGTTCGCATATTCTTAGTTTGCACTCGACTGTGCATATTATGTTCCGATCACCTACAATGAATTGATCCAAAGAGCTCTCATTATACAATTAACTTGATTCTAGATTAATATATATGTACATCACGCAAAATTCTTTATATTTACATGAAGATAATACATCTTAGAGAAACTAGCTCGACACATACCTAATATCACACCAGTCAGAAGTCAATTAATTTCTGGTTGGCTCATATTAGGGAATTTGCCCCAGAGCCTCTGTTTCAATTTTTAACTGCCTTACTGCTAAAAAATATAATTTTGACACTAACAAAAAGCTATTTCCTATTATTTTACGGGTTCGGCCCACATTAAATCAATTGCTCTTGAACTGTCTCCAGTTCCTAAGTCAGTTTTATACGCTTGACGTAGTAATTGAAATGTTTATAAAGCAGTGCTCGAGTCCGGACTCCTTTCTTTTTTAATGGACCTGGGACGAATACTGATGACTCGAACATGATTCAGAAAATATGAACTCTATTTCAATTCTGTAATAAAAAATATTATTTCATTAAAAATCCCAAAAAGAAATATTTTGTGAAAAAGTTACTTAATGGCATAGAGCAAACCGTTTAATCTAATTCCTTGAACGACTTATTATAATATTCAAAAGTATGGGCACTAAAAATGTGATTATTTCTAAATGATTACTTTGAAGTAAATTTCTTGTACAACCTGCAAATTTGTATAATCTTTTAATGAATTTTCTCCAACTTTTTTTTTGTTTTTTTTAATTTGTCTGAACGAAGTTGTCTATTTCATTGATTTGTAATATTAATTTTGTCTCCAAAATAAGTTCAAATATGTCATATTATGTTTATAAATAATTATGCTTAGGTAACGGTGGAATTGGGATTATTGAGTCAATTCTGATACTTCAAAAAAGCCCATTCTTGTGATCAACAGATGATATCAAAAATACTTATGTTCTTAAGTGGTTGAGTACTAAAAAAAACTTTACTTTTTCGATTGTACCTTTATTTTTTTACATTTTCTGAAAAATATTTTGTTATATTTACCTTTTTCTCGTAAAATTTGTTCAAAACTTTGTTTTGTTATTATCATCGTTTTTTTTTTTTTTTTTTGCTATTAGAAACTTTATCTTTATATTAATTATGATAATAAATTTATAATTCTATATTTCTAAAAGAAAGTTAAACTTAAATATAAGCTTATATATATATTAAACTGACTTCCATTCTAAGTTATTATTAAAAAGTGCATTTTTCCAAATGTTATCTTTCATTTTTATTTTAACTTTGTAGAATAAGAATCATTTTTATCTATAAATTAATTAAATTTATTTGTTAAATATATTTTTTTCTACCTAAATTAGCCTTAGTTGAATCTGATTTATACAGATTTTTTTAATACAGTTTTTTTAGCAATGAAATTAAAATTAAATTTATAAATATTACTTATTCGTTATAAAAAACATTTATGTTGGGCACATAACATATATACATATATTAAAACTAATTATACAAGAAAATATTTTTGGCAAGATTCTCTAAGAAAAAAAATGGTCAATTAATGAAAAATCGTTTATTTTTCATCTGTTATACAATCAAACTTTTTATATTAAAATGAACATTGAAAGTGAAAACTGAAATACATTAACTGTTTAATTTTGGATACCTTGAAATATTTGTTGAAACAATTTAAGTAGTTAACTCTTACTTCAAATAATTTATTTTCAATGGGTTCATTAGTTCGTTTTTTTAATGATTTTCATTTATTCAGAGGAGTTACATATGATATATATATATAAAGTTTAAAATTCATTCACTATAGCAAAGTCAAACATCTTGAAAAATTGCTATTTATATATGATATTAGTAATCAATCCATTTTCAACAAAACGTCCTTCTATTAAATTCGACAATAAATAAACAAAACAACGGTGCACTTTCGAGAAAATTAATTTATATAGACTCTTTTTCATATTTAGAACAGTTCAATTTTTTTTATGGTCCTTTAATTGGTTAGATATATTAACATTATAATATTAATTCCTCGTTCTTGATTTACTTAACGCATTGGAGGCCTCTGTTACTCTCCAACAAGAAACTTTGAACCGTGAATCCGTCTTACACCAGGAAAAGGAACAAGTGGATTACTGGGGCCATTGAGAAGTAAAAAGAATCAACCAAGCCAAGTTTCCAGCCTTTGCTATGGTTTTGGGTGTCATCTCATCATATGGTAAAGTCATGCCATATGTCGATAAAAATTACAAAATATCTTCGGCATTTTGTCTAAAATCATAGCTTCACAAAAAGTGACGCCATATTGAAAATATAAATGTTGATATAGTAATTAAACTAAGTGGACGATTGTTTAAAACAAAAATAAATGTAATTTCCTCCATGACTAAAAATGAATAAAAGGCCTTTCAAATCGCCTTATAGGAGAAAAAGTGTATTTTTATAAAAACTGATTTCAAATGCATCCAAGATGATCGACTTCCAAAATGATAACGTCACAGAAAAATGATAACTTACTCTAAAAAAAGAGTTTTAATGTAAAAACTTTTCCAAGAAAATATAAAAATAATAACTATAGACATTATTACAAAATCTTAACATGTTTTTTCTTCTTCGTTTACTTATAGAAACTTATCTTTCCATTTATACAAATAGTACATTCATGCATTTTTAAAATTATATATTATTTTTTCGACATGTAAACCTTCTTTCTTGAATTTTCTTTCATACATAAATGCAAAAAAACAAAAACCATGAATTTTGATTTAAACATTACACTAACATAAAAGTTTATGATCAAATCTTGTTTGAGCATCAAAATAAATTATTTTTAGCAAAATATAATGAGATTTAAAAAATGAAAACTTTAAGAGTAAACAAAAAGTTGAAATTTTTTGTAAGTTGATGGAAAAATGTAAAAATTAGAATACTGATACTTTTTTTTCAATCGTAAAATAAATAATTTATTTATTAGTTTTTTAAATATATATACATACCATGTAGACTCGTGGAAAGATAAATATATATTTGTACATTAAGCCGATACTCTCTAAGGAAATGATTTTTATAGACGAAAGCTTTTTTATTTTTATTCTAAAATCAATTTAATGACTTACATAATTATAAAGTGCAGTTCTTTTTTCTTTTTATATGCGTTTTAGAACCAAAAAAAAGTACTACCAAGAATCAAGTTATACTTTAAGTAAAGAAAAGATTGTCAATTTCTGTTTTTACGTTTACAAAAAATGCAAGTCTAGGTAAATTACAAAATATATAGGATTTAATACAGAAGAATTTTGGCCCAGAATGTTGATATATAATTAATTGCAGTGATTAGGATCTTGCACTTAGAATAATTCTTCACTTCTTCAACTATTGAGTTACTTCTTTATTTAAATTATGAACAAGATAATATATTCGAAATGACTTTTCATAAAATGTAACGTAACTTAATATACATAAATCAACACGCAACTCTCAACAGCACCTATGGGGTCGGAAATTGAGAATTTACTCAAGATAGGGATTCTGAATTCTACTTTAAAAGCAAATTAGAGTCAAGAAGATTTTAGTACAAATAATTTTAACCTCTGTCATCACTGAACCTAAATCCCATTGACTACTATGTGTAGATCCCCATGGAGAAAAACACATGTGGTCCCTACCTCCTGAACTATATCACCAGCTTAATTACTTCTGTTGTTTTGTTTATTGTGACAATGTTTTAGGAACAAGGCGTAGAAATGTATTGCTCAGAGGGTAGAATTAAAAAAAGTAATACTTTTATATAATATGTTGATTAATTTATTTTCCAAATAATAAAAAAATGAAGTGTCTACTTCACAGCAAAATAAATATGACTTCTTGTCTTTCACATTGTTTTTTTCAAGATGAAACTGTTTTAAATAATGTTTAAATTTCAAATCAATAAACAGTGTAAGAATACTCAAAAACACTACATCAAAATTAAAAATAAGCACAGCATATCTAGAATACCGTGCCGTGCAGAATTATTTACCGATTTTTGTTCAGAACATATCGCGGACGATAATGACATTTCGAATAACTTGAGAAACAATTTATTCATACATTTTTAGAATAATAAAATAGTTTGTGATCAAATTTAATCAATGTAGTCAATCATTTGACTCAATGACACTGGTCAGGCGACGTCTGAAGCTGCCACAGTCTTGCTGGTTGTAATCAGCGTCCATGGAGGTCCAGGCCTTGTTGACAGCAGCCTTTCAGGCATTTATGTTCTTGTGTCGTTTTTTGCAGGCCTTGGTCTCCACGTGCGCCTAGATAGAGAAGTCTAGTGGGTTCAGATCTGGGCTCTGAGGACCTTGGACGCCAGAATCTTCACATAATCCTCCGCTGTTAATCTGTAGCTAGTGTGGAGCCATACCGGCTTCATGGCCTTCCCGTTGGAGGCCACGAGACCCAACATCATCACCGAAGCAGGGTGCTTTGTTGTTGCCACATAGCGGTGCTTATCTTGCACATCTCCAAAGCTAACAACACGGTAATTTTGCCTGTTGTAAACAGGATCGACCGTAAAAGTTTTCTCATCTGAAAAAATGATGATGCGTCCAGATGAGCTCTTGATATCATTCAAGATTTTCTTGGTACGCTCAAGTTTGACTTCTCGCTGACGTTCAGTTAGCAGAAGGCGTTCAGTACGCCTCGGGGGCTTTCCTCCAGCCCTTTTCAATGCCCTTGAAACAGTTGATCTCGACGTTTCCATCTTTCTGGCCATGTCGGCAATGGACCTGTTGGGAGTCCTCTTGAACACTGCCTTTACTTGCCTTGTTGAGACAGTGGGATTCCTGCCAGCCCCTGGGGAATGCTTGAGATCACCCCCAGCCTCCAAGCGCTTGGAAACGTTGTAAATTGTATTCAACGAGGCCCCAACCTGTTCCTTAATGTTGTTATGAGGCACTCCCGCTCGGAGGAGGGCTGCAATTTCGATCCTCTTTGTTTCCTGATTGGACATGGTCTCACGTGTGGAAGTGGTTACGCTCTCACAGGAAGGATTTTTGTTTATTTTAACAGTAAAAATACGAAAAAATAAGATTGGTTGCCACAAAACCTCTTAAAAAGTATATTTCCATCATCGGTAAATAATTTTGCACGGCCCGGTACTTAGATATAAAGTCTAATTTTTCTTCCCGCAAATGTATATGTAGCTTGTTTGACTTGTTAATATATTTACTATTAGAATGAATGAATACATCCATGGTATATATTTATATATTCTAATTATATAAGTAAGATAACTTATCATAACTGATATTATGAATAATACAAAAACCTTCTGCGCCTTTGATATTTTTCAGACATTTATTGGCTAGTGATATCGTGTATTTGGGGATTCTCTATTCCAAAATATATAACATATATAATTTTATCAATAAAAATTCGTAAGTAAACGGTTAAGCCTCGGTATCATCTTTGTTCTCTACAAAATACACATCCCTGTCATCAGCCATCACTACTAATGACTAGATAAATTATTAAAGATTCTTTAAATAGTTTAGTGGTCCAGTTGTAAAATTGAATTTTTAATTGAGGATTGAGAAAATTAGAAAAAATCATTCTTTTCTCATTAAAAAATAATTATATAAAATATTTCTTAATTTAATTGACTCTAAGAAGCAACTAAAGTACGTCGTTACTTTTATTGAATAACAAAACCTTAAAAAACCCGAAATTAGTTGATAATTGGTCATTTTTTCCAATTATTTTTTACATGTTCTAGTCCAATTAATTAGGGTTGAGAAAACTGATTAGGAGAAACAAAACAGAAACATGTACATCTGACAAAAAAGTACACTGGATATTTTTGGGCTACTAAAGTATTTTGAGCACATATATAAATTGTACATATATATTCTATGTACTCTCCTGAAAGAGTTATTTCCAAATGGTGGTATTTTTGCAAAATTGGATCATTTATCAATTTCTATAGAAAGAGAAGTAATAATATATCTAGAACAATCTTTACTCATATACACAGTGTATATACATATACATTTGATAACTTTATCATTCAAAATAAGTTTCTACATATAATAATAAAAAGAAAATAGAAACAAATTTAAGAAAGTCAGAACTTATTATACATTATATATATGTATACTTAACTTATTTCATTCTTACTTCTAGGTATAAGAGTATCCATAATGTATAAGTTAAATATTTGTAACTTTCTCAAAGTTGTAATACATGCAATAAGAACAAGGTAGCTGATATTAAATATTTATTAAAAATGTGAAACATTCGTTGGGATTTCATTACTTTGATTTTTATGATAAATTAAATACCCATATGGATCGTGTATGCTCGTACATATCACAAGTTGGCATATGTAGACCGGCTCTAGGTAATTTTGCTTCAAGGTATTGTGTCTTAAAGCCATTTTACTTTCCTATATAAATAAATTAGATATGTAGATCATTTTTTTGTTAAAGTTGAGGTTCCTTTAGAATTTTGGAATCAAAATATATAATGTGTATAACTATAAAACTCATAAAGGGTTGTTTTCTGTTGAAATATGATGCAATCATGCCCCAAAATCTCACTTTGTGATGAATTTAAACCAGAGACAAAGTAAGTAATAAAATGAGAAATAAGAAAAAAATAAGATATTATGACTAAGATTCAAATAGTAGAGTTGTCAATCACTTCTCCGTTAGTAATTAGCATTAGACCTGACGGATTATTCATACTAGAAATTACTTATGGGTTGACAAACAAGCATGATATGAGGCCAAAGCATATTCATCACTCCATAAGATAAATTAATTTTTTATTATACAAGTGGTTTTTGTAAAAAATCTTAAAAATATATCCAAAGAGTTGAAAAAGAGGTCCTTTAGGTAATTTTATATTACTATTATTTTTTATGTTCCTTTAATGGTTCAAATAGAGTTTAGACTAAGAGTTAGATTAAGTCGTAGCCAATATTGAATTTTTCTTTGTAATTGTGGAGTACTGAGTCTGAAATTCCGGAGTTGTATTATTTATATATTGATAAGTGACATTATCGAGAATAAACCAGGCTAGAAATGAAATTTTGGATCTGTATCTTAATCCAACTTTGAGTTTTGTGTCCCTAGAGTTGAAGAAATAAATATTTTCAACGTGCATAGAAAACTCCCCTTAAGAAAATTGCCAGTGAAAGATTGCCCTGTAGGAAAATTGCTGAGATAAAATTACCCGTATTTTGTTCAAACTTCAAGATGAACAGTGCCAAATTATAAATTTGCTTAATATTATTTATGACAAATATCTCAAAATAGTTGTTTTTTCATCCCCATTGTTCTGAGCGACAAAATAACAATTGATTGAACACTTTGACTCTATGGGACGTTCTTTCGCAAGCTTAAGCGAGAATTTGGAGTAAAATAGGTGGAGAAGGGGTAGCAATCCCACACAACTCCAGAGCCAACCCGGTGGTGAATGTATTAAACCATGTTTCAAATGCTCCTGAGCTATTTATTCCCACCTCTATTCAATCATCTCAATCCATTTCTTGGTAGATTGGATTGAATTTATCAAATTGCAATAATATTACTCACACTTGAAAGTACTGGAGAATAGAAGAAACAAATATGTTTAGATATTTGTCATAAATAATATTATGCAAATTTATAATGTGTTATTATTCATCATGAAGTTGGAACAAAATACGGGCAATTTACCCCAGGGCAATTTTCCTAGTACCTTTTAAAATGGCTACATGTAAATATGTTTTTAATATTAAAAAATCGTATAAATATATTATTATGGTTTAATTTTTTTAATAAGGAAAAACTTCGGCTTTATATGAATGACAAACATCAAAATTTTCGAAGTTTTCTTTCATTTTTTTTAATAATTTTAATCATCCATTGTAGAACCCTTATAATAAAAAAAAGAAAAAAAACTTACAAGTAGAAAATTCATGGAATTATCGGTGTCATTCATAAAATCATATCCTCATTTATATGGTTAATTTAAGATTTCATCAAATATATCTTTTATATGAAAATATAATAAGTGTACAAAAAACTATATTAATGAAGTTATGATTTAAATTTTTTTTCCAAAGACTCTTAATTCCATAAATTTTCGGCTACACAGTTTAAAAAAATATATAATGGTTCTACTTATATATAAGGCTTAAACTTACTTTTTCCCCTAATAATAAAAAAACCATAAGATTTCTTAAAGCTAACTCATATCTTTTCACTGATGTATTCTACTTTCCTATAATAACTGGTTTACAATATATCACTAATCAAATATTCATCAAAATGTTAATCTTTTCATACTTAAGGCTTTAGCATTCAGATTTGGATTCAGTTACAGATCCCAAATTTCATTTCTAATCAGTTCTACTGTCAGCAATACCACTAAGTAAATCTTAGTTAATCCGTTTCCTTCTAAAAAAATCTCACGAAATGATCAAAATATGTATATAAAAAGGCAAAATATTTAAAAGATTTTTAATGATATTTTGTAATATGTATATACTGCCATTAATAGTGAAACTTTCAAAACAAATTTTGCAGTGAATATAATAGAGTCTATAAAATAAATTTTTTAGGTAATGGAACTAAAGATAATATGTATAGGTATGAAAATGTACATTTACTTCATATTTGCCATCAAATAAATTTGAAAAAGCTCAATATAAGAAAAAAATACAACAAAAAGGCATCAAAACATTCTTTTTATGGGTTAAAAATTATACTTTGGTATAAGAACTTTGATAAGAATTTTACAAAAAACCTAGTTTCAATTTCATAAAATTAGTTATCAAAAAAATATAAAAAAATGAAGCAAGTTTTATTTATGAATTTAATGAGAAAAAAAATATATACATATTTATATATTCTATCAAGAATCTGGGAGTGAAAATACAATGCTTTTACATGTACCGGCTGACCCATTAAAATATGAGTACTTTGTAAGTCAATGAAGCTTGAGTGATTGCAAGTAGTCCTTATTCTTATATGTTAAAGTATAATATCTAATTTAAAAAAAAAGCTCTCTAGCTAATTACAAGTCGAGAAAATTACAATTGAAAGTAATCAACGAATTTCTATTCGTACACTACTGGCAATTAGGCGTCTCCGGGAAAACCGTCTACACTGTCCGCAAGTCCGAAACGTTAGAGAGGTAGAAAGGCTCTGTTAATAAGGCTAAATTGGATCCAATGGAGTTAAAGAGACTGTCCAGGCTAATCCCCTAAAGTCCATGAGGGCCCATACAAGAGATTGGTTTATGACGAGACTATGCAGAGATATATTTAAAAAGTGGGTGGAAAGAGCCTTGTGAGGGTGGAGAGGCCACTTTTAGCACCAACAATGAAAAAACCTATCTCTTCTGTTGTAAAACTCTTTTGAGCTCTTTAGAACTCTTTTTGGCCCCCCGAACACCACTTGGGCCCAGGCCTGCAGTGTTAATCATTCAAACACCGATGTCCTTTAAGCTACTGTCAGCAAGCACTGTGACTCACTGATAGAGGATTACATCTGGAGCAGGTGCCATGCCTTACGCCACCGCATTATAGTCATTATTGCCGCTAAGGACGGCTACATTAATTATTAAGTGAGCTCATGCACACATATATTTATAGTATTAATTTTGTTGAAATTCTTTTGTTAATTAATAAATTATATCTTGTTGAAGTTTAAAATTCTAAGTGTTCAGGTTTTAATAGACCACTCGGTATAAATGCCTCCTTTTACCACCCCAACACATTTTTATAAATAAATAAGTAATATTGGTTTTAAAAGAACACAAAAATATCAAAAAACAAGTATTCCTCATGATGGCAACATTGGAATATAACATAAATAACTTCTTTGTATTTCATACAGTGTAGATATATTTTTTTCAATATACCATTTGTATATTAATTATTCAGTTCAAGGCTTTCTCTAAGAATGGGTCCTAATATTGCTCCCTTGTTTATAGATAGTGAATTGTAACAAAGTATGTACTCGTATATTAAATATTCAAGCCTACCTATATTTCTCTTCTTTTGTGTCTTTGTAGATAGGAGGTCGTATTAAGTTAGCGTTAAATAGGCATAGTATGCTTAAAAATGGTGTCTACCTATGTTTATATTATTAAATAGTGATCCATGTCTGTACAATTCCTTTTTAGTACCATTTCATTTTCTTTCTGATAAATATACATTAAGATGTTTATACATTAGGTTTATTTACGCGAAAATAATCTTGAACAAAAATCAGAGAAAATGAGAAACGTCCAATTTATTTATATATCATATAGCTCAATATTTTGTATTTAAATTATGAGGATATGTTAACATAGCAACACGGCGTTACATCACTAACTCAAAAATAGTCAATTTCAGCATTTCTTCGGGGAGAATATGACTGCTTTCTGGCCTGGAGACTTCTGGTTTTTGTCCTCGCCCGACGTGAGCTCCCTGGACTCAGGATGGAGTGGGGCATAATGAATATAAAGAGTAGAAAATTGTTAAATAGTCAACTTTTGCTTTGAAAGTTTGCCATAAAAATGGCACAAAATAAAAATATGTCGAAGTGAAAACGCTTTTTAAAATTTTGTAATTTTTAAGTCATTAACCCGATACAACTACGTCATTTATGAATTAATTGATTCCGCATAAAACCTTATGATTGATTTGCAGAATATTGAAGTATAGATAATTTCTTACACTAGTTGTTCCCAAACGTTTTTGAGTTAGACCCTTAAAATATCTGACTAGGGAATATACGACCCCTACACCTCTCATTTAGAAATGAATATATAATTTGGAGCTATTTTATGCAAATAGATGATTTGAAGTCCATTTAACCCTTATAAAGCTCAACCCAGAAGGAAAGAAGATAAATTATTTGACTAAATTGATCAAAAATAAAGATTTAAATTTAAATATATGAAAAAATAAGAAATATAGCTAAGAAATAATTGAATATATTCTAAATCAGGTATTTATGTACTACTTGGAATCATTTAAGTACTATGAATGATCTTTTTGCGATAAATAAAGTTAAAAATGAGACTAAAAAAACAAATAACATTGCAACCTGTGGATTTGCAAATAAGTTTATAAAAATACCATTCTCCACATTAAGCCAAAATGTATTTATTTTGAATATAATTTAATACGGAAAAGGACTTCCTACATAAATAAGATGAGTCATTTATCTAAGAAATCAAAAAAAAAATCGAGTGATTTAGAATCAAAATTTCTTGTAAGTGTTTGGTAAGATGAAATTTTGATAGACACTTAAAGAACTACTAACTTACTCGTGCATATATATGCATTTCTATAAATTATATATAATTGAAATTTGTGGGTACTTGAAAAAACTAATCTACAATTAAATAGTATATAGGAGGAATACATCGGTTATAAAAGCTGTCCTGAATCATAAAAATGCGTTCAAATTGGACGCATACAACATTACATTGGACAATCATTGTGAGTGTGACTTCATCACCAATCTGACTTGGGTATCTTTAGTATTTAGCAGGTTTATATTTATTTTGCTTGGTGATGCAATTTCTCAGATTAAAAAATCAAAAAGTAAATTTCAAATATTTTTTTAAAAAAATATTTGAAATTTATAGCAAATTCACAAAAAACTCAAATTTTTAGAAAACAATTTCAAAAATTCACATATATTCACAAAAAACTACATTTTTAGAAAAAAAAATCAAATATTAAATTTTTGAAAAAGAAATTTCAAAAGTTCAGAGTCGTTTATAAGAAATTTAATATTTTGGAAAAAAAAATTAGAATTGAAATTTTAAAATATAAAATTTTTTCGATTTCATAAGAAAAATTTCAAAAATCTGCAGCTGGTAATGCAAAATTTATAAAATGAAATAATTAATATTAAAGTTTAAAGAAAAACATTTGAAATATTAAATTTATTGGAAAAAAGAATCGGAAAATGGAGAATGGACGGACGGAGGTGTAGAGGGAAAAAAGTGTGGATAGAGAAAAAAAAATATACAAACTAAAATATGTTTTGTGTATGTTTTTTTTTTCTTGACATTAATTGTTGGTATTTTTATTAGTTTTACTTTTGTTGACATAGTCTCTCTACAACCGGCCGGAATTCTTAAAGGAAAGGATGAGTGTTCGCTCATCAACTCTCTCTCCTTTTATCCTTCGTTTTTTTTTACGTGGGGGGAAATAAAAATTTAAAATACTTATTAATTAATGATTAGTGATATATGTATATGATATATATGGGAAAATTGTTCATATCTGTAATGTATATTTGTGTAGTCTCAATATATTTTTTATTCTTGTCGTCATAATTGTCATGTAAAAAAAATATAACTAAATTATAATAAAAAATTATTAACTTATAACAACGATTAATACTTTAATTCAGCCTCCACTAATTTTTTGAGCCAACTGTTATCGTGTATGAAAGAAACCTTAATGTATCCATTTGGTTAATGTTATTTTAATTTAATATAAGTGACAACAATTTCACAATGTAGAAGTCATTTAAAGATATAGGATTATGTCTAAAGAGCGTTAACAGGAACAAAACCGATTATATGTCTGATATTAAGGATCAATTCAATCCTAATACAAAGATATACGGTAAGTAATACTTTTTAGCACAGAAATTCACATAATTTATTATTCATTCTTATCAAAACACTTCCCTCTTGAAACTTAAATTTAATACCATTAAATATCAACGTGTATATTTATAACAAACAGAACGGTTTTTAAATTTGTGTTTTACCTAATCTAAGACTGAACAAGGGACCCACACTTGCAAATCGAACTGAAATAAAATAAAACACGACTCAAATTTAAAAGATTCTGACTCAAATAAATATTGCAACCTGATCCGGAGAGAGGCACAAACTTCATTTATTTTAAATTATTACTTTTATAAATTTAATTTAATTTATCTTGTACATAAAATATCCAATTAGATTCTAAATATTAAATTATCATTTTAAAACATATGTTAGTGTACAAAATATTTATGTACAATACGTACATATATGTGTACAAATATAAATTTATTACTAAAATGTCATATTTTATCTATTAATTTTGAGATTTGTTTGCGTAGACGAGAATTTACTTAAATTCATCATTTATATTAATTAAAAATAAATGAGTCAAAAGAAGTAAACTTAACAGATTTAATCATTTATATCAAATTGAATTATGATAAAAATAATAACGTCCGAATATATAATAAAATAGATACAAAAAAGTATAAAATAATAACAAATCAATTATCGATTATTTTATAAAGAAAATAAGTAATAGATGCACATTACAACCAATAAAATCACAATGACTTTTGTTTAAAGGTTCCATTCAAGTGAAAAAAAAATCATCACATTTTACTTCACTTCCTCAGAATATGACACAAAGATTTATGGATACATCGGTTCATATAATAATGTTTTTATCAATCAAATAATCAATTCATGAAATATTTGGTGCTATTATTTGTGTCAAATATTTAGCATAAAAAAAGTCAACGAATATCAAGAGTTAAGCAATTAAAATGTTAAGTTATAACAAAATTATGGATTTTGAATTGATGATTTTTTTTTCTTATACTTGTACCATACGAAAAAAATACATAAATTAATGACTTTAATCGATCAAAAATATATAAAATATTATAGTTTGGTATACCTGTACCATGGTGGTATCAGGGTCCAAGCTCATATATAAACACATCATACTATATAGGTATAGGAATCTTTGTCTGTTTGAACATAACGTCATAATAATATTTGACCGCCGATATTCTAATATTTTTCTATTTACTAAAAAAAAAATAGTTTTCAAATGGAAATTCCACTATCCTCAGCAAAAACCTTTTAAACGCCTTTCAATGTCCATGTGGTTGGTCCTTTTTTATTTCTGGTCAAATAAGTAACCAAAAGGTATTAAAATACAGAAACCAATTTTGGTACCACGTTTTTTTTCTCATGAAATTGTTAAAAATAATAGATTTATGGATTTGAGGGAAAATGTTAAACTTCAATGCTCAAAATTTCAAATATATATTTGTTTGGCCAAATATTTTCTGAAAAGATCAATTGATAGCTACTAGGAAAATGGAAGAATATAAAATGACATTGAAGAAAATTGTCAGTCGGCAAGTCGTTTTCTCTAGGCAATTTCCCGTGCATGGGAATTTTAAACATAATATATCTACTAACCAAAGTGTTTATCAGTTTCTGAGTTGCTCATTTTGAATAAAACTGCTTCTCTAATACAGATAACTTGAACTAAATTTTTGGGAGTATCATATATCATAATTTTCTTTAAAAAGGATTAATTAAAAATTGAATTGTGTGATTTTGTATAAACTGACTTCAAAAATGTCTAATAAACCAGACTGTTTGACCATTAATAAAATTAATGTATTCATTTTTAAAACAAATATTATTTTATATTTGTTATTTTTAATTTATTGCTTGGAATAAATCTCATTTTTATTGATTAAATTCTTTTGCTTTTTTAATGGGTGATTTTATTTTATTTACTAAAGATGGCACTTTGCAAAATTCTATTGCATTGAGCCTATACATATGTATGTACATATATAAGAGGCTATTAAATTTCCTATAAAGGAAGCTCTGTTAGTATTAATTCATAATAATAAAAAAATCAATGAAATAAAAAAAAATGACTTGGATTTAGAGCGCAGCAAATCAGTACGAGGTATTTTAAAAACATAAACAATTTCATTGTATTTTTTTGACATTTGTCTGATAGTCTATTTTATTAGTTATAATTGTCTTAAATGTTTAATTTTGGAATTTGAAGCAGTTATCTCCACAAATATATATCTTGTCAGACTCGAGTTTGGTCCACTCCTTCTTGATGACATCCTCTAGAAACTGGACAATCCTGTGAGGAGTAGCAAACACCCTCTCCTCCAGAGATTCCTAGACAGAGTAGTTCAAGGGGTTCGCCTCTGGAGAGGAGGGCAGCCACATGTGGAGGTCCCAAAAGTCCGGAAAGTTGTATTTCAGACAGACCTGGTTCATAGGGGTGCAATGACACGGAGATTCGTCTTGATTGAAAACTAAGTTGTCCCAAACTTTTTCTCTGTCCTAAAGTAGCATTTTCTTATCCAGAAGTTCGGTGTTAACATCTTCATTGAGCCACTCTTTCCTTTGTACAAAAATGTGAATGCAGATTTCGCTTGTGTAGGGCACTGAATTTTTTGTTCTAAATACATGTCTCACTAAAGCAGAGGCATTGTCTGGAAGTCCAGTTGTGATGTAGTGTCTGTTTTGCTTATTCAAAGTGGCATCGACGGTGAGAAAATGTATGTCATCATAAGGTATTGGATAAGTCGAAATTTGTGAAGCATATTCACATATGTTTAAGTTATAAAATACAATGCAGTGAAATGTAGAAGTAATACAAAAATGAGAGTTTACTTTTTAACAAGTTATAATTAAAGCTACTGTTGCGTCATTTTGACTGCATTACACTGGATCAAAAATCATCGATTTTTCTAATATACTTAACTATATATATATATTCGTCCAAATAAAATGAAGTATATATAAGTAATTTATTAATTAGACTTGTATTTATTCTACAAAACCTTTATGATTACATTTTAATTATGAAAGAAGTTATTTTTCCTGGGTGATAAGTAGAAGGATCCTCATTCAAAATTCATACACTCAAGTGAATACGTAAATATCTTATCTCATCAAAATATAACTCTTTTGATATGTGTTTCTTTCCTTTTAAAGATAAGGATTGCATATTCTATGAAGAAGAAAAAGGTGTTATAAATTCAACACTTATCCACGTATTATTAATAAATATTATTTTCTTTAAAAAAAAGTTATTTACATATTTTAAAATTTAAAGCATGCGTTTTAGCAAAATGTTCTACCTATTTGTGCATAATAGAAAGGCATGGATTGACAAACATTTCTACGGAACCTTTTTTTAATTCTTCAAACTTTTACGTGTAGATATAAAAGTATTATGAAGCATAATTAATACAAGTGCCTCTTTTAATATTTGCACCAACATTTTCTTTTAGAAAAAGAAGGAAAAAGGCCCATAACTAAAACATGTATAAAAACCTTTTGCAAAAGTATAGCTTTTTTGGTCTTTTCTTATGCCATTTGCTAAAGTTTTCTTTTCAAACTCGTTCATTTTGTTGTCTTTGGCTCAAACGGGTGTAAGACTATTTGTTAAGAGATATTTCGTTCGAGAAAAAGGATATTCAATATATTGATATATGCGATGGCATATTTTAGTTCAATTTAACATTGTATTATAATATATATGTAATTTACAATAAGATAATTTATATCTTACATTTCATGTAGGTAAATTAATCGAGTGTTCTTTTGCAGAAAAATATTTTTTATTCATTATATTCAAAATTAATAGTTACATAAGCACAACAGATTAGCGTATGGTTTAAATGTAGCTTTTATGAGTAACCCTTGAAGTATTTTAAATACATAAATAAAATGTTGTTTTATCTCTGCGCAGACACATTTTATTTTCCAATTACTTGCTTCTCCATTCTTAAGAAAAGTGCACGGTTCCTGATATTGTGGTACTAAAATGAGAAGAAATATACACACGATTTTTTTTTGGACCATTTTTGAAAATCAATCCACTTTTTCAATTCAAACAAATGCAAAACAGAGGGAAATATACGAATCTGGCTTAAAGTGTGTGTATGTTCTTTCAATAGACGTTACAAACTAAACAAACCTCAATACACGCAATTTGTGTCCTCTTCTGGACTTTGTACGGACTTTTCCCACGACCCTTTTATTTTATTTAGATAACGGTTTAAATCACATAGAATTAGATATAATTATTAATTATCCAATTAATTTTTTTACTAGTTTGGTATACGATCACGACAATTATCGACTACTTGTAGTATGTCTTGAAAGTTTTGCTGGTTTTTGATTTGCCTATACAACAAAACTGCAAGAAAATTACGTCGGTAAAAAAAAGCGCCTTCCAGGCAGTTTGTGGATAAATTTGTGAAGCGTGTGCGCGAAACTGGTTCGTTGATGGATAAAACAACGCGTTTCCGTGTTTGTCCAGTGCACTCAATCGAAAACATTGCTGCTGTTGCCGAAAGCGAAAAAACGAGCAAGGAGCTGCCGTTACGATCAATGGTGATCGCTATCGGGCCATGTTGGAAGATTTTTGTTTCCCCAAACGGAAAAGGACGACATCGACGACATTTGGTTCCAAGGGGATGGCGCTGCGTGCCACACAGCCAACGTTACAGTGCGTTTGCGCACTGTCTTCGACAATAGCGTCATAAGCCGAAACGGCAACGTCAAATTGCCACCTCGTAGCTGCAATTTGACTCCGTTGGACTATTTTTTGTGGGGTACCGTCAATGATAAATGTTACGCCAACCTTCCAGAGACGATTGACGATTTGAAACACGAAATTGGAGTCACCAAATTGCAGCTATTGAAGCTCACACAATCGAAAATGTATTGAAAAATTGGGTCGACAGAATGGGATACTGTAAGGCCAGCGACGGCAGCCATAGGAATAAAGTGGTGTTCCATTATTAACCAGAATTTTGAGGCTTTCAAATAAAAAAAAAATTATTGAAAACATCTATCCGTCTTTTTTTTATAGCGATATCAAAAAGAAAAAGTTTCGTGGGCCACTCCTTTATAACTGCAAGGATTCACTCCCCTTTTCTCCTGCATCATTTACAACACATAGGTTTTTCACCGTGGATTTTACATTAACTTAACTACTTTTAGATTTTCATTTGGACAAAGGTGTATTTAAAAATTCAGAATTGATATTTATATTCGAAATAATGCCCAACTATCTGGCCCCAAGGAATTTTGACAAATAAGTTGTATTTTCTTTAGGTACTAGTGTAAAGTTTGGATTTCCAAACCAAATTTCATGTCTCATTTTAATGAGTTTACTATTTCAAGAACTTTGCTCGTATCCTCATATGATAAAGAGAAAACACTATTAAAAATAAAAATGTACATACGCAATATAATCCTCAATTTTTATGAAATTCTAGATTTACCCCATTATACTAAATTTCAAGACTATGCAAATTGCCAACAAGGTCAAAAAAGGCTAGAAATTTGACTCATCATTAGTCAACCATTTCGAAATTGGAGTAATTTTAGATTTTTTTAGTTTTGGTACAGTCAAGTTTTTATATGGTTCGAGTAATACTTGAATCCAAAACAAGTTGAAATTAATCATGAAAATCTAATGATTATTCATTTACAACTATATTTGTTTGTATTATTGTTCCCATATTAATGATTATAAATGTCACTCCGTAGTTCACTGAATTTACTTAAGATCAATAGTAATACATTTAGAGTTCTGAATAGTGGTTTTCAAGCCAACAAAATATAGAATGAAACAAGGCATGAAAATGGGTGAACAACTTGATTCATATTTGAGACTGAATCACTTTTATATAAAGTAAGTATACATGGAATGAAATATATGTTTAAAAAATGTATATGAAGAGGCCATAAAAGCTTTTATAAGTTAAATGAGAGACTGATTTGAAAAAGGAAGAGCAAAAAGACTGAAATGGAGGGAAAGTAAGAAATAATAATGTTTAAGTATTTTTTATAACGAGAAAATAATTTCTTTATTTAGTTTGTATTCTTAAATACCAGGTGGGCCATCGAAAACTGAACACTTATAAATTCAATAATTACTGGAGGTTGAGTTATTGAACTTTATTCATATTTTGATATATTAAGGCATAAGCAATTAGTTACAAAAAAAAAAAAAATACTGATCTCTATAGCTTACGTAAAAGTTTTAAAAAAATGACATATGAAAGTGATCGACAATTTACATTGGCGCACTCCACACAGTTGGCCTTCTCCAGGACCTCAGCAAGTCTGTTGGAAAGAAAAAGTGGTATGTCATAAAGACCAAACTGGACCCGTAGCAGTGAAAGAAAACATCCCAGGCCCATCCCCTTAACTCTATGAGGACCCATGCTAGAGATATCAAGGCTTCACATGAGATTGTCCTTGGAACCATTAAAAAAAGTGGGTGGAAATATCCTGGTGTGGTTAAAGAAGCCACTTTTGACTCCAGCAATAAAATTAAACAATCTCCTCCTTGCAAGACACTTTAATGAGTATTGAATGAGTCTTTTGAACTATTTTTCACAATTTTGGCTACCGAACTCCCCTGATGCCAACCCCTCGACTAAACTTTTTGGGTACATTTCGAGGGAAAGACCTACAGTGTCTGTCCTCCAAACATCGGGACTCTTAAAGCTTCTGTCAGCCAGCACTGTGACTGTATTACAGAAGACTGCATCTGCAGTGGGTGCCAGGGGTCCCCCCCTCAACTGGAACCCATCATTTTCGCTAAGGACAGGCGCATTAATGATTACTAAAGCTCAGACACACCTCTGTTTACATTATCAATTCTGTAGTAATTCGATTTCTAATTATTATATTAGATTTGTTGAAGTTTAAAATTCAAATAATTATTTTTTATTCGGAAACCAAGTGTACCCAGTTTACGACCAAAAAGTAATATACTAGATTTATTTTTGTTTCATAATGATAATAACAAACCTTTAAAGTTTTGTTTTAATCAAATCAGATTGTCCATTCACTAAATATACTGAACTTCAGTATTTTAATACCATAGGTTTTTTTATGTTTTTCCTTACAGAACTTCTCACTAATATACTTTGGAGGGATAATAATTTTTTTTTTTTCATTTAAAGAGTAGCTTATTTTCAAAAATGTACATGTAATTGATTTTGTTTAGTTTTTGCTGATTTTGCAAATGTTTAAAAAATTGTAGTTTTTCCAGAAAATCATGTTTCAATTTCCTTTTTAAGACATATGCAGTTAGTTTAGAGTTATTGTACAACATAACATCCAACTGCACCAGCTTTATCGCCCAAACATCGTTATTTGTAAATTATTTTCATTCTTCGAATTTTACATATTTCAAATTATGAAAACGAATCGAAAAAATGGTTTTTTTGTATGTTTAAAAATTGAAGCCATTCATTAATTTTAAAAAATAGCACTAATAAAAACTCAATATCTAAATTTATATAAACTTAATTTTATTAAATACTAGCAAAATGTTACCAAGCGTTGCTCGGGTACACGTTAGGGTATTCTTAAAGGCATTATATATTATCTAAAAATGATAAAAAATCCAATTCATAATGAAAGGGATTCTATTTACATATTTGACAAAGTCATATGGTAAAGAAAACTAAGTTTTATAAATCAAATGAAGGCTATAAACCAGAATTTTTTAAATTGTGCTGTAGTTTTTATGTATTTAATAAGTTATGACCAAAATATTTGTTCAATAGAAGGCCTGACAGCCGCTGAAGATGTATTCCTCTGAAATGGCGCCTCAGCAATGGCTGACAGTGACTTTCAGGGCTTAGGTGTTTGGATGACGGACACTGCCTCCAATGCTTAAGTTACTGTCATTCTACCTGTTCCTCACAGGGTCGAGAGTCCAGATCTTCTCGTCATTGAAGATGATTGCTCATTTGGCTTTGAATATCTTGAGGCAATTGAAGAGAGTTTTGCAAACTTATTTTAATCCAAGACATTAAAATGAATACTTTCAAAATCTCATAAGATGATTATTTTATATTATTTCAATTTCCTACTTCTCCTTTTTATTTTTTGTTCTGATGGCTGTTGAGCTGGCCTTGTTAAAAAGATTTAAACTCATGTTTTTTCCTATTAATGATATATTTTTTATTATTCAAAATACACATATAATTAATCAAACTATTCCTTGGAATTTCTTTAAGGTGGGAAACTAAAGAATAATTTTCTTTTCCTAAGATGTTATTATTATTATTTAATTCCTAGGTATGTGACCTTCCTTTTCCACTATATAAACAATTATATACAAAACCGGGCTAAACATTTCTGTTTGTACAAAAAAGATTATATGAGAGAGACTGTTAGGATTTGTAGTCCTGAGGTAGTCCTGAGGGAAGAGTAGAATTGAGGATCGATATCGGAGTAATTCTTGAATATGTCCTTATTTTTCCCTTTTTTTCTTTCCACTCGTCACAACTACTTGTACATGATCTAAAGAAACGTCATGTCTGCTCAGCTAACTCTCATCACAAACATTATTCAAATTGTTAGGCCTATAATATTAATTTTTGGTTTCTTTTTTTTTTAACATACCCAAAAAGATACTGATTTGCATCATTTCCTGTAATAATCCTTGGACAATAATAGTCATTCATACAAAAAAATTCTGATACGATAGAGTCTAAATGCTATCAATTGGGGATTTCATTGGAAAGAAAAATTTTATGATTAACAGACAAACTAACATTTGGTTTTACATAATCATTTATAGTCACTTTTTAAATTATGAGTCACAATTAGTTTCTTATTTCAGTTTATGACTCAAACTTGATATTTTTTATTCGGTAGACAGTAATAAAAATTCAAAAAAAGTGCATTGCGTGATAACCACACAAATCTTGACCAAATCAATCAAACATTCTAATAAACAAAACAAACCAAAACCACAATAGACAAAAATATACTTTTAGCCACGAGTTTGTGGAAATGAAAATAAAAACAAAAGAACTTGAGCTACTTTATTCGTCAGCTTTTTGTACCTTCTTCTAATTTATCGACTAGAGGGGATCCTTAACAACTTGTTTTATCCCGTTTTTTCCTACTGTTTATGTTATAACCTACCCCAAAATCTGTGTTCTAATATGATATTTCAATAAAACAACACAACTTTCCTTAACATCAACATAATTGAATGAAGTTTTCAGGAATTAAAAATACAGTATTGTGCTTTTAAATACTTTTAAACAGCGCTGCAGAGTCGGAATCAGTGCCATTTTTGATACAATTGGAGTTGGATTCGGAGTCAGAAAATAAAAAAATTAGTATAATTTATGT
Organism: Lepeophtheirus salmonis; assembly: GCF_016086655.4. Taxonomy (NCBI): domain Eukaryota; kingdom Metazoa; phylum Arthropoda; class Copepoda; order Siphonostomatoida; family Caligidae; genus Lepeophtheirus; species Lepeophtheirus salmonis. Next base: position 23,996,276 of record NC_052144.2, read on the forward strand.
CAAAAAAACTTATTTATAATCTAAGGCTTAAATGGAGTATTTTCAAAGTTATTTTATAAATGGTAATTAATTATACATATTAAGTAATATTAACTTATTTGACTAACTAATTTAAAAGTTTACTTCATAAATTTCCAACGTGTTTTATAGTCCATACATCTATAATTCCCAAACACTTATAAAGTCTAAACTTTTATGTTGGGTAGAGTATAGCCACTTGTTCATTAATTAGACTTGTGAATAGTCAATGTCATCATAGAAAAGTGTAACACTCCAGTGAGATGTTGTGTTGATTGTTGTTTCTTGGTTACGAGTACCTATATTATTTCCCGAAACTTATGAATGTATTAGCAAAGATAGATTTTGATCTTGTTTATGTACTGGCTCCACACAGCTTTGCTTTTAAATACGTTAAAAAAGTATTTTCATACATTGTCATAGATTGTAGGTGCAAATGTGGGTTTTGATATTTTTGATCTTCGCATCGAAAGATTGTATGGCAACTATACCAGCTACTAGATAAATACATTTATTAACGTTCATTATACATTTTATTTGACTCAATACACACCTAGGCTATCTTGAAGTGACTTATTTTACAGTTAATGGTGCGATTAAACGAAGCAACTTATTAAAAAAAAATTAAACCGGGAAAAATATTTAAAATTTATTAACTTTGAATATAATTGAATTCAAATTAATTTTGCAAATTTAAGTAATGAAAATCCAGCATTTCTCATGAGATCTTGAAAACACTTCTAGACTTCTTCAAGTTTTTTTCCGCACTGTAAATCGGTATTTTGTAACATACTTATATTTAGATTCGATTATTTAACTTTAAGTATATTTGTAAGAATTTAATTGTATAAATCACCCAACGTTAGGTTAAAAACTAGGTCGACAACAAGATTTGATTATGTATATCATTGCGTTTTGATTCTTCTTTCGAAACAAATTTACGACGAGTTACAATGTTCTACTTTACTATAAGAGTATTTTATCATAATGGAGCAATATAATATACGTAATGTTGAGAAAATATTATGAAAATCTACTTTTGGACACAAATAAATATTTAATGTTATGAAATATATATTTTTTATCCCATTAAATATAACAAAAAATGTATTTTCATTCTTTCAATTCAATTATGCGAGTATATAATGGAAGTTGCACGAATTTTACTTTCTTGTAGTACTTTTTTATAGTTTTTATAATGTTTGTTTAATGGTATTGTAAGTAAAATATTTTTTTTTTAAAAGTGTTTTTATTTTGTACTTAATTTTTCGCTTTAAATCTTATTTATTCTTGAGATAAGAATGTACATTTATAACTGTTTCTGATTCAGATATATATACCGCTCATGAAAAAATTATATTTCTTATCTGAAGTATTTTTGATATAATATTTAAGAAAAACATTGAATCCCTGCAGACGTCTTCATCCTTCACGGCTTAGTCCTCCTCGAGTGAATCCAACTACATGTTCCTGGAGTCTCCTTTGTCAGTTGGCGAAATTACCAATCACCTACGATATGAACTAAAAAGATTAAAGGAACAGCGTCAAATGGCGCCATCGGAACAACAAACCATGATGAAGCCACTGAGTCAATTCTCTCTCAGTAACACACCTTCCTTGCCCTCGACGCCCTTGTCTCCTAGGGATAAACCCATCTGCACCTTTAAGGAAATGACTCTAATTTTGTGAGCGGATGTGCAAAGAACGTACGGATCACGTTTGTGAAAAGTATGATACAATCTTACATCTAAAGTAAACAGAACAATACGACACATTTGTTAAATTTTTGATCATCAATTTCAACATCAATTTAAAATTATTTGATACCTTTGTAAAAATGATCAAGTTATATATTTTTTTTCAATCTCAATTTAAAAAAATATATAATGTGTGAATGCGGTTCATATTTTAATGTATTCAAAGTTAAAATAAGTTTACGAAAACGTAGTTTAGAAATTTCCTAGAATCTATAATTTTTCGTCTCACTATTATGTATGTTTAGAAATAAAATATCCTGGATTAATTCAAGAACGTCGAATCAAGCAAGAAAAACTTTTTTCTCGCTTTTTTTTTCTATGTACTTATTATTTTTACTATGAATTTGTAATTGTTAATGTGAAAGGCACTTGCTAACTTTCTTTATACGTAGCAAATATTTTGTTGAAGTGGAAACTTTTTAAAAGACATTTTACGTATTTAGGTAATGTGTTGCAATTATAGTCAAATAGTATTTGATTTCATTCTTTAATTGGATGAATGTTTTTAGTAAATATTAATTCTCTCTGTCAATGGAATTAATGGAGAGTGGTAAATTTTATATCTGACAGAGATACGGATGTTTCTCATGAAGAAATGCCTGGAAATAGGAATAACTTAGGCCCTGTTCTTATGAAAAACTAATGTAACTTTATTATCCTGTCTTAAGATTTTAAGGAAGACAAAAGGGAAAATGTTGTAAGAAAAAAAAACTTATTCATTGTTCGTCAAAGAAACTAAGGAACGACATCAATAAGAAATTCCGAGAAAAGAAGGCTCTAACTCTCCAATTTTTTGTTGGCAAACTATAACCTCAAATTATTGAGGCTATTCTTGGATCTAAACTTTATAGACAATTTAGAGAGTAACACAAATTTGCTTGCCCCTCAACAAAACAAACAACTGAATGTCAAATATAGCAAAATATTGGTCAATCCTAGTATATTTATGTTATAAGGTTTCTCAAAATTAGCGAATAAACGACTATATTGGAGTAAAAATTCAGACTACATTCCTCGTATATTGAAAATTACAATCCAATTTAATAGATTTAAAGCAACTCTGCACAAACTGCATTTAATTGATAATGTCAAAATTGATAGAACTGATTCGTTTTTAAAAAGTGAAATCTCTGATACAAAATCATGTGGATGAAAATCAATGTATCGATGAATCCATGACCTCTTACTATGGTCGTCATTTTCCGAAAAAATTCATTAGAGAAAAAACAATCAGATTAAAAAAAAATTGAAGGAACTCATTTTGTAATAATTTTAGAGCAATTTATTAAATAACAATAATCTATTCAATAATTAAATTAATTTATAGCAAGCATTAATTAATTAGTGGGAATAAAATATTCGATCAACAAAAACAGTATTAGGAGCAGAAAGTGATGTGGTGATTGATCTACTATCCAAGAGCAAAGTACAAGGTGCACAAGGTCACAAAGTCTATATTGACAATTATTTAATATCTATAAAAATTGTTTGTTTGGAATATATTCACTATTCACGAAAATAGGATCCTCAAATGTCCCCTTCGCAAGCAAAAATACTTTAAAAATCATCAAATAGGTCCTATAATTTTGCTTCATCGGATTAATTTGTAGAACTGAAGTACAATATTCAAGTTTAATTTACATACAAGTTGAAATATTGATTTGTATTTAATGAATCCTCAGAAAAAGTGAAAGTTATATATAAAAATAAAATTACTCTGTTTTACGGTTTTATTTTTAAAGGAATTATTTGTTTTTTTTCTTTAATAAAATGGCTTGTTTGAAGTGTAAATAATTTTTATTTTAAATATTGAAGAGTGTTTTCTTACAATATAATTCATCAATATATAATTTTAAAGAACGTTCGCTGAAAAAAAAGATCATAATTGGTCCTGAACTAGATCTTTAAAAAATAAGCTAAATCAATGAGAATTCTTTTTTTTCTAGAATGGGAAAACCAATATTACTAAATGCAATTCTAAATGATGGATGTATGATATACATAAGAGTGTTAGCTATTTTTTAAAGTTGACCAAATTCAAAATTGTCATGGATCATGAGATGTGTTTGGGTGTTGGTAATGACAACCTATTTTGTTTTTTCTGTGCCATCAAAAACCGTTAACCCCCATCCAGTCAAAGTTCCAGCTTTCTGGAAGTACTTCAAAATGAGATTTTTGGTATTTGTCAGTAGTTTTTTTGACTTTATTATGTAGTTGGTTTTGTAAGTAAAAACTCATGAAGTAACTATTGACAGCATACAAATATAAATAAATAATTATGGACTTTTTTATTAATTAAGCTATTTATTTAATTAAATTTTTTCATCAACACGATATATATGTCCATAAACATATATATTTTTTAAGTCTTTGAATAATCAGTAAATTAATTAATGAAATCAGACTTTTGACAGTTTTTATTCAATTTTGATCTTGAGTGATTTGTAACAATTACATTTTTCTGTCTTTTTTCTTGATCATATGTTTTCTGGGATTCGTTTGTTTTTTATGCTATTTATCTGTCAACGATCAAAGCCTACATATTTGTAATATGTAAGCCGAAAAGCTGACGAGTAAGTAACTATTCTACACAATATATTCTGCCACTCCCAACAGTTCTAAATTTTCAATTACTATCTTTTGACGCCTCATAAATTATGTTAGAAGCTTTGTATAACATCCGTTTTACTTAAAACATCTACCCATATTCTAATATTTTTCGTATGTGCAACACACATATTTTTTTATCTAGAAAGAATGGTAGGAAAAAATTACAGTCTGTATAAGCACATAGTCTTAAAGTTTTATTATCTTTATCTGGTAGAATTATTCTTCATACACTCGGATGAGATTATTACTTCAAGACTTGAAACCTGAAGAAAAAGACAACTAACAAATTATAAAAGCTTGTTATATAAACATGTTTCTAAAAGATTAGTAGACTTAATTCACATATTTATAAAGATTATTATAGCCAAAATGTTTGTTTAAATATGTACATTAGACTATTTCATTTTTGGGTAAATATTTTTTGGCTGAGCTTGACAAATCATGAGGTATGTAATGTGACTTTGTCCAATAATTTTAAGGGGCATACGATGTGTTCAATGAATGGTAGTTTTCCTGTTTTATCAAATATAGAATATCAAAATTGAACTCTAGTTGAAGAGATGGTTTTTGAAAATAAATGGAGTAGCATTATCTTGTGTTATTTTTGATTTAACAGGGAAACCACAGATCATTGTGCACATCTTAGACCCCTTAAATCAAGGATCGGCAACCTTTTAGGATGAGAAAGCACCATATACTTTAAAATGTAATTCCGTGGGAGCTATACCATACGTTTAACACTAAATGAAAGTAAATGTGTGCAATTTATGTCAGACCAACACTTTTATAGTATATTAAATCTCTAAATTCTTATTAACAAAGAATACCGCTTTCACTTGATCTACACAAAAGGAAATCAGAAATAAAACCAGGAGCGTCTGCAGGATTTTTTTAAGGGCCTTCTTTTTAGAAAATAAATCCTTCCTATTACAAATTTGTCTGCGACACAGATATAGTCATTAAAAGAGTCACTGGTTAAAAAACCAGGGGCACCATTTATTTAATTGATCAACTAAATACTAAAAAAAAATTAATAATATAATTTTTTACACCTTACGTCATTATTGGAGTTATACAAGAGGCCTAAAGATATCCCCTTTTTTCAATATAAAGTGGCCTTTACTACCCTAAAAATGACTGGAAAGGCCTCAAACTGTGCTAAAGTCTGTTTTATTGTCACCAGTAGAAAAGATCGTTGTATAGGGAGATACAATTATTAATCTAAAAATAGGACATTTTAATATACATATATAGCAACAGTTTTAGAAGAGTAACAGGAAATCTTTTCTCCTTTTTGTATGTATTACATAATAGAACTTTAAATAAATAATTAATTAGAAAGACAACATTTTAATTAATATGATGGCCTTTCACCTTTCGTACACCTTTTTTATTTGTAATTTACTCAAAAAGGGGAAGTTTCTCTTTTCCTTCATGATATTTAATTACGCTTCGGACGTCGTCTGACGCAGCTATTTGCTAAATAATGGTATCGTAAAAAAGTACTTTATTATATAAGTGAGAATTACATACATAAATAGGAATGGAAGTCTATTGAAAAAAACCAAAAAAATATTGTCATTTTTTTTTTCAATATAAAGGAATTGTGTAAAGTATTAATTTGAAATGAAAATTATATATTGATCATTAACTAGAGGAGTCTATGTATATACTTACATATTAATATTAATTTTTCTTTTGTAGGCAAATTGCTCTATTAATATTAATATAGAAATTCAAAAGTGAAGAAACTTTTATATACATATTTTTTCAATATTTTGCACAACACGGTGATATATGTATATGTATGTGTTTCTTCACTTTTTCATTAAATATTTGAAGATATTTATTAAATAACGTGTAAGTTACTTAATATATATATTAAGAAAATAGATACTTTTCGTAATTTAAGATTAATTGGACATTTTACACTTTTAGAATATTTTTTCCTTTATAAAATTTAAATGCTTTTGTAAAAGTAATTAGAATATTGAATAAATTTAATTACATAATAAATTGCTCTAAAAATTAATGCAAAATGACTTTTCACAAATTTGTAAATACTCAAACACTGTTTACAAATATCTTAATTAAATTATGTGAAGTAAATTTATGAAAAGAGTGATGAAGCTTTATAGTTTTTATACTAGATTTTTTTTTGTGTTGATCTTATTCAATGTAGAAGTATTTTATTTGTTCATGCTTTAAATTGTATAAAGCTATAAAATATCTTCTTCTCTTGTTTAAAAATATTTTTACTAGTTTTGTACTTTAAGCTTATGATTTAATAGACAGCCTATGTTTTAACTTACAAGATTTTTTTAATAAAATTATGTTATAGCAATGCATAAGATAAGTTTTTCTTTTTAATTTAATTTTTAAATCATAAAAACTAATATTGAATATTTTATTACTATTTAAGAAATGTTTTTGTAGATATTTAAATAACATAATTTTTTCAGTATTCAGAAATTTGAGCCTATCCAGCCATTTTTTTTTCTTTAAATATTTCAACTATGACATGAGTTGACCCTTTTTATAGGTAGCAACAATATAAAGTCAAATTTGGAAAAAAAACATAAAAAATCTACCTTCGCAATCTTTTATTTATTTATTCAACTATTCACTACACATTTGTTAAGAAATGGAAAACTACATTTTTACCAAATTTGTTCATTTAGCAAAAATAATAAAAGTAAAATTGAATCATTTTTTTTTCAAATTAGGTTTCTGCCTAATATTTTTTATTTTTGTTTGCAACACAAAAAGCAAGGGTTATGGAAAGACCTAAACTGACTAAAAATAAATGATTGTTTCTTTCACTCACTTAATTTTTGCATAAAATTGCTGGAAATTAAAATTTATTTTTAGTCACTAATAAAAAATTGATTAATGTAGCAGATATTTAAAAGTTGTTTTATATTGATGTTTCCCATTAAAAAGTTCACCTCATGCTATAACATTAAATGTATTTTCATTTCTCTCCATTGCCTCTTGCAAGCGCCAATTCATAGTCACACCTCAAAAGAAACACTTCTGCGAAAGCTTATTATAAATAAAATTAGCTGATACTAAAGTTGGGACAAAACATCAACTTTTAAGGGTATCCAAAGCCTCATTATCTATGGACTTTAATAGCAATCACACCGTACACTATAAACTAACTTTTCTTTGTTTTAAATAATGGGAACACTCGATGCTACATTCAAAATGCCTGAGAGATATGATTGCTACGACTACATTGTTCTTTCTTAGAGCAAAAATTAATTACTTTATATAAATATACATAAAGATTTTTAGATAAACTTTGCTTTATTAATATAAATTAGGGGATAATTGGATTCAAAGAATAATCTCTTCACTCTTTATTTCGTTTTTGTCCTACATACTAAGGGTTATCTCACTATTAGTAGAATACATAGTTATGGCATTCATAAACGAGATAATTAAATTAAAACAGTCGTTTAATGAATGTCGAAAGGAATTAAAAGAACTATATTTATTTATTTTTTATAATCAATGTAACAATTAATAAATAAAGTTCTATTAATTCCTTAAGACATTCCTTACACAATTCTTTTAATTCAATTCTCTCTTTCATTTCATAACTTTTCTGCTAATAGTAAGATAAAAAAATAGCCTCATAGAAAAATAAATAGAGCACATTCCATGTATAAAGTTATTGTATACTATATAGTCTGTACTTTATTCCCATACTATTGATTAACAATTACAAACAACTTTAAAAACAGGAGAGATTAAATGGCAAAAAAACAACTTTAATTTGTTCATATTTTGTATATCATTTAGAATATTTTTTATTTTTCAAAAATATAGTCCCAATTATAATACCCCATTTTAAATATTTCATCAATTTTAGATTATTTAAGACGCCTCATCTCGCTGTTACCATAACAGTTCAAGTGCTTATAAGCCATAGTGACAATAAAAAATTAGTAAAATATTAATACTCTCAATAATGAGTATTGTTAAGACTCCGCTTGAGACGGAGTTTGTTTTGGTTAGTTAGTGCATTACATTTTTTTAGACCCATAAAACTTATATTTAGGTCAAGAATACAGTTTCAGAGATGGAGCATTTTTTGTCTAACTAAATGAATGACATCAAGCAATGTCATTTTACTGCCCTGCACAATTTGCAAACACACATAGCATCAACAACTATTCATTTAAATAAACGGTCTTGATCAGATATGAATTAAACCAATCAAGACCGATTTTTTATGGGACCTAATATTTTTTCTTTGCAACAGTCCAAACCGAATTTTTTTAAATAACCGAATTAGTTTGGCACAATAAAGTATATACTATCAGACCTAAATAGGATTTATACACCTAAACCCCAAACCTAATAATTAATTATCATTTATAAATCATATTACTCAAATTAGTTAAAAAATAGTTTTGTACCGAGAAACATTAGCATAAAATTTTTATCTATGAGCTAGTTGATAATTTTAAAACACATTAAACTCAGCTAAATCTAGCTTAAATTTGGTATTTTTGGTAATACTTGTAGCCAATGTAAATAATTGCCAAAATATAGTTCAGGATGTAAATTTATGAAACACTAAGGTTTTTATTGATTTTATCACTCATGTAAAGGATTCACTCACTTACAAAATGTATTCATTGTTTATTGTTTGATCCCCAGTTGTTTTTTTACCTTTATATTTATCTTAAGAATAATAAGAAATCAAAAGATTTAACTGTATATTGATAAATTTATCCTTCATAAATGTCTCTTTTTATTAAATGTAATTGCTTTTTGTAAAGATAGAATTCAGTGTTGCTTAGATTTATACAAATGTTTTTATATTATCTTTTTTGTGACATATAAATATTTTCTCTCGAATATTTTACTAAAAAAGGAACGTTGGTTGTTATACTTTTAGAACACATATCTACCTCTCAATGAACAAACGAATAATAAATACAAAAATACTTCTTTAAAATATCAAAAATAAACTAAGTTTTACATATAACTGCAATATGATATGCTTAAAACTGTATTTTTACTTTTAAAAAACTTTTAGCAGTAATATAGAATTATATAAAAAACAGAAATCTTGTAGTATTTTATACTTAAAAATTTAATAAATAATTTAGTTCTATATATTTGTTAAGATTTAAATATCTATATTTTAATTGAGGAAAAATGATCATTTTTTATACGAAAATAAAAAGGAAAAAAGTATACAAGGTACTATGATGAATATTTAATATCATCTAATCAAATCGAACTCTGACACTACTCCCCCTAGACGACAGAGTGAGTAAAGAGATCGTTTAGTTAGTAGCACACAATAAAAGGCATAATCAAAACATTGATAAATAAACAAATAGATCATTCTCCAGTTGTAAATCTTGTGCATATTATAGTCTGAGACGCTGGAAGGATAATTGGAATTCCAAATCCAGGTCGAAGTCTATCCATCGAGACATGGTCAGTTCTTGATCCAAAGTCCAATTTATAGTAACGATCGTGCCTCTCAATCAACTTTAAGTACCCAAGAAAGTTGGATAAAGAGACTATTTTATAGGTTTATATTTAACAAAAACGAGTTCGTGTTTTTTTTATTATTTGTTAATGGGTCCTTTATTAAAGTGTCTACGTGGAACGTGTGTTATTTTCTCCATTGTTTATGAAACTTTCAACGTCGAGGTGGCCAGAAGTAAATGTGGACGCGTTAAAGAAATTAAAGGCCATGGATCCTGAGCGGCCGGTGAGTAATTGAAAAGGTGAATATTTAGAGCCCGAGTCTATTGGTACTGAGTTCCTCAATCCCTGTAAGACTACAGGTAGTGCATTGATCCAGTCTTTTTTTTTCTTCCATCATTCCTGCTATTAGCCCGGTCTTAAATGATCTGTGGAAACGTTCTATCAGTCCGTTGGACTCTGGATAATATGAGGTTGTTGCAATCCCAAGTATCCTGCAAACTCCTATCCATAAAGAACTTGTGAACTGCGTTCCTCGGTCAAACACAATGATTTCTGGAACTCCAAACCTCGAAATCTAACCACTCAAAAAATTATTGCCTATTGTCTTGGAGGTTATATCTGGAATAGGTATCACTTCTGCCCACCTTGTGAAAATAATCCATAATAGTTAGGGCATAGCGTTGTCCCTGAATTAGTAGGAATGGACCGATTATGTCCATATGAATAAAGGAAAGTCTTTCAGATGGAGGATCGAAAGACGACGTTAGTTTTGATGTACTGAAAGGTTTGGTTTTCTGCCAAGCATAAAAAAGTGAAACCCTCGTTAACGTTTCTATGAATCCCGGATGATTGTCCATGTGTACAGAATGCACGATTCTTTGACGCAATTCTGGAGATGACACAGCCACATGGAATGTGTCAGCATTTCCAAAACCAGCAAGTAGGGTTCCTGCAATGTATTTAAAAGAAGGTTTAATTTTAGACTTAAGGGAATTAGGATCCTTTTTCTTTTGATCCTCAACTATATCTTCGATGAAGGTTGGGCCTATTGTGATGTTATTTATACTTCTATAAAGAATGTCTGCAGTATGATTTAATTTTCCAAAAACGTGTTCGATATCACAATTAAATTCGGCTATAAATGCAAAAGTACGAAACTGTCTTGGTGTCCAAGAGTGATTGCAAATGTCAATCGCAGTGACTAAAGGCTTGTGGTCCGTGAAAACTTTAAAAACTTGTCCATCCAAATGCTTTCCTTAACACTTAATAATTCCCTATCAAACGGAGAATATTTCTATTGTGTCTTTGAAAGAGCCCAAGACCCAAAAGATAGAGGTTGCTAGTATCTATTTACCTTTTGCTCGAGAACAGTTCCCATCCCTGTATCAGATGCATCAGTCGTCAGTGCTAAATGTAAAGAACTATCTCTGAATGCAAGTTGAGTACTTTTAGACAAACTATTTTTAATACATTGAAAGGCGTGTTCATGTTCCAATTAAACTTTACATTTTTCTTTAACAGCTGGTACAAATGAATTGTTCATTAAGGTAATCTTTCGATGAACTGACAGTAATATTGTGCCATACCCAAAAATCTATGCATTTTATCTATTGATTTTGGAGTTGGTACTTTTTGGATTGCCTTTACCTTACATTCTTACATTACATTACTTTTGATGAATTAGAATGTCCAAGGAAGTCTACCGATTTCATAAAAAAACTCACATTTTTCAGGAGAGAGGGCCATACCAGCTGTTTTAAGTCTTGATAAAACCACATTCAACGTTTTACAATGCCCATCCATCGACTCCGAAGCGACAAGGATATCATCAAGGTACACAAACACATTTGGAATTCTTCGTAGAATTGAATCGATGAGTTTCTGAAGTGTCTGAGTAACATTTTTAAGACCAAAAGGCATCCTCAAATATTAACATAAACCAAATGGCGTAATGAATGCAGTTTCATTTATACAAGTGTCATTCATAGGTATTTGGTTATACGCTCTGTGTAGATCCATTTTACTAAAAACAGTCATACTTTTTCGAAACCAATTCTCTTAGATTTGGGGGGATACCGATCAAGGTCCGTCATCCTATTTAATTGACGATAGTCGCCACATATTCACCACTTCCTTTGGATTTTGGAACAACATGAATAGCGGAAGAAAAATTGGAAGAAGACGAACGTAGGATTCCTTTCTTCAACAATTTGTTGATTTCGTCTCGTACAAAATTTAACTTTTCACCATCTAACTTGCATGATTTCGCAAAGCAAGGATGACCTTTCGTCTCGATCTGTTGTTCAACTCCGTGAGCTGTATAAGTTTTAATGAAACTTTTATTATCAAAGACATCATTATATTTCAATTTGATTTCTTGAGCCTTCTATAGTTCTAAAATGAAGCAGGTTAATCTCGGAATAACTTTTTATTGAACATATCAACTCAAAATCTGAAATTATATAAAAAATCTGCACCCAAAATTGGACGATCACTTTGTACCACAATAAATTTCCATTGGAAATCTCCTAGATTTTCTAGTTTGTGAGTTAAAGTTGTTTTACCAATAACATCAACAAGGGCTCCTCCATATCCAATAAAAGTGGAGAGTTTTTCTCAAACAAGACTTTTACATTTCTTAAATGGAATAATGGACACTTGCATTCCTCTCTCTATCAAAAAGCTCATCAAATTTGAATTGTCTTTGATGAAAAAGAAGTTTGATGATTTATTTACAACCTCGGTCCTGTGCAACCGATGGCAATTTAATTTTTTGAAACAAGTACAAAAAAATGGCAATTAGCTCCTCAACAAGTAGTTGCGTTCATTCCAAATGTAGAATGATAATAGCAGATATCTTTTTAACCTTAGATTTAGTAAATTTATACGTGTTATGAAGAAGTTTTTTGAAAACATGATTGATAGGAGGCGAAGCGGACGAGTCTTCAACAGTGGAAATATGTGAATTGCTAAGTTATTTGGCTGGAACACACATTTGCTTCAACTCTTCAACTGAATGGGACTGTACTCTCAAGTACCCTTGCTGGTCTTTAGGCACATTTCTGATGAGGGCCTCCCGTAGTAAATGATGATGCAAATAATGGATGTATTCCTTGTCAAGGAGACGCTCAACTTCATCTTTAACTTCCCCAGGGGAAATTTTCAATGAATCGCACAGCATATCATAATTTTTTAATTCTATCTGAAGGTGAGAGACCATATTTGTGTAAAATTGCCTTTTCTGCACAATCATATATGAGTACTTCTTTTTTAATAGGGATAGACCTAAAGACTTCACCAGGTAATGCTGAAGCCATTTAACAATATTTGGTCTGATCTTCATTGATCCTTATAAAAAAATCCAGCTCAATTCTTCGAAACCAATTTTCCGGATCCATCGCCGATAATTTTGAAGACGTAGTTCTTCTACGGCAAGAGTTAAGTTGCTGACCTCTTCCACTACCTGCTTTTGTTCGATCTGAGGGACATTTTCCGCATGGTCTTGGCCGTCAGAATGAGATTTTTTAGGAGGCATGATATCACGTCGGGGTCACCGATGTTAAGATTTAAATATATTTATTTTAACTGAGGAAAAATGATCATTCTTTTATACGAAAATAAAAAGGAAAAAGGTATACAATTTACTATAATGAATATTTAATATCATCTAAACAAGTCGAACTCCTACATATATATATTCCGCCTATCTCAATAATTCCCCAATTTGAAAGAATTATAGAAACATGGTTGACAAACCTGTGTAATTTACGGTTATTAATAACCTTCAAATAGTACGTGACAAAATTCTGACTGTCAATTTCTTGGTAACAGTCGTATAAGTGACCACCATTTTTGTAATTTTCAAGACAATAGATTGAAAAGAATTTGTTTTGTTGAGTATACTTGGTCGTACAAGCTCCGATGATTTTGAATACTTTGGTAGCCCAATATCAGCCATTATTTCGGAAAATATAAAAAATGTCCAAACATGTTATTTAAAAAAAATAATGCCTTTACAATTTCATATGAGTTATTGGGAATTCGCGAGATTGATGGATGCTGTGTTTGCTCACATGGGATTAGAAAAAGCAACGCATCGACGATTCAGAGCGCTATTTGGAGCTGTTAAAATAAAATAATACAAAATATTGTGTCAGCAGCCGGCGAGAGTCGTATACAAAACTGGAAATTACTTTGCCTTATACGTATCAGACTATGTACTTATTGAGGATTGTATATATATGTATGTAGATTCAAGTCATCTATTATATATAAAAAATATATATACTTGACATGTTATCATTTAATATAGAATAATCACAATTAATTAAAAAATAGTAATGCTGAATTTATAAAAAAAATATTCATGTACGTAGTTGGATTAAATATTATTTAATTGCCAAAAATAAATTAAAGAATTTTATTTGGATGACAAAAAATCAAAGGCACTTTTTAATGTGTTTAATCGTTTAGAATTTATAAAAGATGAAAAGATATATTTATTTAGTATTTATATTTTATGAATATCTTTATGGTTAATGAATATATATGAGACTTTGTGTATAAAAAGTAAAAAAAATTACAAATTATATTTTTTCCAGCAGCACATATATAAATAAAGGTCTCATAAATATGTAGGCATACATTTTTTCACCGCTCTACTTTTCATGATAAAGGTACTTCTTTGGTCATAAAAGGAGGATTGAAAATGATAAATTAGTATATTTATGTGATATATGTACATTTATCAAGTTTTATTTAGAAAATAGAAAAATACATTTATGCAAAAAATAAATAAAAAATGTTATTTATTGTTGTGCAAAAAATAAACCTTTTCCATAATTCAATTTTTTTTTGCACAAATACGTAAAACATTTTTAATACTTACTTGAAGTTATAAATTATGTCATTGGAAATCCGTAATTGATTAGTTATCCTCACAAAAAAAAAAAAAAAAAAAAAAACTTTTGCAACAATAATATAATTGTACTTATTTATCTACCGAAAATTCCGTAAAGTTAAATAATATGTACTCACGTTAACAATTGAAGCAAAGTAACATACTTACTTCGGAAAATACGTTCTTTGCAAACAATATATTAGATGGCTTGACATTAATAAAGATTTATATCTTGCCAAATACGCCATTGTCACTTTAATCAATAATGTCAGAAGAAAAAAGGGTAGAAAAATCTATCCCACAGGAGAAAGATAATTGACATACGGATAAAAATATAAAGTTATGTTATGAAAAAAAGTTGATTTTTTTTCAGGAACTCTTCAGTTTTTAGAGAAGTATAAGATGATTCAATATAAGATGTAATGTGATTGATAACTATATTTTCCATTGTTTTTGGATTCAAATCATCTATATTTTATCTCTATGGAATAGACCCAAAATTAGGGGGTAGTCAGCTAAGGATAAATTTATTTAATACTGTTTGAATATTCTTCCTTTAGTAGTAGGGATTTATTAAATGTTTCGTAATATCGATTCAAGCCCACAAATCAACAGTCAGGATATTTAATTTACAAACAATCCATAATAATATTGCAAGCATTTCGTTAGTATATAGCAAACTAAATGGAAGTAGAGAGGAAACCATGTCGGCTAACCCCTAACAAGTTTTCATAGTGCTTTTATAGCCATATACCAACGAAATTTATTCATTATTAAAATAACAGTCAACTTGTACCTCTCTTTTAGTTTACTATTAAAACCCTCTCTATGTTTCTTTTTACAAATATCTTCTGTAGTAAGTAGTTTTTTGCTCAGCATTATATTACAAATAAACATAAATCAACAACTATTCAAAAGCTTAGCATAGTTTAACCAGCTGTAAGTGTTTGGTTTTGGTTTTTCAATTCTACATATAGCGGTATAAGAACGTTATATTTTTCGTAAGACATACAACTAATTTGTTCCAAGTTCTGTCTGGATCAATATTGTACAAAAATTGGTTGTCTTTTTTTTATAAAAAGACCTAATGAAATGAATGGTTTTATTCTTGGTACAAGAAATATTGGCAAAGATTGATGAACACAAGTCTTAACACTACTACTTATGTACTAGTGTCAATTATTAACATGTTTGTTAGAAAAAAATATAATTATATTTAAACCTAACTTAGAGCATGCATTTGATTTGTCTATTCATAAGATTGATAAACTAATCTATAAATATGGTTATTTTGTTGGATTAAGACGCAATCGTTTTTTTTATGTTAAGAGAAGTAACTCAATGTGTTTTTTTTTTAATATTATGAATTTATTTTAGGCATTTGTTCAAGGTTGCTAGCGATTTTATAACCCCTAAAAATCTTTATATGATTTATATGATAATTTTATTAACTTGAAGTAAATAAATTGCAGTTTTATTGAATAGTATGTAAAAAAATATGGAGCGCTCTATTTTTTCTTACTTGGAGATATTAAACATATTAATTGATGACATATAAGTATAATTTAATAACAAATTGATTATATATGATATACAAAAATCAATATGACATTTTAAAGCTTGTTAAATGTTTGAAAGAACATAATAATTAAATATATCTAAACTTTTTTTTTTGTCAATATTTTTGTAGGACACATATGAGTATTACAATTAGGATATGCCTTTTATTTCGTCAAATATTAATGATGACTGTATTCACATATTATAAAATTGGAGCTACAATTAGAATTTTGATAAGTTTGTAACATTTTGATGGAATATAATTAGAAAAGTTAGATAAAGTGCCTTAAAAACCCGGATTCGTTGTTCATATAATTCAATAAGATCAACTATTTATTTGTCCTCTTAACATATAACTAAAAATCCTTTGAGATTTATCGCTCAATTGATCTTACGAAATGAAAAATAAATTGGATAATTATATTAGACAAAGTTTTTGGAAATAAATTGGCTTTACGTACACACAAATGATAGATGTGGTAACCTATCTTAATGGCGTAACTACCTTACAACATTAGCAACCGTCATAAAACTAATCATACATGATCTACTTGATCTCATTTAATATTTCCTTAATGTACAGCACATTGTTTTTGTTTTTAAATGTTGTATCACATTTAGTCTTTAATTACAATTTTTGTTGCTAGGGACCAACACTCCTTGTCAACAAACTTATTTTTAACAGCAATCAATGTATGGGTTACCAGGACTTTTGTGATATTCTCCGTTGTTCTAATGTTTATTTCAATTGTTCATTACTGTTACTTACTTATCATAACAATTCAATCACATTACAAAATATCTATTTGATTAATTCAAAAGCAATTTTATTTAAATTAACTCTTTCTTTTTTGTCGTATATGATTTTAAGTTATAGTCATACATTTCATGTTATATATAAAGGGTATTTTTTCGTGATGTCCTCATTATAGAAGTCGGCCTTCTTGAAAAACATTAACAATCGTTTGATTAAAATTTCCATAGTATTTTTTAGGAATTCGTTCATTTTGTTGAATAAGTCATTGCATAATTACACTAACATGAAAAAGTATTCTTTGATCATTTTCTACTTCTTTTGATCTTACCCTCTATGATCCACGTCATTATGGACATAAGACATCTTGGAGGTATCAAAAGCCAAAATTTACCATAAATTATTAAGAAAATAAAATTAAATAGGGGTATGAGCCAATCAAAAAAAAAATATTATCAGTAAGGTGTTGTGGCACTATGTATTTGAAGGACGCAAAATAGTGCCATACTCGATCGTTTTGTAAGCATAGTACTTTTTTTATTTATATTACAAACTATGACTTATATGAAGAATTTATGTTCTGTTGATATATTTTTATTCTTTCATCAGTTAGTCACAATATTTGACACATTTCTTGTTAAATTAAAAATAATTTAATAATCTATTAAGTGAATGCTAATCTACCTTCAAATATTTAAAAAAAAGTAAAGTTATCAAGTCTTTTGTTTAGAGAAAATAATGATAATTTTTCATAAGAGAAGTAAAATTCATCAATAATTTTCGTTTTTTCCATTTATAATAATAAATAAATCATTTAATCAATCCATTAATAATACATAAAACCACCTTATCCTCAAAATATTTTTTAATTATCATCCATCAAATATTTTACTATGAAATGAGATAATGTGATAATTTATCCTGGGCAGTCTTTTCAAGGAGTGTTTTTACGTTTGTACTCAAAACCGTGGGCATAAATAACGGCGAAATTTTGATTTTTTTTATAAATATTCGATAAATTTATCAATTATAAAGTATTTTCAATTTCAGATTGGTCCTCCTAGATCTGACCAAATTTTAGGTCTATTTATCTTCAAAACCAATATCAGTTTTTTGGCAAAAAAAAAAACAAAAAAAAATGAAACGATTTTTGATTAATTTATCGATTTTTTAAAAAGAATATAGCTTAATTTTTTAATTCACCGTTATTTTATATGTATTACAATTACATAAATAAACATAATAATTTAAAGTTATTGCTTCATATAAAAACATTCAAAAATTTCCATCAAAGAGGCCAAATTATTTTTGTTATTCAAATTTTCTTAATTTCCCACTGAAAGTTAATTTTCCTAATAGCTCTATATCTAAATGCAATATGTGTAAAGGCTACGGACTAGTACAACTATTTAATATATTTAAATAACTACAAACATACGTTGGTTTGTTGTGTTAAACTTTGGAGTCTGTAACTAAGTCAACAACACTGCCTCGGATAATTGAGTCAAAATTAAAAAGTGCTACAACTTTCCCATTTACGTATAAAATCATAGCATATTAGTAAGCCTATTTCCTCTCAACTATTAGTCAGGTAATATTAGAAAAGATAAACAGAAAACTTTTCTTATGATACGTATATGAAATAATTCAATTAATTTATTACCGACATTTCTTTAGAAGCCCAAACACAACAAAACATTCGGTGTAAATAAGTGTAAAACATTGGTTCTCAAACTGTGGGATGCAGGCCTCCAATTTTGGTAAATGGATGAGCCTGATAAATAGGTCAGGACTTGGGTATTGTATTTTCAGGGTTTTATCGTAACAAATAAAACTTTCCTTATATTTATTAAGATACTATGTAAAAAGTTTAAGAACCTTTATTCTTATAGAAGTTACTTATGAATTGACTCAAAAAAAGTTTGGATCAAGGCCAATGTAAAACTATTTTTTTAGAACAATTGGTCTTATGGAATTACTGAGGAATTGATCATAAAATGATTAGATTAAATCCTAGTTTCAAAACAAGTTGCTACTCATAAAATATGATCATTAACATTAAATGTGGGTTAATGTACCAGATTGAATTCGAAAAAATAACATATGGAGAAAAATATATCATACCTACCTGTATCGTATCGATATTGGGTAAAATTCTTATAAATTTCGATATTTGCTCCGATATTTTATATGATGCAATAAGAAGAAAAAAGAGTATGAGGAAATAATGATTGCTGTTCTATTTTTGCATCCAGTGAATGTTTAATACACGTTCAACCTTTGGTGTACAAATCCATTTGTTAGGACTGATGTAATTTTAAAAGAATATGACACATATTTTGCTTCCCTATTAATTGCATAGAGCAAAAAAATCAGGATACAATTTATTCATTACAAAAGCTTGTCAAGATTGTTTTGTATAACAATCATCTTTTTTTTAAACAATGATCTTTCAGTCATTACAATACTGGAATAAAAGTGATGAATCCATACTTTATAATTAAAATATTTTTAATTATAAATATTATCTTCTTTTGTGATATTTACGAGCACAAAATAATTTGTATCAAAAAACTTTAAGAACACAAAAGGCATGGCTATATCGAAATAATAATAATAATGAAGCTTTTCTTCAAAGTTTTTAAAATAATTTTAAGTAATATTATTTAGAGTATTTTTCCCTTTAATCTCACTCTTGTTTTTCGTAGAAAGGTATATGATGATGAAATGTACATTAGCAAAAGTTGTATCAAATTTTTCTTGTATATATTTTTAAATTGCCCAAGCTTACACAAAAAGTTTTTCAGCGATTATTATATTTTAGTCTCACTTTTTTTTCCTCATGCTAAATTATAATTAATGAATATATATACATACTATGAATTTTATAATATAAAAAAAAATAGATTTTAATTTATTTTAATGGAAGCCTTACAAAATATTAATTTATGTCAAATAAAAATGATTTAATATGAAGTAATTTAAAACAAATCCGAATAAGTGCTTAAATTGTAAAGACAATCAAAAGTATTATTTTTGTTTAAGCAATCATAACTAAGATCTAAAATTTGATCTCTTAAATACTTAATATATACTTTATGTCCAATTTGGGATATTGCACAATAGGGCGTGCCGGTTTTTTTTTGAGTAAAAAAAATATTTTTTTGAAAATTGACAAATGGCTAATACTTAAAAGTTAATAAGCACCGTTTAAAAACAGTATGCAAAATTTCAGCTCGAAAATATTCTTTTAGCTGCCTACACTCGATTGAAATTTCCTATGTTTTAATTTCGCTAAAATGCTGATTTTTATTTCCTCAAAAATATTCAATACAAAAAGATAAGCTATATTTTTTTGGCTTATTAGTAGTCAGAATCATAATTAGATTCTTATAAAATATTATTTATTCGAGTAACATATATAACCGAGAACGATACAGTTTTTAAGCAGAAATTAGTAGTCCAAAAACGAATATTTTTATGACTTTATTTAGTAATAGCCGTATTTGTTTTGACAAGCAGCATTTAGTGCTTTTTTCATAGCAATTATAACAGCAAGTGCTGGCTTTAAGGGGTAGTTTACCCTAGACCATGCATTTTTACACAAAATATACGACCCCTGCATTTTATGGTTACTTTAGATTCTACTAAATATAAAATCAGCCATGATAACAGGCCTTTTCATGAGAATCAATCAGAGTAAACTTAGTTTTTGTACATTTTTACGTATAGGAATAATAATAATAACTTATTAGCGTAAGTGACACTAATATTTTGAAGTTTCTTTAATTTCAATGACATATAAATATAGTCGATTGATATACAATCAATATAATAATATTTAAATAAATGATCATTCGTAGTTGAAATAGATACATATTTACAGAAAAACATTATAATTAAATAAACACAATTAATAAGAAAGCATAGTCCTTTTTGGACTCAATACTCTCCCTTGATGCAAGTTTTGCAAATAATTATATCTTTTGTCACGTCATTGCAATATTTTCATGATGCTTCTGTCACATTTTTAACTGCTCTTTTCTCAGAATGAGTATGCAATGTGAATTTTCTGCAATGAACAGCCCTTCAATATTGAATTTGTCATCCACTTGCTCATCATATAAATATTTTGTAATGAGCTGTTCACCCACCTCTACTTGGATTCAGTCAATGATTTCATAATATTGACTGCAATTAAAATTTAACTTGGATATTTTAAACACTCTAGAGCACGATTTTGAAGGACTAGCTTCTTGAAGATCGAATTATTTTCTCTGTTGTTTTTCGAGTCTCAGGTCTATCATAACACATCATACTAACAAGATCATTTTATGGATGATAAAAGTAAGTATTTCCTTGTATGACCGGTATAATTTTTTTTCACTCTTTCTTCTTCCTCCTTAATCAATTTTATTGCTTAAGAGATAAATACCTTGCCCCATAATTCACATAAAAAATTTTCTTTATGGCTCATGGGAGTATAGACAAGTTTTACAAACAATACCAAACAGATAAAGTTATCAGAAGCATTTTATTCAGAAACAAACAGAAAATAATCCTATTGGCAGTAGTAAGCTACTTACATTATTTATATTTCCTGGATTTTTAAAAGCAATCATGCGAAACATGCCCTTCCAATACAGTATAATGAATTTTATCTACATACTTTTCATCTGTACTCAATTTTTTATCTTCTGTAATTGCAAGAGAAACTGAAATTGGAACAAAAGTTACGATTGGCAAAGTTTCACACATTGCAAGCCTTTTTTCTATTTGTCTAGAAAATCCGCGAGAGGCAATTTTTTTTTGTCTATCTTTGTAATTTAAATAGTACAAGATGGATGGTTTAGTGAAGAGTTTTTGAAAATTTTCTTCCAAAAACCTTATATACCTGCCTGTATAACCTACTTGACATTTGTACTATCAAATCCAATATCTACAATGGAATTCAATCAAAAGATTTTACAATTTTTTTGTTGAAAAAGTTAATAATTCAATCACACAAACAAGGAGATTTTCCAGTATGTGAGTTAATATGTCCTAAACACTTTTTATTCAGCTCCAAAATCAAAAATAAATGCTAGTTTTTTTTTTTTTTTTTTTTTTTTGGGTAGAACTTATCATCTAATTTGACATTATTGAATGAATCATTTTACTTTGAATTAAAAAATATATAACTGTTATTGACAAATGAATATTTGCAACACATATACAACATACAACACTCTTCTTCGAATAATCATTCTCTTAACTTTATTTTTGTCTACAATATTATTTGAGTTATTTTTTTCTATAAGTTCAATAAAATTCAAGGGAAAAGTAGATAATACTCCAGTCTCTTTATATGAGACACTTGCCCTTACATAAATTATGTATTTAAAGACAAATATTTTATTTTGTCATTGAAATTACTAATTGGACTTTCTATTTCTTCTTTTATTAGCATCTTAAGAGTCATTTTTGGTGGTAAAAATCTTCGTCGCTACTTTTACTTATGATAGAAAACGCATCATCTGGATTTGGTATTGTCAATTGAAAGGAGTATTCGTAATGCTTGGAAGGTTAGTTGCTCTACACCTTTTTTCCTAATTTATATTTTTTGCTGGGCAACTGTTACATTTTGTCTACAACACAAATTTACATTTTTCTAAATTTTTTTTTGATCAGATAGAAAGTTTTGTTCCATTACATAAATTTTATTATTTAATTGACATTCATAGGACATAATGCAAAATTGAGCTCAAATATCAAATAATGCATATTATTCATCCATAAATGAATTGATCTTTTCTGTTACACAATAAATTAAGAAAATATAATGTATCATCTTGTTAATTATTGGTATATTCATTGTTCAAATCATAGTCTCTTGTTAACATTAGGTACTAGCTGCTTTTATAAGTTTATTTGGATTTCTTGAATATGCAATGACATTAAAATGATATCAAATTATTAGGTTATTACAGTATGTCCAAAAATTGATGGTGGTTTTTAAAAAAAAATCATGGAATAACCTAAACAAGTGATTTTTTTTGGTGAAAAACTTTAGTTACTACCGAATATGACGACCTTTAGGCTTAATACATTTTTTTATGTGTTTTGGCATCCTTTTATAAAGATTATTAAAAGTATCTGGACAAATTTTTTCCCATGCTTTTGTCAGTTTTTTTAAAATTCATCCTCTGAAGTTGCTGGCGCATTTTCATTGAGTTCCCTCTGGTCCAAGGCTCACAAATTTTTAATGAAAGACAAATCAGAACTGTTGCCTGGAATCCAAGTTGTCTGAACACCCCTTTTGTGCCTTTTTGGAGTGGTGAGCAGGGACACCATCCTGCTGGAAAATGGCTCTTGATGTGTCAGACAACATTTTCCTCTTCAAAGAAGGTCAAGTTTCTTCAGTACGAGACAAAGCTGACATAAGAGACTTGCTAAGGATCTTCGTAACGTAGTACTCGGCCGTTACAGTTTGGTTTCGTGGAATCAGGTGAAGATCTGACACTGCCTGGTGGCTGATAACGGGCCAAACCTGAATTATTAGAGGATATTTCACAGTAGGAGTGAGTTCCACATCTCCCTTATCTGTTGCCCAACCCCGATCTGTTTGGGAATTTGGGGAATGAAGTAGCTCAAATGGACTTTAATCACTAAAGTAGATACATTTCCAGCAATCTGCAGTTCAGTGTTTCCGCTCACGACAGAAATGAAGCCGGGCCTTCCTTTGGTTTTCTGAAAGTTTGGGGTGCAGACGAGGTGTGTATGGCAAATCATTCAAAGAGTGCCTCAGGTAGATGTGGACAGATGACTTCAATATTGGATAGCCCTTTGAAGTCAATCTTGCTGCATGTTTCCTTGTAGGTTGTCCCTTTCTGGTCAAAGATTTTGAAATCATCAGTTTGGGAACTTTTCTTCCTTCCTCGACCCTTCTGTTCTTATCAATGATCCTGAGAGGAATCTGTACCTTTGAGTGACGTCTCTCTGGCTTGATCCACCCTCTATCATGCCAACATCCCTGGTCTCCAAAGAGTGTTCTCTCAACATTTCGGATATTGTATTTCAAATAACATCCTGTGGTATTTTCTGAGCCCTTTTATACTGATGTATGACATAATTATCGAAAATTATTGCATCAGAAAAATTTGATATCGCCTATTAATTGTTTTAGCGAAAATTTCATTTTATTCCTTCCAAAATATTTTTTTTAAACTATAAAACGGATATTTTTAATACCACCATCAATTTTTGGACATACTGTATACATATATTTATTTTTAGTTTCTTCTGACATTTTAAATATATTTTCACACGACTTTGATTTCAGCTGGGTATACTAGAAGATGTATATATTTAATTACACAATAATACTCTATATAATACCTTTAAAAACAACATAACAAATTAAATAAGGTCAGAATTGTCTCCATTCACTATACTCATTCCTTCTTTATTTATTGTTGGGATTATAAAGATATGTAAAACCAATTTTAGTTGTCTAAAGTCAAGTGATTCTCAAATGGTGGTACACCAAGAATCTCAACGAGGTAAGTGATATTTTAAAAAAATATGTATGTTATTACTACTTCATTTTTTTGGGATGAATAAGAAATGTTTGTCTGCTAACATATTTGAAGGGCTAAGTCAATGAAAAAAGTTATAGAAACATTGATCTGTAGTTTTAAAATTATTCGAAGAAAGATACCAATTAAAAATATAATAATTTAATATCTATTAAACTTGAATTTTTCGAATTATCATGGAATATATGCTAAAAAATATTACTGATTATAAATTCATTTTTATGCATTACATTGAAAAATAAATAGCTATATTCGATTTTTTAACTTTTTAATTTTCGTTCCGCCCTATTGCAAGAACTGTTAATTGTAATAAAAAAATGATAATATACTGTAACTGTGATTAGAAGAATGCAACGGAGAAAGTATCATTATTGGTCTTTTATTAATTAAGGTATGTTATTTTTTGATTTTTCTATAAAAAATAATTATTTGATAATTTATTATTATATGACACATTAGATAATTAATTATTTGGAAACCATGGTTAATGCAATCTTAAAATATTATTTAATGAACGTAGTAGTACCCACTTTGTTCGAATTTGTGTTTTTCTCCTGCAGCTTATAATTCCAAGTTTTCAAAACAGCTATTAATAAATCAATACAAAATGATAGCATCAATAAATGGTTGGAAATTATAAGCTGAAATTATAATTAAATAGGAAGTTATGGTACGTAGAAGGTAGATCTTGTATATTTAAATATTAAAATTTACAACTTGCACACTACAAATATATTTTTTAAATAGTTTTCTGTTTTTATTAACTATTACATAACAATACTATTAATAAAGCAGAAAACAGAAGGGATTGGATGATTCATCCTTTTCAAAAGTATTGGATCTTGCTGTTGCACCTATTAAAAAAGTTCTTAAAAGTCTAAAGAAAAGTACATCGTTTTTGGAGGCGAATTCCTTTTCACAGGTTATCGAAAAATTATAATAGCCTATTGGAAGTTTGACTTTGTGTTATAAATACTCTTCATATTTAGAGATTATAAAGTTTAAGTATCACTCTCCATATTACTACGGGAAAGTCGGTATCTGAGCTTTTGTTTGGGAGAAAATTGAAAAATTGTTTTCATTTAATTATCCTTTTTTCTAATATTTCAGATAAAGTTCAACTATCCTTAGAAAAATGGAAGGGATTTGATGATTCATCCTCTTCTAAAGTATTGGATCTTAAAAGCGATCAGGAGATTATTATGAAAAATTATTCTAATACATCAAAGATAAATGGGTTCCGGACAAGGTGAAGACAAAAACAGTTCCTTTATCATATGAGTGTCAAACAAAAGATGGTAACATTAATAGAAGACAACAAGATGAAATTATACCTACAATGAAGCAGGAATCGACACTTCTCGAATATTTGATAAATCAAGATGTTACTGAGTTCATTCTAAGACAATGCTTATATTAATATTAGAAAGAGGGAATGTGATATCTTAGATGTTATTATTGTCCCACTGAATAAATATGGTATCTAAATTAAGACAATTATAATTTATCTATAAGTGTGCTATAATGAGAAGTGCTATGTTAAGGTAGTGATCAAAATAAGTTGTATTTTTTATCTCGCCCATTTTTTTGTACTTGGCAAATTGAAGAGGGAATTGTCTCTTTTTTTGTATGACATATGCGTCATTTCAGATTTACTTTGTCTAAAAGTATCTTAGTTTTAAGGAGAAAATTGAATTATCACTAACAAAAATGTAAGAGTTAAGCAAACTGGCTGTAGGAAAGAAGCTGTAAAAGCGGTTAACTTAATTTGTTTCCTTCTTTACTTAAATTATATATATTTTTTGATGTATACTTCACTAAACTTATAATATTTAATAAAATACATTACAATAAGTACAAAGTTCAAGATATAATGTCATTAATCTATTATATATTAAAGATTTATTTTGCAGAAAATGAAACAAAAAGATATTATATAATTTTTTTATTATAAAAACTAAAACATTTATTTCTAATACTTGCGTTCTTATAATATACAAAGTGTATAATAGGTATCATCTGCCTTCAACATCTGCTCTGATGTCCTTATATTGTATACTTTTTTCCTTCTTTTACAAAAAAACAAAAAATAGTAAATTTTATTATCGAGTCAAAGCAACAAAATCATGAGGGGTCGAGATCTATCGTTCTTTTTATAGAAATAGTTAGTTATCTCATATACTGTTTTTACAATTTTAAATAATAAATAATTTTTCTAATAATATTAATATTACAAAAAAGTATTTTCTATAAATTAGTCCAAAGGAATCCTATTATATATATTTATTCAATTCTAGTTCTATTAACTTTGACTATGGCAGCAATCCACCTATGGAAAGCAATGCAAGTTTTGTGTATATAATCTGGATTAGTTCTAATTCAAACCCTATTTACAGCTGCTTTCATCAGCGCCAGACTCTCTTGTGACTTCTTAAATACTTTAATCTTAACATGTGGTCAGAATAAATAGCCAAAGATTATCGCATTGGTGATGTAAGATGGCCAAAAATTATTGGGTAATTTTGGCTCCATCCTGCTGGAAGACTATATTAACTTTATCTTGAAGGACTTCAATCTAATAATTAGCGTTCGACCAGTAGACCCAAGAGAAGTGAATAAGGCATGCACAATCCCATTTGATGCCAAAAAGCCCAAAACTATGGCTGACCAACGATTTTTTGAGGTTGGAAGGATCTTTTTATCATCATTTATCTTCCAAAACTTATAAAATGGTTATTAAGAAGGGTATAAACTGGGTCTAAATTTAATATAAATTCATCTGAAAAAATGATAACTAATCTAGCTGGTGTAAATTAAAGTTAAAGTAGATTTAAAGTTATTTAAAAGATATTTGGAACGTTGCAGATGGAATGATAAAAACTGTGGATATATTAATAGTTGAAATAGTATAAATTATTTTCGATAACAGCTTTATAGTGGAAGGTCCCCCCGGATTTAGTAGACACACAAAGTATCAAATTATTACCATAATGGAGGTAATTTATAAGTCTGTTTAATGTTGTATAACCTTACCAAGGACTTACCATCAAGTTTTGAAACTGTCTTATTAATAAGAGTGTATGATACTCCAAGGTCCAAGTATGACTTTGCATTAATTTAGTCTCGTTTCCCTTAATATTATTGTTTAGGATATTTCCCTTAATAATAAATTTCTTACGAGAACCATCCTTCCTTTCAAAGTTTCCATTAATTTCTAACTTTGTTTTTACGTTCTAGACAGTCTTTCTGGAGACTCAAATAAGTTTGACCCACACATTTTTTCCCCCAACTGGTGTAACTTTATTCATAAGTAAATATTCTCGGCAAAACCAGATGCTTAGCGCATCAAATAAAACTTAAAAATTTAAGCTTAAAAAACTAAACTAAAGATGAGAACAAACAGAATACAATTAAAAATAAAATAACTTTAGTGGCATACTCTTCACTTAACTGAAGAACTAGTCCATATCTTTAATGACTTTGATATATAGATTAATAATTGATATAATATCCAAAAGTTTCAAGTCCTTTTTGTATATATTAATTATTGAGTTTTTGAAAGAATGGAACTTGCTTTCCTCCTTCCCACAATAGTGTTAATAGGGCTTAGAGTCGGCTTGATAAGTAAAGTTACTCCTCGTTTTGAGTTCTTATTCCTACTATTGAAGGACGAGAAAGAGAGTTCATTCTCTAAATTATGTCTTGTATTACAAAGTGAATTTAGCGTATTTTATCAATCTAGCTTGACCCGCACAAATTCACAGAAAAAAAAAAATTCTTACCGATTTTTTTTTATAAATATAAAAAACATATTTTTTATACAGCAAATTTTTCATAAAAGCAATAGATATTCGGATTATTTTTAGTTTGTTATTTTTACGTTTTTACCTGGTACATACATACAAATACAATTTACATATGTTTAAAAGAGCATATAGTCATGAAATTCCATTTGGAAATACAAATTTGCATAGCAAGCATTTCAAATAATACTTGGGAGGACAACGAAAGTTAAATGCAAAAATGCTAATACAAGATAGCTGCAATTATTATATCGAATTACTGTTAAGATACAATTTATTTTAAATATTCAAGATATACATATACGAGAAGCTATATGCATAGACATAATATTTTTGTCCAACTTATGAATAAATTTATACTTTAATCGAAAACATTTTTATCAGAGTAATTTGTTTTTGATTAATTTTTAATAGAATATTCAAATAAATGAACAAATTACTTCAATGTCTTTGAAAACTATTTGAAGTAAGCTCAATAGTATAAAACTAGTCAACTACACAAAAATATATACATTTAAAAATTACATCCTTTTTCTTAGTTTATAATTTTTGAACACGAAAATACAAAACACTTGCTAAATAGTAGTAAATTTTAAGATATTTTATATGTACTAAGGTAATCTGAATATAGCATAACTGTACCAAGAGTTACATGGCCATTTGATCTTCTAAATAATTGATTAGAATTTGATTGGTTGAATTGTATTTTGCTAAAATCTGAACATTTTCCAATTATTCAATAAAAAATATGTAATCCTTTCATTAGGAAGAGTTGGGAAACTATAAACTGATTTTGGATTTTTTTCTTTCTCTTTGAAGATGGAAGTTTGAGGAACATACAAAGGATCACATTATGATGCAAGAATATAATCAAATCAAATATA
The DNA here is from genome assembly GCF_016086655.4 of Lepeophtheirus salmonis. Classification (NCBI taxonomy): domain Eukaryota; kingdom Metazoa; phylum Arthropoda; class Copepoda; order Siphonostomatoida; family Caligidae; genus Lepeophtheirus; species Lepeophtheirus salmonis. The sequence continues at coordinate 24,025,602 of NC_052144.2, forward strand.
TCACATTAAAGGTTTTACATTTCATATATTCTTTCATAAAAATAAAGACATTTGTATTGAAATATATCTGAAATTGTTTCTGCTCATTTGACCGATGATTTTAATAGCAAGACTTCATCTTAGCGACATTAATTTGAGCTAGGATTTGTTTGGGTGAGCTTCTTTTGACCAAGGTTAATTTTTGCAACATTTGGATTAAATAAAGTACATTACAAGAAAAAGGACGTCGTTGCTTTTTGAATTAGGCTTACAGTTATAAAAGAACACCCACAACAGATCCGTTTTGACTCTCTTGAAGCCTTTTTCGAAAAAGTTGCATTCTTTTTTCATGATCCTACTCCACAAAACTCCACCTATCAATCCTTTTGTTCAATATATTTTATGAAAATATTGCTACAGTTAAAGAAAACTCTCTAAATAAAATTCTTGCCCAAGCATATGTCGCAAAATGAAACTCTCTGAAAATAACTTGCTTTTATGAAAACATGCTAACTTAAACTGTAACTATTGGAAATATTTTAATGGATGTTTTTCAAAAATCGCAAACCTATCAATACAATGTATTCTGTGATCTATTATAAATTTAGTAAATACACACTTAATTATTTTAGTAGGTAGTTTATTTTCTAAATCTGATTTACTTGGAAAAGCCAAATTAATAATGAAATAGCAACATGCAGTAGTTTATTTAAATATTAAATTAATCAGTGAATACTGTGATTACAATTTGTAGTTTAAATATTAAAATCATTTATATTTACAAAACTTTGTAAGGTTTTTGATAGATTACTTAACATCTCGACTTTTAAAATCCTGGAACCGGTCTATTTTAACCATTACTGTTTTGATTCAATAAGTTAAATTATTTTATTGTCAATTGGTTCAAAATAAATATATAATTTTCACAAAAAGTAGTTATACTTCCATAATATGAAATATACCTTCTACTTGAGTAGTTCTTTAATACCGTGATATGGAAACATTTGTTTGCATAATTTCTGACACCAAACATGGAAACTCTTAATAAACAGAAGTTAGCTGTACCAATTTAGTAGATATCTGGTAAAAAAACTTTATATTTATTATAGTAATACCTGATAAGTGTTAATATACAATTATTATTGTTTATATAGAAGGTAAATCTGATGACAGCTCTAAAAAAATTTTTTTTTCTTAATTTAAAAAAAAAAGATCCTGAATCATAAACTTGATGGACAAATTGAAAACTAAAAAGACGTATCATAAGAAAAAATGTTATACCTTCTTTTGGATGAAAAAAAGAAGGAACAATTAAACAAATAACTTGTATAATGTCAATGGTTGAGGTGAAGTGTAAATGGAAAAGTGACGAAATAAAAGTTAGAGTACAAAAGTTTTTGCAAAAAGATTATATTTCATATTGTTTGGAGCTCAAACAATTATTTGATATGAATTTGGATACCTAAAAAAATAAGAGTAGATTGGGTGGTTGATGAAGCCTTGTATTAAGCTTCAAAATGAGATATCATGCATTCAAAATTTTGCTAAGTTATACGTGTTTTTTTTTTAAATCTTTTGATTCAGTTATAATATCTTGCCTTACATATTGGAAAATATTTCAATATCCTGTAAATCAAAACTTTTGTATTCTTCTTTTTTGTCCATATTGTCCATACATGGTAGGATTTTCAAATAAAAACAATAATTACAGAATTGAAAAAGAAAATATGTGCCGTCTCTTCAGTTAAAGCATTGTCAATAATAACGATTTGTTGCATTAAAATAGGCAAAAGATGGACTTAATATGTTGAGTAATCCACACTTAGGTTCTTAGGGTAATTCCATTTCAAATCACAAAAATCAAAACAAAAAAAACAACACAATTTATAAACCTGCCCTTTCCGATTTTGAAGAAACTTGGCTCAATTAATGCCTGTGTGTAAAAACTAACTCCTATGAAATTTTATCCCATTTGGATTAAAAGTTTAGCCGATATGATCTTGTAAATTTTTGACTTTTTCGACAAATTTGACCTGCATCCCAAATTTTAAAATCCCATATTTCCGCAAACACTTCACCAATATCGACGTATGAACTATCATTGAAAAGTTAATAAGCCTAGACAACCAATTCCGGTATCATTTTTAGACTTGCAATATAAAAGGGGGTAATTACCTTCGAAACTATAATTTGACCTTAAAGACTAGTGACCATTGCCAGACCTTGCATGAAAATGAATGTTCATACCGTTAACTATAACATATCAAAAAATGGGAGGGGTATTATTCCTTGTTCTCGTGTTATTTACAGTTGAAGTTCAAAATTTAACTTATATAACAATCAATTGCTCGATAATAATTAATTCCTAAGTATTTTATTTTTATTTTCTATTTAGACATATTATCCCAATTGATTTTTATACAAGTTATAAAATTTGAACTTTCAACTCTAAAGTACACGAGAACAAGGAATAACGCCCCTTGGGTGAACTGAGGTGGAATGACCCCTTAATCCATAACATAAGTTTAAAATTCCTGAGGTTAAATGTACATTTTCATGAAGATATATATTTATATATATACCTGTATATGTAAAAGAGACTCTATACTCCAATGCAAGAGAAATATGATGAACTACCAAGGAACTGACAATCTCATTACTATATCCTGGAAATTCCCTCAAAAGATATCGTCCTTTGATGAAGTTAATAAGATGTAATTCCTCAATATTTATAGATAAAAGTGATTTGAAAGGGATAGTAGTAAATTTTGCATAAAAATTTGCTTTTTCTTCGACAGAATTTAATCAAGGTCCAACTACGAGAAATGAAATTTTTTAAAGAATCTTTTACCAGATGATCCACAAAATTACAATTGATTACTCCAATCACAAATAAGAGTCTTCAATGGACAACGTTCAAAATTATTCATTTTTTAATAGAAATTATTTTTTTTCTTATACAATTGTTACTTAATGGAATAGTTATTTATCATTTAGCTAAAGTTCAAGATCTACTTTTTCTTTGATTGAATGAATTATTTGATGATAAATAAATATATTTGCGCATGAAGACCGTGCACACATTAGACATATGAGACTATTACTTCTCAACTTAGGCCTTCAGGAAATCAATACTGCTTAATGTGACCTTCCGATGAGGTTTTCCATGCTCCACGTTTGAGTTTTTATGTCATTACGGCATCTACAGACATAAGAATAGGCCCCCTGCTTCTTGAATGCATTCCTAATAGCTCCCTAACTTTGGCTGAGGTCCTTGGAGACCGCCTTTCTGCTAGTAATTGATGAATTGTCAATTTCAAAGGCTATACCGGTGTAGGAGTCTTTAGTGGTAATCTTGTTGTGTCTTTCGCTTCCTTCCTCTTGGTAAAGCTGTCACCGCTGTTAATGAGCCTCCTAACCTTACAAACAAGCTCAATATATTATATCCCAAATACTGCAATCTCCTTTACAGAGTGATGGAAATCAAGAAGATCTGCATTTCGTTACTTTTCTACCTCCATTGTTGTTGTTGGTTCACGTATAGCAACCAATAATACAGCGTATGCAAGCTCATAAATTTCAAAACATTTCTTAAAAAAATACAATATCGATTGCAAGTAAGACTGGATTCTGGGTTTATGGAGCTCTAATTGGCTATATACTACTTGCTTACGCACACTGTAGTATACACGTAAGAAATCCTTTCAATTTTTATTACATAATAAAATTCCCAACTGCTTATTTTATAGGCACTGATGCGTTAAATCATTTATTGTTATGTTTACTTTGAGATGAATCTCGAAGAAGATAAATTAATGAACCTGAATAACAATGACAAAATGGTTGTTGTCTGTTTATTTTTCAATTTCAAGACAGGTTTTTGCGATCATCAGAGATACTTTGTCAACACATAAAAATATACAAGCAAGCGTTGTATGCTTTTAGTTCAATTTTGTTCTCTCTTTGTAGTTTGTATTTTTTAAACCTTCTTTACGTAAAATCAAGACTTTTTAAATAATTAGTGTCTAAATATTTCCACTTTCATTATTTTGACATAAAAACAAATTAACCAAATATGAAATAAGATAAAAAGGACCATAAGATGTCACTGTTATAAAAATAATTAAGAAACACGTTACATCACAAAGAATCAAATTTAGATTTAAAAAAATACTTTTTTTAAGGCAATAGTTTTATCAATCTATGGTCATTCAATGAAAAAGGTAAGTAAACGACTATTTAGAAACTCAAAAATGAAATTACAGGTCTACACCTCAATCTAACTCTCAGTTATGAGCTTCTTTTAATGACAAGTTGTATTAAAAATGTTCTGAAAAGACCTATCTTTTTCTTATTCTCTTATAAAAAGAATGGTTGACTTTGAACATATTTTTTACGTTAAAAATCTCAAAGAGGATATCATCTGATTTTGATAAAACTTTTATCGGTACAAGATAAAGGCAATACCTCACATTCAAAGAAATAGTTGTTGGTGCAAAGGGTATGGAGATTTAAGCGGATTAATTAGTTTAATGGTTTTTAGAGATATAACGCTGATAAAGTTTTGCAAATTTTGTAATTTTTAACCAATTCATATTTTTAGTGCTTTATTAATCAATAAAAAAAGTATAAACATTTAAACTTAGCTATCATTTTAATATTTAACAAATTTATGCGAATAAATTGAAAATGTTTCCCTCTTTTCTCTTGAAAAAATGGTTACAATTGATGCAACTTGGAATGAACCGAACAGCTGTTACATCGTAACAAAACATCCAGACAATGTCTGAAAGTCAGTGAGACATGTCTTAAAGTCCGTGAGACATGTCTTCTGAACATAAAATCCAGTGGCCAGCACAGTCTGCCTTCCCATTTTTGTTGAGAGGAAGGAGTGACTCAATGCAGGTGCTAACATCGAACGTTTGGATGGGAAAGTACTACCTTGGGCCAGAGAACAGCTCGGAAACAACATTTTTTTCACTAGAGACGGAGCTTCGTTTCATCGCGCCACTTAGACTCTGTCCTTCCTAAGAGACAACTTTCCCGACTTTTTGGACATCAACTTGTTGCCGCACTCTTTTTCAGACAGGAACCCCTTGGACTAATCTATCCAGGTGCATCTGGAGGAGAGGATGTGTGCTACTTCTCACAGGAGTGTTCTTTTTCTAGAGGCTTCCATCAAGAAAGAGTGGACCAGGCTCGACCCTGACTACATAGTTAAGGTCTACAAAGGATTGAGGCCTCGTGTTAAGGCAATTATTTAAGTAAAGGCTCACATATTGTATAAAAGTTGTGCCGAGCACTATTTTCATACGATTTTGTTAAACAAATGACCTCCTATTCCTCTCGTTTAAATTTTACTCTCACAATATTGAAAATTGGTTTATAAACCAATAGATTAGATCAACCTTGTATATGTATATAATCTCATAAGATATTTATGTCTCGATTAAGGTTAATTTGGTATAACATGCAGAGTTTTTTTCAATGATAATAGCAAGCCTTAGAATGTATGTTGACTCTTTTTGTAAAAAATGAAATAATGAAAGAGGTTAACTTTTTTTATTCTTAATAACGAAATTGGACTATAACATAGATTATGTCGTGACGTATTCAGTAAAATTAGGTAATATATAACATATATACAACTAAAGAATTTAGGACCAGGATCTAATTTAATAACCTAATGCACCTTTATTGTATATATATATATCTACATAATTTATAAATGACGATGAAGAAATGCTTAGTAATTTTCCAAAATTAATTATTATTTAAATTTTAACCATTAGTCATTTACTAATATTATCAAAATTAAATAAATTTAAAAGTAGGAAAAGTAATCCCTTAAGCATTTTCCTCACTAATTAATTTATATTTTATAAATATAAATGGCACTTGTTGTAAAATCTGGAATATATGAATGTATATATTCACGTGAGTGTATATTTCAAAGAATTTATGTTTCTAAAGAAGAATTCCATTGTATGAGAAACATATATAATTTAATATTTTTACTAGACACACACATAGAAAAAAACTCATAAGAAAGTATATATAAATACATTCAGGTATCTGTTTCCATTAAAAATCCAAGAATGTTCTTGGTAAATTTAATGATCCAGATATGATAATAAAATGTACAGATATAATTCGATATATTTATGAGTATTTTTAGAATATCTAACAAGTCAAAATATATCTAATAATCATAATGATAAGTATAATGACCCTTCAAAACTACGTAATGTAAATATTAAATATTTTGAACCTTCATTCATTGTTATAACGCAATGTTATGACTCTACAAACTACCTCAAAAATCCCATCCCGCAACTAAAAACCTCGTGATCACCCTTTTAATTTAGAATTGACAAAAGAAATAATTCCATACGTTAAGACAAAAAATATTAAAGTTGCAACATCTGTAATATCTCAGTGGCCAATTCACTGGGCCAAAACGTGAAATTAATTGCTCACCAAAATTATGTCACAATAAGTCCATTGTTACGTGCTCTTGTTGGAACCAAATATTGTGGAGACCATGTGCTTCAAATTGAGGTACCAAAAAGTCTGTTAAAGATAGCAAATCGACTCTTCACGACCTTCGGCTACACTCTCGGCTATGGCCGCAATATTTTCTAGATTGCGAGCTGTACGTGGCCTACCAGACGACGGGACATCACAGCAAGTTGCTGCCACTTCAAATTTTTCGATTATTATACGAATTGTGGATTCTGAAGGTCGATTATGTGGACCATAAGTTGGGCGTAATTTACAAAAACTGATTTTCATAGTACAATTGAACAATTTGTACACGTGTATCTTTCCTTGATGAATTGTAAAACAATAAAGAGTAAAAAGGACGTATGAATTTGACAGAACTCGCGCCCGCCTGTCAAAAAATCCCTACTGGAAAAAACCGCTCGTTTTGAATCACCCTTTATAATTAAGTAGTTGTAATATTCCATATATTTTAGCTATAATTTATATATACCATATATATAATGAATATACTATTAATTTATAAATTAATTTGCTCATCAAATTGAATGAAATTAATAAAAAGATATTATTTTGTAAATTAATGAAAAATAGACGAACAGATCCTGTCAGTTGTTATATTTTTTTCCGTTGCAAAGAGAGTTAATTAAATATAGTTAGTGGAGATCTGGGATAGTTGATACAAATAATGGTTTAATTGCGCTGTTTCAGAGACTAGGTTATAGAGTCATGAAATTACCACCAAAGATGTCTAATATAATTTCCATTCTTGTTTTGAAATCCCAGTTGGGTACTCAAACTCACGATTAGAACTTTAGTTTGAGTAAATAAAACTTCTGACTAGACTTGGATGCGAAATTAATTACTCGAGAATCTACTCGGAATCAAACTTAAATGATTTAAATATGATTAAGACTCAAAGCTAGAAACTTACAAAAATCATGTATTTCAAATTATTGTTAAATCATTTAAGTTCCGTTTTTATTTTTCATTGGATTTAATTTTAAATTGATGATGACTGCATCAAAACAATTATTCCTAAGCACGAAATATATAATAAAACTACGACTTCAGGCACAAATCGTGCTTGCATTGAAGTCTGCCATGACTTGAATGAAACTTTAGCTCGCAGACACGAGATTTGACTTGGATTTGTAAAAACGGCACATGAAAAGTATTTCCACTGTCATTGGTCTTCCCGCAACATCAGTAATCCCGACTGATTTTAAAATATTTATCCAGGCATGCAACATACACATATTAATGAACGCAGATATATAGACAGTCTTTATATTACAAAAACGTATTTTAAATATGGTTTCCTTGACAAGTATAAAAAATATATATACTTTTTTTGTACATAATACGAATTCATAAATATTTCTATCATGTTCTAATATAAATATATGTACATATATTCAAAAATTTGTCTTATACTAGTTATTTATATATTATAGCTTCAAGAATACCTTTTTTCGTAACTCTGTGTACAATAAAGTTTTAACCTTGAATATAATGTTAGTCGTTAAATATATGGATTTTTTATGTAATATTATATGTCTGAATTATTAAAAAAATGGATGTTGGACCAGTAAATGGAATTTTGTACAAATATGGTTTATAGAAACTTGTACACGTTTTAATCAGAAATGGTTTCGAAAAAAGGAGTTGTTGTTTTTTCCCCCATATTTTTTAATATAGGGAAGATCCGAGAATGTTGCAACTTTAACTTTTTGCCTCTATTGCACAAAAACGGTTCGTATTGGAGCGGTGGTTTTAATACAAGTTACTATTTGGTTTGCGACTCTCTTTTAGCGGTAAATAAATAATAGTAAGGGAAAAATGAATTTTCATCTAAAATTTTGTTCAACATTCAATTAGAATTGTCAAAGTATAAAATTATAAAAAAAACAAAAAAACTGGGAGATCGTAATATTTTCTAGGATGATATATGCATTTAAAAAAGTTTGAAAATAATGGGATTAAATACAGCAAAATTGTATTTATTTATAAAAAAGTAAAGCAGATTAAAAAGTACTTACACAGAGTAATTCTTTTTTAATTTGCAATTGAGTGTGAAAGTCAAATGTTTAAAAAAACGTCATCTGGAGGGGAGAAGCCTTTGGACAATATATTAAGGAATCAATTATTTGATATGTCACCACAAGAATGAAGAACATTTAAGACATAATTATAATTTAAAGTTTTAAGCATGTTAGTTTTTATGTTGATGGTAATTTGAAGAGTGTTTTTCTATTTTTCTCAAGCACATGAATGATGGAAAGTAAAGCTAAATATTTGTTGGAGAGTAATAAGTGTCAGTCCATGTTGGATTCAGAATATAATAGAGGATCGACAACAGATACATTTATCCTTATGTATATTCTTGATATTGAGTAAAACTTTTATTCATGGTCTTCCTCTCATAGCCACTTATTACTAACTCAATGAAAAATCATGACTACTAAACTGTTCTCTTTCAAAATATTTTTGAAATTGTCAGGTTTACCCTGTTTTATTTTTTCAATATACCAAAAGGTCTTAGAATTTACAACTCATGGTGTAATTTATGTTGATGTTTTTAATCTATGAAATAGAAAATGGGATATTTCAACTTTTCCTTTTTAGGCTTGTTAATTTGAAGTACCTCCCAAATTAAACTATTTTTATAAATATGTTAATAACGTAGAAATATTCAAATAAGTAATAGTCTGTTTACTTTAATTGAAAAGTTTTATAGAATTTATAAATGCAATTTAATACTCTAAATAATTCATAAAATGTTTTTTTTATTAATGAAAAGCTGCAATTATTTGTTCAATTTAAAAAAATTTGAGTAAAAATTCCTTATATATATGAATAATTGATGGGATGCAATACAATTAATAAAATTAAATTATTTACAAACAACATTTTGGATCAACATTATAAATAGTATGTGAGGAAAATTTTGTTTGAAAAAAATTATTGCAACACAAAGTATTTAAAAAGAGTATTTATTAGAATATTATTTTCTTCTATTAAATTTGAAATTTAGTTACTTGAAGGACTTCTAGTAAGCATTTATAACAGAGACAGGATGATTGTAACCTTCACTATTCTAATGTCAGAACCCCTAATTCATTCATATAAAATATTTTTCAATAAAGATTTACAAATATTAAGAATTTAAAAAAGATAATACATTGTTTTGACCGGATCTATTCAGCGTTTATTGGTACCAGTCTCGGTTTTTCATTTCAACAATTTCTTTCTTGATCTCAATTCAGATTTATCATTCTTAGTCTCGGTTCTTTTTTATACAGGCTCAGTTTATTAAAAGAAACTTAAACAAGGAGCGTCTTTAGAAAATGGGGTGCTTGGGAATCATACTAGATACAAACAGGATCGCAGCTACCTTATTTACAAAGGCCCAAGTTCCAGTAGGGGCCTCGAAAACTTAGGCCAGTTGTATAAGGATATGTTTCTTAAAGGGGGAGCTTAAGGATAGGCTAGGAAGATGGGGATAGGACAGGATGATGGTTGACTTATTTGGCTAACTAACAGCCTTCCTTTTTTTTAAGAAAAGGTTGCGTGGTACAATAAATGTAACGACGTGTTTTTTTTCCATAAATTTAGCTAAATATGTTAATATTAATATTAAAAGTTTTAAATGCACCAAAAAATGCAACAAACAAAAATTAGCACATGAACCGATACCGAGACTGCAACATATTGCAGTCTCGGTTCCGGTCTCGGTTCTATTTTGTCGGTTCCGGTTCTTGCGGTTCAGAAAGCGGAACCGACAGAACTGTAAGAATTGCTAGACCGATAAAGGCACAACCTTGAGAAAATATTATGTAGCAATAAAAAAGAGAGACAAATCCGGATAAAAGCAAGACTTTGGTTGTTTTTGATATTGTCTTCTTATCCGTAGTTCATTTTAAATTCAAAATATTAACATAGAAATTTAGTTACCTTAGGTTTGTCACTAAAATTTTCAATATGAAAATGGGTAGACATTGCAAGAAATTTATTACAAAAGTATATTTGTATAAAAATTATATTTCAATTGATATTTTTGAATTTGATTTTTTAAATCTTATAAACAGTAGTACCAATTAACTTAAATGTTAAAGAGCTTAAGTGTAGTAACATCACAATTTACTATTTTTGATTTAATAAAGTTTTAAGACAGAAGAGATGCATGGTAGTCATGATATATCTTTCTCCTGACAAAAAGATTTTCCAAAGGGGGGCTCCCCTCCAAATTAACGAATTTTAGCTTTTACTAAAAAATTAAATATTTGAAATTTAAGTACATTTTACAATTTTTTTTTCCCAAATTTTTTTTTTGATAATAGCTATGGAAAAATTTCAAATTTCAAAACTTTTTTTCTTAAGTGAATAACTGTGAATTTTAGAAAAAAATCAGAAAAAATGAATTTTTCTTGGACAACTGTAGAATTATAAAATATATTCTTTAAAATAGAACCTAGTAATTTCATTCCCAGTAAATTAATTCCCATACCTTTATTCCCACATTGAAAAGGGATATTTAGTGACGTAATACGGTTTATGTTTCTACAGTAGTTAGTAGTTTTTGTGTAGAACTGTAGAGCGAGGGCTTGGTACATTGCAGTCTGCACTGGAGATGAATGATGATTAGTGATGGGTGGGAGACGGATACGAATGATTTATGTTGTTTATGGATTAGAAATGACGTAATAAATCTTTAATAGTGTTTCAGTCTTCAAAAACCGTCTCTGTGACCTATGTAGCTATTTGAAATGAAAATTGTACAATTGAATTTATTATTAGTTAAGGTATTGGGATGTTTTAATTTGAAGGTTATATTGCTGAATTTTACAAGTTTCATTAAAGTTCCTTCTGCAAAAGAATATAATCTTTAATTTCCATTTTGAGGGGTAAAAAAAATTGTTGCACGAAGAACTATTTCGAATACGATCACAAACCCTACGCCTTATTGTTTAATCTAATTTTTTTGCGTTAATCCAAAAAAATTCTATTAATATTGCTTTAATGCAAAGTTGTTTATGGAGGCAAAATTTTATAAATAAGAAAAAGTTTAGAATATTCAAATTGCTCTAAGTGAATTGTATGATCTTATTTTTTTTTTTTTTTGAGGATTTTTGTCAATTTTAGATCCTAGTACTTAACGTTTAAAACTACATAGTATTTATTTTTCCTCAAAGATTTTTTTGTCAAATAATCTTACCTTTGATTTGTTCTATTAACTTATTTTTTTAAATTTGTATTTTTGGGATTTAATCTATTCTATTCCACATATTATACATGTATTAAGTCATTTAAAAGGATCGTAGTGTATCATTCAGTTGTCGTTCATGCCATTTGTTTCAAAATCCTATTTTAACTACAATCATGGAATTTCTTATATATACTTATATCTACTTTTTTTGCATTTTCTATAAATGTTTCATTTTATGTATAATTTATTTGGATAATGCTTCCGTAATTTAAGATTATTATTAGGGATGTAAATAAGCAAAGGAAAGGAAACTGAAAACTTTATGTTTATGTTTCCTTGTAAAAACTTTTGTGGTTAAAGTTTCAGAATTTTCTTTTAGATAGGACAACATATGTATGTTGATACTATTCGTTTTTTAGCTCGACTGTTTTTTGGAGATGGCAAACTGAAGAGTGTCTTTTCTTTTCCTAAGCTGTTATCAGTATTACTTCATTTATGAGGAGTGAACTTCCTTTTCGACTAAATTCAATTGTACTCAAAGCCTGATTGAACATTTGTGTATGCTCATATAACACGAAGAGTAACCTTGAAGATTTGTTGTGGAGTTATAATTGTAATTCTCTACTCAACTCAGAGTAGAATTGAAGATTGATATCGTTATAGTTTTTACTTATATCCTACATATTTGTTCCCCTCCTCCTTTAGCTGATCAAATAAAACGTCTTCACACGTTAGCATTTCTCCTCCAAAATATTTTTCAAATTATCAGGATTACCATATTGATTTTGGTTGTTTTTTTTAAACCCCCAAAATGCTAACTATTTTCACTACAACATACAATGTATTTGACTTTGAGAAAAAAGAAAAATGATACAGCAGTAAAATTAAAATAATATTTCTATATGAAAAATATGAATGCAACGCAAATTCTCAATAACAGTATAAATTAATCATGATTTTTATTCATGTACTTGACAAGGATATTATTTCTTTTGAATCACTCATTTCTTCATTTAACTCAATGTTGCAGATGCATTTTATACATTTATAATGTTTATGATGTACCTATATTTCAATTCGATCGGTAATGATGTCTAAATGGGATCAATTACATACAAAAAACTCTGTAATATTAGTTCCAGGTATTAAAAGATTAAAAAAATATTTTTTCAATAAGTAGGTTATTCTATTTTGAAAAATTGAGATTTCAATCCATGAATGTAATTACAGTAAAAAAGTTTGAAATTGAAAAGAACAAGGGTCATAGAAAGTTTTATAAAGTTATTTTTTAATTTATTTAAATCATTTATAGTTTGGTGGATAGTGAATTGTTAAATATTTTCTTTAAATATTATGTTGGGTAAAAATATATTTCTTATTTTTTGCTTTATTTGAAAGCTTTATAAGAAGCGTTGCAATCATCCGATTCAAGCCTTGTTCTGTTCAATATTTTTTGTCAACGATACTCCAACTTCATAATGTCCCTCTCGTAGTAGCCCTTGTCCTACTGGCAAAAAAATTGGACAATCAATTTTCATAGACACCTATTGAGACAAATTTGTATCCCCAAGCGCGTTGGCCATAGACAGGAACAGATGATAGTCACTTGGTGCCATGTCCGGACTGTAGGGTAGATACGTAAGAACTCCCCATTCGAACTCCTGGTCCTTCTGGCGTGTCATCAAAGATGTGTACAGTCCGGTGTTATCTTTAGGATGCTTTTTTGTCTCCTATTTGCCAATGCTGGCCGCTTCTGTTCGATCACCAGCTTCAAAAAGTCGAGTTTTGGGCAAAATAAAATACTTCAACAACTATTGTGCAACACGAGCAGAAAGAGTATCAACCCTTTATACATTCGAAATTTTCTTGTTCGCTTCCGACACATTTTTCCCTTTCATGTAGTAAGTATTTAAAATATTAAAAAAAAATATTTTAAGACTTCCATACTCGACGCACGATAATTAACTACTGAACCGGGCAAGGACAAAACTACTTTTGTTAAATAAAATCATACCTTTAAAATTTTATAATATGATGTAACCAATAATGAAGAATATAACCTTAGTTAAAAAAAAGGGACCAAATTCCTTTTTCCCCAATCTAGTATTATAGATTTGTTTCTTCTCCAAAAAATGTGTTCTTACTTCTAATGAAAACCAAAAGAAAAAAAGAGATTTTAATAGGTCATGACTCGCTTATGAAAAAGGACAGATTATATTGAAATCGATTCATTTAAAAGAAGAATTTATAAAATTTGAAGATCATTTTGTTGGTTCAATGGAAATAATGTGTATTCCCATAAGCCAGTGTTTCTAAAACTTTTTACAATCTGCTTCATTTGAAAAATATTAAAATCTCAAAGTATCCCCACAATAATCTAAAATTTTTTAAATGTTTGACTGAATGTTATGCAAAGTTGTTGTGTATATTGTTTTTTGAAACATTAGAAGATATTTTTAGATCATTTTCAAGTCTCCACATATCACTAAATGAGAGTTAGCATACCAAAATTTAAGAGAGACTAGTATTAATTAGTGTCCCTTAATCATAATCATTAACTACTCATATAAATTATTTTGATTCATATTTAAAGCTGTTGGGAAGGTAAAATGTAGCAAACTTCGATAAAATTTTGTATAGATATTAAATATATTAGTATAAGGCTTACCATTCAGTAAGTATGATGTTAATCAAACAATAAAATATATAATGAAGCTAGCATAAAGTTTAATGATAACTTTCTGTAGAATTAGTATAAATTTGGGGGTTATTAACTTTTTTTGTCATTAAAATAAATGTTCACATCTACAAATCAATAAAAATGTTTTTTTATTATTAAAACATTCTTGGAAAAAACCTATATATTGTGTGGAGTATTATAATTAAAAATATTATTAATGAGAAATAGGAATCATAGTTTTTAATATTTATAAATATTTTTTCCTCTAAATAATCTCATACTAACTTTATGAGTAACATTTCTCTTTCAACAGAAATATTGTTCTTAACTAAGGTGCATCTATAACACAGTTAAAAAACATAAAAATATGGTCATCCATCATTACTTTTTTTTATTAATGTTATTAATTAGTCAGATGGAGTTACAATGAATAAGCAAACTTTATAGTTTTTTTAATTACTCCACTTTCGATGAAGTCTGAATACAGAATCTATATTTCATTCTAATTGAGTAACTGGGAATCAAACCTACGCACATTGAGTTCAAGATAATAATTTCTCACAAGTGGATTGTCCATTCAGCTATGTCGTCCCATAAGTTATTTAGTTCCTATTTAAATTTTAGCTATATTAACCCCTTTCAATCTTTTTTATTCAAAACACGTTTTTGAAGTCGTTTTTTTATATGGTGGATTTTCTATTTTGATATATATTTAAGAATTTATAATACAAAAAATTGTTTTATTTGTACACTACATATTTATATAGGTGTTATATACGAGGCATTTAAAGAATACCCATAAAATTGTTTCTCGTAAAAATTTGGTCTTATCTAATTTTTTTTATGGTAAACTGAGAGTAACTCTATATATATGTGAATACTCTCCAATAAGAGCAAAAATTAAGTTATCAAAAGCTACACTTAGAAGAATTTAAAATAAAATCATAATGACTTTGATTTTTATGTAAACAATTAAAATGTTATTTATAAATGATATGTTACTTTGATTTTTATTTTCACCAGTTCTTAGTAGAGGTTTTGTTATAAAATAATTGCATATCTTCATTAAAAAGTTGAGCATTAAAGTTAATTAAAATAAATTTTAAATTTACATAATGTTTGCCTCTCTGTCCGTTCGATATATTATCACAGAAACTTGACAGATATATACTAAAATTTTGAAATATGTTTATTTATAACTAAAATAAACAAACAAGTAACAATTTTGATGATCTTGTCTTTGTTGACTTTTTCCGAAAATGATTACTTTTTAGTCGAATTTTATAAAACAAATTAAATATTGATGTCAAATAAAAAAAATTCATTGAAGATAAAAAATCAAACTTCAATAAACTTATGTAAAAAAAGTTATGTGATTAAATTTGTATTAGATTAAAAAAAATTATAAGAAGAACTTTTCAAAAAATGGAGCTCAGCATTATTTTTATATTTTTATGGAATATATATGTATTTAACAAACCAATATAAATAAGAAATTAAACTTAGCAAATACAAATAAAATGAAAATTTATTATGAAACGTTAAACGACTAATTTGCTTTAATTCATTCGTTGCATTTAGGAAAGAAACTTTGTCAAGTTTGCACTTAGCTTTACATTTCAACTAAAAAAAAAATCATCATTGAAATATAATGTTTAATTTTAACACCAGAGAAGGAATGATAAAGGTAAAAATACATTTATAAGACATTAACATACAATTGGAAAAAAAATAATTAACAATGTTACTCTTGAAAGATGAAGGAATATGAAAATACTTATAATATCAATTGAAGAAGTAAAATTTCAACATTGTTTTTAAACATAAATATTATTCACTTGAGGCGTCAACATAAAAGCAATTTAATCTTTTATTTCATACAGCCAATATTGAAATCGACATATTATTACTGCCAATTATAGGCTTTGTATTCAAATTTGTGGAATGATTTAGAATACGCGAGAATTCTTTTATTTATACATGATACAGTTTGTTTGATCGAAAATAATTATATTCACATCTTTCAAATCGAATATACACATTTCTCATTCTTTTATTTTGACAATCAACTTTGGCTACTTTAAGTGCAATTCGTGACACACCCAAAAGTGTTACTAATAATTATAATAATAAGATGATGTAAATGAATGATTACTTGTGGCAGACTACAAATGTATTCCACCCTCTCTTTAGAGAAAAGTCATTCTAGCTTGCTTTTGTGTTGACAGGCCACATGTATTAATATACGTAAATGTTGATTAATGGAATAATATATAAGACTACCTTGGATATATGTTTGTTTTTTTGGGATGTAGTTTGTCACTCAACTATATTTGTATATCTGAATATATTATTTTCTAAATTATATTCTGTCAAATAAGAATTGCACAATTTTGAATATGTACTTTTTTTTGTAGAAACTCCTTTTGATATATATGTAGAATAAAAAGGAATAAGAAAAAAACAATGATGTCTTATCACTCAGCATTAATCATGATCACACTAAACCAACTATTCCTTATAAACGCACATGGTTTCCTTATTTGGCAAGGCTTTTAAAAAACGTCGCCGGTTACTTGCTTTTTCCCTACCTCCCTTCCCTCTCCATTACTTCTCTTTCTCATTTTTACTCTGTTAACAAAGCTTGAACATACATAAAAATATATATTAGCTTGAGGAAAAACTTATTTCTTATTTCTCGCTTTATTTCAATGCTTAATAATAAGTGTTACAATCACCCAATTTCAGCCAAGTATGCCCTGTTTAGTTTGATACCTTCTTGCCAACGAGAATCCAACTTTATAATGTCCTTCTTGTTGAAGCCCTTGTCCAAATTGGCAAAAAAACTCGGACCACCAATTTTGATAAGACTCTATTGAGGCCAAATTTGTACACCCAAGCGCGTTGGCCATAAATAGGAACATATTTTGATCACTGGGTGCCAGGTCCGATATGCATGGTGGATGCATAAGAACTCCTGGAGCTTCTGGCACGGCATTGCGGCCTCCTATTGTCTGAATGAACACGATTATTCTCCTATTCGGATTCTTTTTAATATCCTGCCTTCTACAAATGTGTTCAAAACAGTTTTATGATCAATATTCAGGTCTTGATTGATGCTAGAAACTATTACATGACGGCCATTTTCAATATTTTCTATGATTTTAGTGATATTTTCGACAACAAGCCTACAAAGTAACATAGACTTCCACTCCACCAGATCGAAATCGCTCAAACTGCTGTTGTACAACACGAACTGACAGGGAATAGGCGCTTTGTACATCGCAAATTTTATTGATTGTATTAGGTGCTATTTTCCCTTATTCTAAAATATGGCGAATTTCTTCTTTTAAGACCTCCATACTCGACGCATGAATCGACTCAGAGAAATTCTGCCAAAATACGTTTGTAGTATACGCTTACAGCTTTACAACACTTTATTTTATGATCCAATGTGATTAATAATGAATGAACAAGATATACTTAGTTAAAACAAAGGGGGGGGGGAATACGAAATTACTTTTTCTCCAATCTATTATAAGCAAAATACAAATCTAAATTGAATATAGCTAAATGCACATATATAATATTTATCAAGGTAAATATATATAATTATATTCAATTGTTAATCCATCCTCTTGTTTCAAATAGATGATGACATGATTAATATATAAAGATAAATATAGACATAGAATACTAAAATATAAGGATAATTTATTTTCTTATTTTTCAATGTTTTTTTTTTTTGTTAAATAAGGTTACTTAAATCATTTTCAAGAACCTTATGACTTTTTTTCGTTTATTTAAATGTAACTTTTAAAAATGATTGAAAAATAATTTTAGAAAGATTGTCTGGGATTACTTATGAGATAAATAGCATTTGGTATGATTGACTTATTTGGCTGACTAACCATTTCTTTTTTAAGTAAAGGTTACGTGATGCAATAAAAGTAACGATGTGTAACAATGGTATTATCATCCTACTAACCTAGAAATTTACTAAATAATATAGGTCGATATTCCCACTAGCTTATTATTTTTTGAAACATTGGTTGGTGGAACTTGAACTAGTATTTTTTAAGCTATGAGTAAATTCCATAAAATTAAATATGCAATAATTTTAGACATTTGGAAGAATGGTCAAACTAACACCTAAATTTGGTCCTTATATGGCTTTTTAATGGCTGGAGATATACAGTTATAGATATTATCGTTCACAACTTCAACTTTCTGAATATTTGACCCATAATATGAATAAAAATTGGTCTTTCTTTTTTGTGTAAAGAAAATTAACCTTAAGCTTTTGTAATTTTATAAATTTCTTTAAATATGAAAAAAAAATACCATTAAAAAATAACCTAATCAAATGATAGTATTTTAGGATCACACAACAGAAAATGCTTAAGAGTAGACGAAATAATAGATCACTCGAAAAAAAGACCCCTTATTATTGTTATCACTGTTTGATAATAAAGTCAAAAGGGAATTTTATGTGGAAAATAGATGTGACTATTCAGAGAGAGTTTTGTGTTTAGAGAAAATGCGATAGGAAGAAGACATTTAAGCGTTTTTGAACCATTCATTTTTTTTTATTGTTGACCGATTTTTAAAATTTAAAATCAAATAAAAAATATGACTCAAAATGAATGTTAATTTTCTATCTTTTATTTGCCTCTAAATTTCACTTGTCAAAAGATTTTCTACTTTATTCCGAGTGTTCTTAAAATGAAAACACGAATATTCACCTAATTTTTGACCGATATTATTAAAACACTCATAATAAGGTAAATGTTTTGACTGAAACTGTATAATAATTTTTCTATAAAAAATAAATGTGGTACATACTTTTACAACTAAAATCTTAAACAATTTCAGCTGTCAGCGTTCACCCTATTATAACTAACTTTACTAAATGAGTCTAGACCTGCAGGGTGGACAATACAACTGAAATTAATGAGGATTTTATTTACAAAAGTTTGTTAAATTACAATTATTTAGTTTCATTTATCGCATTTATTTAATTTGTAAATTCAAAAATGAGTTGACAAATAAAATAAATTTAATTTGTTTTCCTTTGCCACTTGTTAACTTTCATAATAATGTAGGGTGGATAGTGACAACTTAGAAATTTAGTGCAAGTAATGGGGGGATTTTATTTATTTATTGAAGTTTTCATTGTTTTCATGCACAAATGAAATAAGAAAGAAATGAAGGAAAAAGTTTACATAAATATACATTTTAGTTTATAATTATCCCTTTAACAAAAAACTACCTAAACACTATAGACACATATACTGATCAAAAACAACTAAATAAACTCCTTCAACATACATAATTTAGAGCACACATACAAGCATATAACTAAAACCAAAGAGCCAATAAGAATAGAATAAGAAGCAATCCACCATTAAAAGTAAGACTAATTCCTTTCAAAAGCTTTGTAAGATCTTACAATACACTTTAAAGAGTCTAAATATTTTGTGGACATCGAAGGGTAATACCTAATAACCCCTCCTTCATATGTTGTCATCCAGATCCAGAGGTGTCTGGAACCATCAAAGAGAAGGCATACCTTTCAATAGCTGAGATGATAAAAGATCTTATCTCTTCAGCAGCTAAAATTTCATAATTTGTAATTTTGCTGGCAAAAACAGCTATGGAATTCAATAACACGAATTCCAACAAATTTGGGTTTCCCGCGGATCCCTTTCGTTTTGAAAGCCCAAACAAAACCAGTGCTTTTGTAAATTTTGATTCTTGGTCATCTAGTCCCTTTAAATTAAAGGAAATTAATACTTTTAGGGTTGGAACACTGGAACAATCTACAAAAGCGTGTATGGAAGAGCTAAAAGTTGTTCCACAGTCTTTTTATGGAGCATTAAAAAAAAAAAAAAAAAAGGCCAGTCGAGATTTAAAACTGTGCAGGAAATTTTATCTAAATTTTTTATAAAATTTTAACATATCACATTTAAATGACTCTACAAATCTCTTGAATATAGCATTTTCAAATGCCATGGTGTTGGAGAATGTGGTACTTAGCAGTCTTAAAAAGTAGAAAACAAAATTTACTCTTCACAAATACCGAATCAGAATATTTTAGATGGTCATGAACAGTCAAAATAGATTTATTTATAGACATACATTCAGGTCATCTCGGATCTTCTGTATTGTTAAAAATATGTTTCTTGGCTACATTTGTATGAATTATATCTATGGTAGTGTTCAACTCAATCGTTGGCGTTCCATACCGTAAATACAATGAGCAGCACTCCATGAAAACGATATTTTCAGGACTGATCTGTTTTATAAAATAGTGCCCATCATCAGAAGCATGTATAGAGGAGTACCTGATACAGTAACTCTCCATTTCAAGAGGGGATTTTTCGTTATGTCAATAAAAATCTTGTGGTATATCTTGGGGAAAATAGAAGGTAGTAGAGTTAACCCACCTCTTATAAATTTTTTTTTGCCTATTGAGAGAAGGGAGGTACATTGAATAAAAAAGAGTCTTTAGCCAAAAAAATTCTTCATTAATTGGCTTTTCAGTTAAAAGAGGCAGAGACTGCACTATATTTAATACCAGGCGAACTATTTCAGCACCATACAATTCAACTCTTGTCATGGGAGTTTATTTCCTTAATTCTCTTACTTTTTTTTACTACTTTATACAGTATTGTCCAATTTGTGTAAGGTTTACAGTATCTTTTGCCATCCTATGCCTAAAATTTCCTCCCAATTATAATCTAAATGTTTAATCAAAGAGTCTGGCTTCCCAATCCCTACTAGGAGAACACAAGTTTTACTTTTATTAATTATCAAGCCAGACCTGTGGGAATATTTTTGAAAAGACTTAAGAATGACTTCAATTATGCCAACTAACCAACGTTCAGTGTTAGCTTCGACAAATAATGTGACATCATCTGCATACTTATCAAGTAAATGTTTAGAATTTTCACAAGGAAATCCCAAAACCCCTATATCTCCTTAGCAGAGATATACAAAATTATTCAATTACGACAATAACAGCACAAAAGTGCTGCTGGACATCCTTGCCTGCAGCTCCTTTTGAGAAGAAGAGGTTCACTTAAACAACCATTGATCTCGATTTTAGATATCCATTATACACCAAGGCTATTACAGAATTGAAAAAAATGCATAGTCAATAGCTTTTTAACAGCTCGACGTATATGGCTCTGTTTAATAAAATCAAATGCCTTGTGGAAATTCAGCGCAATGATTGCCTCATATGTTTTATTCTCCTTCAAAGACTCAACACATGCTTCAATATTTATGGATATATCAGTTATTTTCCTATCTATAAGAAATCCTTTTTGATGGTTCCCTATCATTTGATAGAGAATAGGCTCAATTTGTTTTGAAATTAACCCTGCTAAGATTCTATATGTTTTGTTCAAAACTGTTATTGTCCTCCAATGATCCAACTGAGTACCGTCTCCAATCTTACAGGTGATTGTTTTCTACCACAAGTTATAGAAGGATGTAATTTTCCATTTTTCTCGATCAAAATTCCAAACTTTAAGAGAAACTGAACAAAAACATCGGGGAGGATGGTTAAAATTTTACCCCCTTAACCATCAGGTATCGGTGCTTTATTACTTTTAAAACTATTTTTTACACAACAAAAAATATTTTTTGATGTCAAAAGAGGAATTATGTCATATGATCTCGATTTTCGGGGAAAATTCTTGATTTGGCCTCCAAGAATATTCTGAAATTGAGAGTAGAAATAGTTCAAAATATGCCAAGTATTGTCTAAGACATTATCTTCCAAACCGATCTTCTTGACATTAGCTTTCGAATTAAGATTTTTCTTCGAATATTGAACTTGCACTCTTCGTCCCGCTTTCTCTCCATCTCTTCCTCTGCAATATCAAATATTTTATTGCTGCAAAAAAATTTATATATATATACATATATGAAAAGCCCTTCTCTATTATCTCTTCAACACTTTTGTCGAACAGTATAAATTCCCTCCTTTTTTCCCTACTAAACATGGTCAAATATTTATTACTGCTTGCCATATATACATAAAATAAAATCGTAAAAATGTAAGACAACTAACACTACCACACGCTTAGGTGAACAATTACCATCAATCCTTTTAAGGTCTATTATAATTTTGCTTTTAATGGTCTTGCCGGCTAGATCTTTTTTAATGCATTTAGAAAATTATATTGAGGGTGAGGCCCACTTGAAGATTAATTCATTTTCATTTATTAATTTCACAAGAAATTAGCTAGCAAACTTATAAGGAAACACTACAAAAAGTCTGTTTTCCCGTAATTCAAGAAAAAACATATGAAATAAACTTTTTGCTTCGTTTGTACTAGTAGACGTTTTCTTCTTTTTTATTAATATCACAACGTACACTCACACACCAAGGTATCGGTGTTAAAATAATGATTAATAATCATCCCGCTTAATATGTCTACACTATGAGCGAACCAACAACAACAATCAACGCGTATTATCTCAAGTGTAAAGGCGAAAGAAGTATTAAAAAATTCCTCATTTTGCGATATCCTTATTTTTGCTCTTAAAAACAAAAAATAAACGATCTAGAATCCTTGAAGAGCGTTTAATCTTATGATATCACAAAACTCTCAGAATGCCATTTATTTCCGGATTAAAATATTATTCCTTGACGGAGAAATAAATAAAACGTCCACTCTTTATCATAGTTTACATATATTTTTTGCAATTTTATTACGAAAGGATATTGAAATGAAAAATTGTAGGTACTATCGATAAACTCCAATTTAACGGACACTGCTGTACCAATTGTTTGTACATTTTATTTTATTTTCATAATTCCATATGATTATTGATAAATGCAATGCAAATTACTAAATTACAGTTTATAATCATGAGAAGGAATGAAGTACTACTTTTAACTGTTGAATTTGAAACAGTTTAAATGACTAGTAACAATTTATGCATTGAACATTCATAATTTAGAATGTTATTCTGATAAAGTTTAAATAAATACCATATTTTCAAATTGCCAATACCATTTTTATAAGAAACACGATAATTAAAATAATAAATATTTATGTCAATAGAAGTTCCGATTGTATGTATGCTCTAATTGAAATGATCTAATTCTGCATAAATATATATAATTAATTAATATTTTTTTCAAAATAATGTTCGGTATCAATGAATAGGTTTATGATAAAATATCTACAGTAAATATTATTCTTTAAAAAATATTAATTAATTGTTGACATTATATCTATCTCATAATTCAAGTATAAATATAGTTTTTTTTTACAAGTTTAAAATACAAATCCTACGAATATTATAATTTGTAATTATTTTGTAAATATTTTGTAATTTTGTTTGGGAAATGTTTAAAAATCTACATTATTGATCGGGCTGATATAATATTATAACTATAACTTTAGATAAATATTTAAAATTATAATTTTTTTTCGATAATCCATTATTATTAAATAATATAACAATCGGTGTAAAATTTTTAGCATAACTATATACAGTATGTAAAGAAACTGTTGTTCTCTTTTTCAAACACTCATAAATGAAAGCAAATTTAATAAAGTGGAATAATAATATTTTCCCGATATATACCCCCTTAAGTTGTATGCTTCTTTAAATGTATTAGGGCATACAAGCAATTAAATTATACAAAGTATCTTCTGAAATTTGAAACCAGGCAAATTTAACATTTTGGAAGAGAGTTTCTTTGTTAATTGCAGGGGTTAAATTATTGATCTTATTTTGGACAATGGATCATAGATTTTCTATTAGAGACAAGTCTGGAGTGTTGCTAAGCCATGTACCCTTTGCCCAAAATGAGTTTAAGTTAGTCTGAAGCCATGCTTAAGCCAGGTGAGAGCTTTGAGCAGGATATCTGTCTTGCTGGAAAATGACTCTTGACATGTCAAGTAACATTTTTCGCGTCAGAACCTATCCATTTTCTCGGCTCCTTTGTAAGCTAATCTACAAAGTCTCATCATCGCAACTCCCCCCTAAAAAAAAACTCTTATTATTGCCTCTTGTACCCTTAGTAGTACTATTATGAATATATAAAAAAATAATTTGTTAAAAACCAGGAATAATATATACCAACATATAGCATCTAAAAAATTGTCTATATGAGAAGTACATTTTTTATTAGCTTAGAAAAATTCCCAAATTGAAATTTGCAAAGAAAATTAGAAAAAACCTTTTTTGCAAAAGTTTTGCAAAAAAATAGTTAATGGGATTTATTAGAATTGTAAAAGAAAACACACACCTACCAATATTTTTTTCGTACATGCAAAAAACAAATAAGTTATGAATAATAATGCTGTCGAAAAAATAACATTTGATAACTGATTCATTTTTGCAAATATTGAAAAAGTTATGTTATAAAATGTTCCGGAAATTAAAAATACTCCGCTGAAATGTTGCGTCGGTATAACTCACCCACCCATATATAATCTCTTTGAGCTGCAAAACACTGTTTTTCGATTTTGGATATAGCATAAGCCCCCTTATATGACCTCCCCAAAAATTGACACCCCGTCTTAGCCTTTCCAAGCTCAAAAGAGGGACCCATGCAAAATTTCAGCCTCCTAGGCTCAATGGTGTGGGAACGTATAAAGGACATCTACAAACATAAACAATCTCTCTTTTATATTGATTATTATGGCAAGCAATTCTTAACATTCATTTTGGCTTTTTTCAAGAAATATGAGTTTAATATAATTATTTTTAACTTGTACTTCCTCGAAGGTATGTTGTGTAAAGTTTAATTAGTAAGATATATCTGGTTACTAATCTAATTATATTGCTTTAAGAGCTTAAGAGAGCCAAGTGAAAGAAATTACATTACTTCAATGAAATTACAAACTTTTAGATATTAGGATGCATCAAATACCCAATGATTTTTAAAATGTTTTACCTCATAAACAAATAATTTTCGTTTAAATTTCATAAATGAATGTTTATGCACCCTTATATATATATATTTCATAAAGTAATTCTCACTTGTAATCGATGATGGGATATTAATAAAATATTAATCTTTGGATGCAAAAAGACAACATATCTTCTTCTCGCCTATCACTCTGCAAAGAAGGTTGCAGATACTGTAAATTAAGACAGGAAGTGATCAAGATTGTCAAGGAGTTTCAGGAGGGGATGAAAGATGTTGTGGTGGAGCCCTGTTTGGATGCCAACTACCCCAAATGGGATTACAGTTGTCAATAAGAGTGAGCACCTGACCATAAGGCCATAACAACTCGTGAAAGGAAAATCACACCGAGACATATATAACTTCTGAACCTGAACTGGGACAACCTTGCTGATATTACTTAGGAGTAGAGAGGGGATGTTTGTAAAGAAAAAAACTAAGTCTATCAATTAGGAAAGGAAAAACAGTTGATTTGTTAATCTTTGATATTTTTTTTCATTATTGAATAAGTCGTGGTCTGTTAAGACCTCGCTCTAAAAGAATAATTCCGTCTATCTTTGGTATAAATTGATTTAAAAAAATTTAATAAAGCAAATATATATGAACTTATATAAAATTATAATATTATCCCTACACTTATGTTATTTTAAATGTAGAGGGTTCTCCTCTTTATAGCAGCAATTAATTTTCTCCCTCAAACCGACAGTTGATATTATCTGGGGTCCCTATTGAGCTGTATCATATGTCTTACTCCGGGCTTCTCCTTGCGCACTTACTAAGCCCCCATCTCTACTTTTCAGATATCTATTGTCTGTTGAGTGCGTGCGGAAGTGTGATGTAAAATTCAAACATCAATTCATGCTGAAAGTTCAAAAGATAAAGAAATATTTACAATAGATTATCGTCCTTAAGTCCTAAAAGTATTTTTTTCAAATGTACTTGTGCTTCATTTTTTGAAATTTAAATAATTACTTTATTTTTTACAGATAATTAACAAGTGTGTAGCAATAGGATGCAAGAGTGGGTACAAAGATCACGGGATCGACAACGTCAGCTTTTATTTATTTCCAAAGCCTCCTGATATCTGCCAATAATGGTTCCGAACAATACATCGTGACAACTAGGACCCATTAAATAATTAATTAGTCTGAAGTCCTTTCAAGTGACGTCAAGAGCAATAAAGAGGATACAAACAAACAAAGAAAGAGGAAATCAAAATAGCTAAAGAACCATTGCTTGAAAAAAGAACGTCATGGCTCCTAATCTCATAGCCTTCCAGCTTATTATTCACAAAACATTACTCAGAGCAGGTCAGTATTTTCTTCAAGTAAATAAAGATACAGAAGAGTTTAAAAGGCAATGGAGAATAAGTTCCAACTGATTATATACAAGATCAACTCTCTCGGTGATATTCTGAAGTATATAGTGAAAAATGAATTGCTTGCTGGTCTTGAGTTTGATAAAAATATTACCAGCCTAAACTTAATCTTACTTTGCCAGAATTAAGTTGGATCTCCCCTAGTAAAATATTGTTTAGAGATAAAGAAGATCATTGATTTTTCAATTTGGGTCAATGGTTATAGATTGCCCTCTTCTATGTGTACCATTACATATTTGTAGAGATAAAATAATGATCTTTTCAAAACTAATAAACATAATGGTGTTCCTGAAAATTCAGTAGACAAAGAAAATCCATTGGACAAAATAAACTTAACAGTTTAATTGCTGAATGAAGCAAAGGAAGAAATCAATTTAAAGACATGCAGCAAGAAATAAGTTGTTCATTTTTTTTGTGTTGCTTTTTTGTAACAGAACAGATTCAACTTAGCTCAAAAAATTTTAAATCAAGATGGTTGTAGCTACGTCATCGAATATAACTTCACCGGCTCTTTATAATCAGTTGACAGTTGGCTAATAATAATATATTGTGTTTACCTACTTCATCACATTTAGAAATAATTTTCTCCTTTATCTCAGTAGACAATGGATTAACTCAAGATTCCAAACAGTATCTGAAAGGAAAAATTGTTTGCTTGACAGAAAGAGAGAAAAATGGTATTTCTGATGGTAGTTGAAGTATATTGTAGAAAATAATTGAAAATGCTGGTGACAAAGTATTTGGAATCGTGAGCAATGAAGTGACAAAAAACCTTCTTTTGCTATATGACAAGAATTATTGCTTTGATACCTATTTTCTACATCGACTCAAATAAAATCTGTTCCAACTTTTCAAAAGTTGTGTTGGCATTAACGGAAATTGGTTTTTGATGTATTGTGTTTTTGTTTTTTTAAATAATCATTCGAAGTGGAAAGAAACTGCTTCATTTTTTAAAATCATTACAACACGGTTCAATATCAAAAATGTTAGAGGAATTTCCTACTGCAGTTAACAGAAAGAGGGATAAGTTCAAAGAGTCTGTGAAATAATTTAATATAAAATTAATAACTAATCCAATGAAAATTCTTTTCTTTCCTTCCCAACTGCAACTTTGAGAAAAATAACTGGTTATCTCGTGAATATAAAAGGGTTGCATTACATTTTGCTTGAAAAAATAAAAAATAAAATTATGCGGAAACGTTTTGAAAACTAAAGACAGCTATCTGGAGCTAATTACTATATGAGTGTTCGACAGTTTGTGGAAATAGAAAATAACCATTATATTAAAATCTTAGATTAAATTTTCTTATATGACTCTTATCGATATCTAAACTATCCTTTCCTGGTCAAATGAAATTGCTGATTATATTAAGAAGGAGGTAGACTCCTTTTTATTACTCTTAAATGAAGAATACTCTGAATTACTACAGGACGATGACAATAGTATAATTTTATGTTTGAGTACTTATATTTCAAGGAACCTCGTTAAAAAAAGATTGCAACATAAATGCTCCCTTTTATTTAAATATAATCATATTAAGATGACAGTCATCCTGAGTTCTTCCCGTGCAAAATAAAGTATATATAAAGTTTATATCCCATTTATCACAGTTTTTAATATAAAAATTATTTTTCCACAGAAAACAATAAATTGAACCTATAAGACATGTTACTTTTCATTATACTCATGTATTTTTCATCACCAAACTACCACGAAGGAATTTTTTGGGATTTGAAGAAGTTTAGACTACAAAACGCATCACCACTTTCTTTTGATCTGACAGTGGTTCAGCAGGATGGACGGCATTTTTTATTTTATATAGATAATTCCAGAAGCAACTGTCAAATGAGTTCTTGAAGTTGCTCAGCCTCTTTTAAAGATGAATTGAATTTTTGACCAACTCACTATAGCCCACTTCCTGTCGTCATCATTAAGTAAATTTCAATAAAAAAGTTCAAAAGTTTATAATAATAATTAATCATGTATCCAATAAAGATTAAATTATTTCACCAAGCTTAAATATTAAGTTTTGCCAAATAGTTTTCCATTAGTTTATTAGTTTGATTCAATATACTCTTGAAGGGAAATTACAAAATATTTATGATACAACTATTTATAAATGATTTATAATGTTTGATAGTTCAATTGAATTCTGTTTCCATGAATTATAATAAACACTTTTTTTAAATAATGAATTATACCTTGTAGTGCACATGAATACTATAACATGCACATATATAAATATATTTAACATCGAAGTTGTGGTTATATATTTCAATTACGAGATATATTATGTATGTGTGTGATTAATGCCGTATGTATGTATGAAATAACTAACAATTTGTTTTAAAACTATAAACTTAACGCTCAAGAAACAAAAGCTTTATTTTATGAACAAAAATGCATCGTATTAAGAAAATAGTTTATTTAGATTAGTAATAAAAATGGAGAATTAATTAGAAAACACACTTTTTTGTTTTTACACACAATTTTGAGTTATGGAAATTAATGTATACGGACTTATAAATTGATGTACGAGTATAGTCTGAAAATTTTCTGACCTCAAGGAGAAGATAAAATCAATATCAAAAATGGTTTATTCGTATCTGTAATGCTATTTCGTCTAAGTTTCTGTAAATGAGTTTTTCATCTATTGCGCAGTTCATTATTATATTACGTGTTTTGACTAAAATTAATATAAAGTAATTTAACAGAAGTCAACTTTTCGGACAGGGTTATATATTTTTATTTAGAAAAAACATAAACCATTAATTGAAACTATAGTTCATAGTATTTTAATCATAGTACACATAATATTTTTCTAAAAAGATAAAATATAGCTCTTTTTTTTTTATTATTACCCTTGTTTTATAACTGAAATTATAAACAACTCAATCAAGTATGGACACTATGGAAGTCTGTTCCATAGGTTGTGCAAATATCAACCTGAGCTTAAAGTAAGTTTAGAAAAAAAATATATTCTGTATATATCATGAATTAACTAATATCCGGGCTTCATCGTCCTATTTTGAAACTGCAAAATGCATATTTGTTTCATATTAAAAAAGGTTCTATTCTATTTGTCATAGAGCTTTTTCATTTATGGATGAAGTTTTCTTAAAGATGGAAAATTATATAAATCCAAGTTACAACTCCATGAATTGGAAGAAGTGATAAGATTTTGAGTTGATACGTAGTAACTAAGGACAACTTTAAATAAATTGGATGTAATCTTATACGAAATGAGAATTCAGATCTAACTTGTTGAAATAATGATAATGAGAGACTTTAATAAAGTAATGCATCAAGAGAAAGATACTTACACTTACTGAAATGAGAACCACAAATCAACGACACGCAAATATGAAATAAATTATATACGAACTTGTATTATTAGAAGATCAAAGCAACAAAGCTTAAAAATACTTCTCAACTAAGGATACTAAAACTGTTAATAGAAGACGATAAATACAAAACGAAATTTAAAAAAAAGAATGGTTAGGAAGTTTTAAAAACTCTTTTTTATCCAACCAAGCGACACAAAGGCTCATAAAAATAATTCATTTATCGACATCACGGTTTCTTTTGGAAAATAAGAAGAAGACAATGTCATACGCCAGTCAAGTGGGTAATGTTTTCAATAATTGATCATTTTTGCACACATGTATTTTGCAGATTCTCTTAATTTTTAGAACTACAGAAATTGTTGAGGCCGAAATGAAAGAAAAAGTAGAAGGATCTGCGTGCAAAAGGCTTAAAAAAATTATGAAGAAAGACAGATTTTCTGCCGCTGGTGTTAAAAAATTATTCATGAAGGAAAGGCATAACTAAACCTGTAGATGTGTTAGACTACTTTCATTCCCATTTCCAAAACATTGTTTGCACAGAAAGAGATCACTCTCTGGAAAAGGAGGTAATTTCCACTGTTCAAGGGAATAATATCTTCTCCAAAGATATTATTTCTATCTTTACAGGAAAGTATTATAAGAATGATAAACCCTGTGGTCCAGATGGAGTCTCGGGTAAAGTATATTCGAATTTTAGAGATGAAGTCATTCCGTATCTTTTAAAAATTGGACGTTCTATGGAAAAGTTTGGACGACTACCCAAGTAACAGACAAAAGGAAGAATTTTATTGATTCCGAAAAAGGAATCATGGGACAAATTATAAACCAATAAATGTTCTGAATGACTCATTTAGGATTCTCTATGGAGTATGGGCTAAATACATAAAACCAATCTTCAACATAAAAATTGAGATGGAACAAAAAGGATTTTTACAGCATAGAAAAATTTTTTACGCAATATTCAAGCAGCATTTGACACAGTTGAAAGTAGGAAGAAGTTTGGAACAATAATAGCATTAGACTTCTGCAAAGCTTTCGACTTCATTTTACATAGGGAAATTCTTAGATCTGTAAAAAAGTTTTTTGCAAAACGTTTTTTATCCCTGTACGTGCCTTTCTATATAACGGCACATAAATGCACTCATTGGATGGGCTAGAAACCCAGCCAATCATCCTAGAAAAGAGCTGTCGTCAGGGATTACCCTCGGCTCCACTACTTTTCATAGCTGGAATCAAAGAACTTGTTTTAGGTGTTACAAAGCTTTGGGATTAGCTTTGAGGGATCTCATCATATTATTGATTTGTATGCAGATTATGTAACTTTAACCATAGAGGCAAATTCTGAGTCCCAGCTAATTGCACGAATAAAAGTGCTACTGAATAATTTTCGGAAGTTTCCAGAAAAAACAGGATTGGCTGTGCATAAAAATAAAACCTCTGTTTTACCTTTAGGCTCCAGGAAGCCTGAAGAGGATCTTCAAGTTGGAAGTTGTAAAGTTAGAAGAATAGATGAAATCTTGCGTATAAAATGGAATAGCAGTGGTATTCATGAAGATAACTTGAACGAAATTCGGACCTCTGTTATCAAAAGAATTTCTTTTTGGAAAAGATTCAACCTTCAAAAAGGAGTTAACTTTTATAACAATTTGGTAATACTTTAAATTATATATAAGGCTACAGCAAATCTGCAACTAGCTGAAAAAGCTACTTTAGAGGAAGACAAATGGCTTAATAGTTTGTTTTGTAAGAATTATATCAAAGGCATAAAAGACATAATTCTAGTATAGGTCGTGGAGTAACCCAACTATCTCGTATTGTCCCGAAAATTTACTTCAAATATTTTTTCAAGAAATCTATATTAGAATGGAGAAGAATTAAAACGAACCGAGAACTGTACATTTGGTTTATGATGGAGACTAATCTGACAAACAAAATTTTAATCTTTAATCTCTCCAGTTTGTGACTCAGCTCAGACAATAATTTGGATGCTCGCCCATAATTAATATAATATATATAATAATGCTTTTAGAAATGACTCAACCATTCATATAATTCGACTAAATAAAATTAAAAAAGGTTTTTTAGAAATTTAAAGGACTTCTGAATTTTAGAAGAACACGCAATCACACAAGATATTTTAACAGTTTATAATTATAATTCAGAAGAATAGCTCAACGATGGTAGAATAATATTCTAATATAAATAATATCACTTATTAATTCTTCAAAATATTATTTAATTCCTTGCCCGTGGCACGTTAAAATGGTCCCCCTAAACTTTGATGGAGGTGTGAAGGGACTCTGGGAGCTACATTGTCAGCGTTTGGGCCTCCCTTTGGGTTTGAAAAGAAAAATAGTGTCTTCTTTGAGGTTAATAAATGACGATAAAATATAAGCGTGCAGTTACAAATCTCCACAGATTCTTTTAGATATACTAGGCCCTTCAAGGACTGTGGAAAACTACACAATAGCATACTTCATGCGTTTGTGGACTGCCCTCCCAACTATAGCATTAAATATTTTGTGTCCATACCAAAAGGGTTGACGAATGGGGAAGAAAAATATGTTCATGGTCTTGTTCTTTTTGGAATTTCAAAGAAGAACAGTGGAATTTCTGAGGTAACAAGGACTCTGGACTTTGTAATTCTTAATTGTAAAGCCCTCATCGCCAACTACTTAATAACTATCAGCCTATTTGGGAGTATAAGTTGAGAGGTATCATCTTGGTAGCTTCAGCCAACTATGTCTCTCTCAAAATGAAAATTCCTAAATCAGGATATGAGTCATGGAATTTTCCAAGATAAGAAATCCGTTACCTTCCATTGACTTTGCGGAAGGATGGAAGTGTTTTAAAAAGAGTATTAAGAAATTTTAATAAATGTTGATTATTTTAGTTAATTTGTATGTACATATACTGTTGTTTTTTTAAAGATTGATTTTTAGAATATTAGTGGAAATTCTACCCCGGAGCATTATAAATAGTAATATAATATTATTATAATTATAAACTATAATGTTTATTTATGACCTTTTTTTCGCAATTACTCTGGTTCATTTATATTTGTATGTACTATTTATTATATAAACCAAATAAAGACATTATCATATTTGTAGATTTGAACGTGGAAAAATAATTTTTTAAAGTTTTAAGCTCTACTTCCCATTAATACATTACCATACAAACCTGTAACAATTCCATTTTGATATTTTTGGTTTGAAGCCAATCAAACTATAAAAATGACCCATGAAATTCTCAAAATAGAGTAATGTATTATTAATTGATGTCGAAACAGGTGAAAAGGTATTAGAGACTTTGGAAGATATCGTTTACATGATGTAGGAAAATAATATTAGAACATGTTCACATACTCTAAAATTGATTTAGTACTCTGCTAGATGAGCCTATGTCAAACTGTGCGTGATACTTTATGCATGAAGAAGGCTAAAGGAGATGGAACTGAATAACAAAGAAATGTCTGCAGACGTGCGTGCTTTTTCAGAAAAAAACATAAAACTTGATAATCTTTACTCATGAAGAAGCTTAATTTAAAATGGTCTCCAATTGATTCCAATTGAAGATTGGTTACTTGAGATAATTATTAAAAATTAAAACTGAACCATCGACCAAGAAAAAATCACCGTACTGTTGAAATCTGTTTGTAGATAGCAGTACGCAACAAGGGAAATAAGTAATATTGTATTAGAATATTTTCGAGAGCTGCATGAATATTGGAGTTGCACTAAAAAGAAATAAGTAACTTTAAAAATTGCATATTCCAACTTGGTGAATCTCATTATCTTGCCGGTAAACAAAGATAATTTAAAACTTTCCAGTTGTGAGACAGACCACCAGAGATGATTGTTGGATAGAAATATTTTGTATAATGAAATCAAAAGGTACATTGAAAAGAAGAGGAAAAAATCAACAGGTCCACATGGATTTGATTTGAAATTTATAAGAAATACCGTAAGTTGCAATCTTCACTTTTGGAAAAGATTTGTACGGAAGCAGTTTTTGGGGCCACATCAAAAGACGCATTACAGAATGAAGACTTAAATTAATTTTGAACGTAGGTAAAGAGCCTGGAGACATTCCTAGTCATAGACCTCCAACAAGGCTAAACACGATCCATAAACTTGATAGTGGTGTATTAGCTAAAATAATTAAGATGTGTTCACCTTCCTTATTGTATATAGCTCAGAAAGGCTTTGGCAAAGAAAAGATGCGACATCAAAAGCAAAAGAAAAGGTATATGGAGCTAAATTATCCTTGCCACACAATCTAAATAGGAAGAAAAAAGTCAAGGGCACCTTTTCACACTTTCTCTATATCAATATAACATTAAGCCTAAAATAATATAAGTGATTTTAATCTGAGCAAGTAAAAGACTAGAAAGGAAAATAATTTCAATGCAATTTTTTTTTCAAGAGACTGTGGATCTAGAATCTGTTAATTTCGTTTCATCAGAAAAGTAGAACGTTGATGAAGGAGTTGGATTTTCGTTTAGAAATTTTAGTGAGAAAGGGTCGTCTTGGGCCTGATATATAGAAAATTGCAATTTAGTGGGATATCCTCCTTGCTTCTTCAATAAGTTATCAGTGAAATGAGGATTTAAAATTAATTGTGACAAGATCCCAATTATCTCTTTAGGAATATGAAAACCGTTACCATCTCTGGTTATCAACACATATAAAGTAAGGAACAAGGTAAATATTTGGGTATAGATCTTTGAAGGACTCTGTCCCTCCGCTTGGTCGAGCTTAACTTATCTGGCACAAAATGCTACATTGAATGGCCTAAATTTAATTTGCAAAAAAAAGTCAATCTACATAATACTATGTTTTTTTCAAAATACTTTATTTGCCGTTTCTCATTCCACTCAGTTGCTGAGAAAACCATAGAAGATGAAGAATTTTGGCTAAAAATACTATTCCATAACATATATAAAAACACTGTGCAAGCAAATAGGAGTGGAATTATCTATATTGACAGATATTCTTCCAAAGATGTATGGAAAATTATTTGTTGATATTACTAAAATGTGTCAATTAGAATGGAAATTTTTTATCGCGAATTCGTCAATTTATGACATTCTTATCTAGCATCTGTTATTTTCTGATTATTCCATCAGTATACTATCTAGTGAATGGGCAGCTGTACAAAGAGTTCATTGTTACAGGACTCTGAGATTTTGGAAAAATAATACTATTGATATCATCCAACAGAATTGAAATGGAAGATACTTTTTCAAAGAGCTTCCAGTACTCAGGGTGCTTGAAAGCATTGCCCTGTTTGTAAACATTGTTATTCTTCACGATCTAAATCTTGAATATTATTTCAATATTGGAAGGTTCATTTTTTTGCTCTTCAGAGAACATTGCAAATTTGCCTACTTCTGATACTATGGTATCTGAAATTTCATTATGGTGTAGGAAGTCTGGGAGAAAAAATGTTTTGTTTAATGAAGTGAATTCACAGTGAGAGGAAAACCACTCATCAGTAACGAATATCGAATGATATCATAAGTTAATTTAAGCCATGCAAATATTGTGGGAAAATGAAGAATAATACTATGATGCACTCCTTTTTGATAGTACGCTCTATGGATACTCAAAAGTTCTTAAGGTTGAATCTGGAGGAAACGTTGTCAAATGTTGTTGCCTACTCCTAAAGTTATTTTATTCCTTGTAAATCTATCAACTCTTAGTTCCCATGCTCAGCAGGGACTCTCTGATGGCAGCTACAGAAGCCGTGTGTGAAAAAAGTTATGGAAGACGTTCTACGTACTAGCTGCAAGTTAGTGACAAAGTGTCTCCAACAGGTTGTCCCTTTTATTAGTCAATGGTAGGATAATATGTAATACAATAAAAAAGTAAAAATATATATATTCTAAATCACAAAATAAACTGTTAGCAATTAATTTTTTTGGAAATGACTCTACTTCTAGGCCATTTATTTTTTTTTATCAAAAAATACTTGTTTTACTAAATGTCAAGCTAATTAGGAAGTACTAACGAAAACAAAACTTTATCATAATTTGTATTTAATTATGGTACATTAAATGTTCCAACAGTCCTATAAAAATGGTATGGTCAAAAAGTAAAAGTTATATACCCAAAAAATAAAAACAAAAGAAAACAAATCATTAGATCAATAAAGTGATATCTTTCCTTCAGTGCACAATTCATCATAACTTTATTTCGGAAGAATGTTGTACTTTATTAATAGAGATTCCAAAAGGGTGAGTCCCAACTAATTATTTTATGAGCCCAATCTAATTATATTTTAAGCAATAAATTTTACATAGAAAACCTTGCCATAAAGTATTCATAATAGACATTATTGCTCGTCTAAGAAATTCCAAAAAATCCAGTATAAAAATCATCTCTCAATCAGGAGTGCAGTTGTAGAAAATTGTGCTATTGGATGAACTGATTCTCAAAAATGGATTCCTTTTCATAAAAAAAATATTTATTCAAAAATATGATAAACATAAATGTATATTAATAAAGTGTTACGCCACGTTGCTCAGGTCAAGGAGAGAGCACAAAATCACATTGACGATGGTAAATATTCTTTTATTTCGAGACCTTCGAGACGGGTGAGCATTATAATAGCCAAATGTATTATTTAAAAAAATGTATTTAAACTTCAAACAACATCACAACACATACGCATAAAAAAAATTCTAAATGAGAAGTCATCTTTTATTTTTGACAAAATATTGCCAAATCGAAATTTGCATAGATAATTGTAAAAAAACTTTTGTCATTTACTTTGCAAAAAAAAGTAGAAAATAACATTTCTTGGAATTGTAAGGAGGAACAGAAGACAATCCAGATTGATTTCTTACTTGCAAAAATTAAAGAATTATGGAGCATAATGTTGTCGAAAAAAACCTAATCCTAGTTAACATCTTTATTTTTGTTAATATTCCAAAATTACGTTATAAAATGTTTAAAAAAATTTTAGAAATGTGAGAGATTAAAATTAGAAGTAAAAACTGCAACATATAAAAAAATTGAAAATTGAGGTTTAATAAAAAAGAGTAACAAATTGAAAAATTAATGAGAAAATGACATATATTTCGATCAAACATCAATTGTTATGTGTTAATTTATATGCAAATGAATTTCCAGAAAAATTAAACAGTTCATTGTTTCTATTTAGCCAAGGTTTGTGTTTAATCTCATCACTCTTTAGTTAATCGTTTGAACCATGTTATTGCCAACTCAAAACAAACTAAGTAATGTTTGTACATTTATGTTGTTGTTTTAAGATGCATATCGAGACCCTGAGCAACGAAAAAACGAATTTTAAGAAAAGAAACATTTACTTTTATGATATTGTTACATGTGATAGAAAAAAATTGAATGACATTTTTGAAAGTGCTTATGATAAATCTTAATTCAATATAGAGTATGTTGTATTATTGTAATATAATACGTAAATTGTTTGAATTTTGTAAATGATGTAACGAGCTCCTTTCAAAAGAGTTGAGTATTATATTCCAATTTATTTTAGCTATTCTAAGGTCATAAATAAAACAACTTTTTAAATTTTGACATACAATATAAGATCATTCTTCCTTCGACAAAATATAAGATTACGTCAAATCAAAAAAATAATTTTTAAATATAATAATATATCCGTAACTAAAACATGTTTCCAACATTTTTTCAATGGTTTTTCCATGAGCAATTAATTTTAGATTCCCATCCAAGGTCAAATTAAAAAACAAATGGAAAAATGTTTAAATGATTTTTGTCTCATTTTAAGATAAATATGATAATTATTTTCATATTTTGTAATATAAAGTAATGTATTGATTGATTGAAATTGCAATATTTAGAATGCTTACGAAAATAGATTTTAGCTTTGATATGTCAAGAAATTTTTATTCTTTGTGTAATATTTATTTTTTTTAGACATAGTAAGTCGACAATTATAAAAAAGTAAATTGAATCATGGAATATCTGAAGTTGTAACAATTGGATTACTGTTGGGTTCTAGTAGAATTCTCCTTGCGTAAAGATGAATATTTATTCTAAATAGACCAAAAATCAATCAAAATCGATCTTTATCTTAAAGTTTTGTTTTGTTTTAAATTGATATTTGAGGTCTATTCTATAATTTTAACTATGATATAAATCACTTGAAGAAAAATAAAAAAGATAATAGCTTTTATCTAAGGTCCTTCAGTTTACATGATCTTTTGTAAAGTTACATATATTTTTTATTAATTTTAATCAAGATGAAGTAATAAATAATTTATTTTTACCCATACATTGAATAATTTAAGAGTGATCCTTATTCTCAGGATGTGATTGTAGTGCTAAGCAAAATATTTTCAGAGACTGGAATTCCTAAGAAGTTGATGATAGATCATGTCCCACAGTTTAATTTTAAAGAATGTAAGTATTTTTTGAAGAGATGAAAGATAACATGGGAATCGCCATCTAATAATTATCCTTAGAGTAACGGACACGCTGAGTGTATATTTTAAAGCAATGAAGGTACTATTCAAAAAAAGTAAATGTAAACTATGAGCCAGAAGAGTTTTTTCTCGGATGACTTGAGTTTAGAAAT
The DNA here is from genome assembly GCF_016086655.4 of Lepeophtheirus salmonis. Lineage (NCBI taxonomy): Eukaryota > Metazoa > Arthropoda > Copepoda > Siphonostomatoida > Caligidae > Lepeophtheirus > Lepeophtheirus salmonis. The sequence continues at coordinate 24,064,231 of NC_052144.2, forward strand.
ATCTGTAAGATTGATGAAAAATCACCTACTAAAGTGTTATTTGGTCGTAAAGTCCGATGTAACATAACACAACATTGGATAAATTTTGATACAACGGTATGGACTCATTCCGTGGATGAGAAGAGACGTAGTGAAAAGTAAAGAGATAATTACAATCGAAAAATACTTACCTGAGGTATATGTGTGAACAAATTTAATAATCGAAATTTGTAAAACTTGGAGATGGTCAGATATAGTTTAAGTCCTAGAAGAGGGATTAATTATAAACTGTTTCAGCCGATGAAAGTCTAAGAAAATATTGAAGTGAAACGGGAGATTTTTGTGAGTGCAATATGGATTTATTAAATCGAAGAAGGTGATTGATATTCTTTAAAACAAGGAATTAGAAGAATTCAAAATAATTTTGTGATGTTGGGGTTTTAGTAGATAAATAAACAGTTTTGAATGTCGCTACCTCTAGCACAAAGTACTTGACAGAAGAGTAATTATTAATATGGGATTGACCATGACGTTGTGTATATAATGTACTGCTTTTTAGTTAATGATATACCGTAATATAATTATGTACATAAAGATAATAATTAGTCGTCATCGTTATTGGATCGTTATTAACATAACAATTACATAACGAAAAAGTTACATGACAAAATCAAATATTCACAATGGAAATGGAGGCAGAAACTGTTTAAATACTTCAGTGGCATTAAGAAAAGCTTATTTTATGGAAAAATGTATTCAAGCTTATTGAACGATATCATTAAAAATGAAGAAGAAGAAAATCCGGTGTAAATGAACTTTATAAGCCTATTACGACCCTAAAATCTTTACAAAAAACGAAAAGCAAACTACAATTTATAATCAAAAATGTTTATAGATTAATGAATATTAGTTATGCTTTTCCTAAGAATTATAAAATCTAAAGCTTTTAGATATTATTTATCTTTTTTTTTTGGCGGGGGGGGCAGCGGGTGTAACTTTATCTGACAAAAATATAAATATTTTGGTGCAGTCTAAAGCAAAAAGTTGAGCACACTATATAAAACAGATATTAATACTTGCATGAAACAAGCATGAAAGCCTCATTGAACTTTAAAACTTTCCAGGTTAAAAACAATGAGCAAATAAAAAAATAAAAATAAAAACAACCGAAGAGCAATTGAAAATAAAAGAAGGACGTTAGTAGCAGAGTTATCACAGAGATGTTACACGAAAATTAGATGAAGTACTATACTAAAGAGCCGTTGTCAATAAGTTAAAATTTCAAAAAGCTGTACGAGAAGGGGTGCGCATATATGTGGCTGTCCTACTATTTATTCTGCTATTCAACTGGAAAAAACGTGTAAATAGAGGTTTCTATGGTTAACAGTCGGTAATTTTCGGGAATTTAGGATCCTCTTGGTATCAAGACGTCCTTCCCATACAGATTTAGGAAAAAATCTATAAGACATTACCCTCTAAAAATAGATCGGAACCGGGGTTTTAGAGGTCAACGTATTATTTGTAAAATTCGAACGTTAAACTTGACTGCCCAAGTGATTTAATAGCCTTAGCATTTTTGATATTGGCATTTATAATCTCAATGCAAATAAAAAAAATTCTTATTGTATCTTTATCTGCTTCTGATATCTCAACATTATTGCTCCGATCACACATCAAGACCTCACAGAAGGAAAATGTATTTGTCTGACATCTCCTACCTTGATTATAATTCTGACATTAATAACATGAATAGAGTTTAGAGTTTAATTTTTTGATCTCACTTCTAATGTATTTCAGGTCATCCAATTTCATGCCATTGACATTAATTAGAATAATATTTTTTAAATATTATCTTGCTCTTGGAATGTGACAGGTCATCAATATTAATCAATTTCATTCTGACTTTATTTTTTTAACTTTATTGATCTTTATTATTACCACAATTATTTTTTGAGGAAATTGTGGTTTCAAGTTAAAGTTTCACGATAAGAGATACTAGTTTCTACATCAAATGGAAATATTTTCTTCAAATAGATTCAAAGTAATAAACTATTAAAGAAAAGCTCTAATAATTTTATGACCGGTAGGTGATAATTACCATGTAAAATATGAATTTGAAATAAAAAAACAAACTATTTATACTTTATACATAAATTTCAATAGCTTACTTATTATGTGTACATGGTTGATGTTATCAATCATTACAAATTTTATTATTTTCAATTTTTCAAGAGTAAAAGTTAAACGTGAGGACATTTATTTAATAAAATCATCTGGAAATAGTGCTCGAAACAACTTTTATTCAATATGTGAGCCCTCAGCTCTAATAATGACCTCAATACAAATCCTAATTCCCTTGCAGACTCGAGCTCGGTTCATTCTTTCTTGAGAAGCCTCTAGAGAATGGAAACTCCTAAAAGAGATGTCTCAATGAAACTAATGAAACTGTATGGATTTTCGATTGTAATATAGCGGTTGTTCTGTTTGCTTACAGTGGCATTAACAGTGAAAATTGTATCATTAGACAAGAGGAAAAAATTACCTGAATTTTGTTGGCTGTTTAGAGATCAGATGTCGTGTTGTCCTCCTCCATACTTTTGGACCAATGTCCTACCAGATTGAAAATAATAAAATGTGTACCAATAGATAAGATCAACCCTGTATATATAATATGTACATATAGAAGAAATCCTTGTTCGTTTATTTTTTATAATATTTTATATTATATTTTTGAGATGAAGATGTAGAAAAAAAATTACCATATCCAAGTGACATAAAGATAAAGATAAAAATATTAAGAAGGTTTAAGTATTTATAAAGAAATTTATGGTTAGACAATTTTGGCATCAGCTTTCATGTGTATTTATTTATGTATGATGCTGGTATTATTATTTATTCTTATAAAAATACACCAATTTGGGCTACTTCATATCCCCTCCCCTTCTTTCCCTATTCTATAACGGGAAAATAAATAACTTCTTAAATATGGACCAATAAGAGATATTACAACTACATGACTATGCACAGAAATGCAAAGAGGGACAAGATGAAATCTTGATACTCGACAAAATTAGAATGAGGAAGAGTATTTTCGTAAATCTTGCTCATGATTGGTCACATTTGATCATACTGTAAGACTTTGTAAAAGTATGAGTGAAACATAAAATGATTTATGGACAATATTGTACTTGGCCTGATCAATCGTGAATTATATCGTGAACTAGACTTTTTGAAGCTGACCATCGAACAGAAGTGGCCAGCATTGTTCAAGAGGAGACAACAAGACTTCATCAAGACCATAGTAGGCCCTGCACATCTTTAATATAATAAGTTTTATGTATTAATCCTAGAGTCGATAGCCAGTACCAAGTGACTACTGCGTGTTCTTGTATATGGTCAACACGCATGGGGGAACAAATTCTGCTTCAATAGAGGGCTGTGAAAATTGTTTGTCCGAGTTTTGTGCCAATAGGGACAAGGGTTTCTGCAAGAAGGGCATTATGAAGTTTGATTCTCGTTGGGAACAAGTTATCTAATAGAACATGCATACTGGGCTTAAATCGGATTATTGTAACAAAGCAAAAAATACGAAAGTACTTTTTTGCAGCCCATTATAAAACATCCATTAAATGTTGAAAAAATCTCAATTCTAAAAAATATGACTTACTAATATCCAAAAAATCAGGTGTTCTCAAACTATGGTAGGTAAACTTCCTCCAGATGATACAAGAATGCATTAGTAGAAGAATGATTACAGTGTAAGGATACAACTCCAATTACCAAATTTTCTTGGAAAAAATAAAATGACAAAAATCATTGGATAAAGGTTGTCCAATAAATAACTATCTCGTATTTTATGTAAAAAAGTTGTGAAAAATTATATATTTTATTTCTTACATGTATTGTGTAAACAAAGCTACATCTAGGAATTATGTGTTTTGTCTTTTATGAAGAAAAGGCCACAAAATATTTCTTATTTTAGTTAAAAAACTTGATCTATTTTTTTGTAATAAATCATTAATATAGATTAGTATAGAAATGAATATCTTTTATCTGAACATGACAATGACTTTTTATGTCAAAGGTCGTGGGTCTGACCTAGTTTGGAAAAGTTCAAAATGAGAATCACTACTCAAAACTAAAAAATAAATAAATGAAGCAACAACCTTGTCATCAGTTTGTTAATAAATTGTAATTGCTACAAGTTTTATTTTATTTTTTTTGCCCACTAGTGATATTAATAACTCTACATTTTAATACAAAACTTATTAGTTTGATAAGATTTTCTTATCAAGCTAATAAGTGGGTTTCATCTATTTCTATTATTGCTTCGGCACAATCGATTTAAGATCCGTTTATTATAGAATGAAGGGGGAAAAAAACTCATCTTTAAAGACAAACAGATGATTTTTTTTACTAAGTATCAATTGTTACTATAGCTTCCTAACCGATACATGGTTTTTGTAAAAACATAATAAAAGAAACAATTACAGATGCAACAAGGTACATATCCAACTTTGAAATTGTTGGAAACTGTTGAAATTATCAAAGAAAATAGTTTAATTTTAGGGATGTGATATCATATTCGAGTTTATCCAGATTTTTAAATAAATAATACAATAATTTTAAAGACCTAAAATAAATGTAAATTATACAATAAATCTTCTAAGGATAACATATTTTCTAACAATATTTAGAATAAGCTGATTAATTTCTTTATATTTTTTATTTTGTTAAAAAAATGTCATAAATTCTTCTTTGTTAAATGTTTCAATCAGATGCTAAAGATTAGGACGCGACGATGTAACTCACTTATTCATTGCATTATGGAATTTCTCCATCTCATAGTTTGTCCTGGCCTCACTATATTTTGTTCCATCAAACACATTCCATAATTTGATGGGGTATCTTGATTCATCACTTCGTACGTTATTTTTTATTCATCTAAATTTTACAATGTACGTCAATTCAAAATATGCAATAAATTCATGGGGATTGTTTCATCTTCTGTTAGTTTTCCAACTTTATCGCTCACATTATTTATTGGTTATTTGGTCTTAAAAATCCTACACTAGCCCCAAGACAATGGTAATTTTGAGGACGGAGGGTATTCAACTATATTTTAAGAGGCCTGAAGCTATTTATCCCCCTCCTTCTTCTCCTATATTGTAATAATATTACTCTCTCCCTTGAAGGAACTCCTTGGAAGATGGAACAAACAAATATTTTTAGATATTTGTCATAACTAATATTATGCGAATTAATAATGTGATATTATTCATCATGAAGTTTGAACAAAATACGGGCAATTTTACTCCTTGACAATTTTCTCCAGGGTATTTTTCTGCACACTGATTTAAACATCAATGGAATTTCTGCAATTTATTATTCAACTCCAATTACTTCATGAGTACTCGAATAATTTGACCCTTTATTGTGTGTAAATATCGGTAGCAATAGCTCAGCCTTTCCAAAAATATAAATCGGATCAAAACCTCTAAAAATTTACTAAAGACCCGACATGATCATTGATTATGACAATTAAAGACTCAACAGACCCCACAAATCAACGTGTACAGACTATAAACATTACTTGATTGGACACAAATGGATTTCCATATATTGACAGAAAACCCGTTTTTTTATTAAATTAACACTCATCTAATATTTTATATTCTAAATAATTACAAAAATAGTTAAGAATCATTAATCATACCACATATGTAGACTGAAATCGTTTTCGTAAAAATAAGCTAAAATAATTAAATAAGTTATTATCTTTAACGACTAGGGTATCATTTTTGATATATTTTTGGTAGTCTATAAAATTTTGTAGGATTGTATGTGTTCGAAAAAGTTTTTTGATTTTTCTAATTCATTTTATTAGCCACAAAAAACAAAAATTATAATTATTAATGGTTTGGTTAATATAATTATCAACACCTGGACAGACATTTCAAATAATATTTTTTGTCAACCGTTGTGTATGAACAGACTTAAGCAAGTTTAGATATGAATGAACAAATCTATAAAGGTAATTTTGTACCTTTATCAAAATATTATAAACAAATATTTTGATGAACTAGCCAATTTGATTCAACCTCTTATTGTGCAAGGATGTACAAGAAAAATTATCAATTTAAGAAATAAGACATTATTTTGTGTCCACGTCGTACTCCAATTCCGAAGGGGATGATTTCATATAGGAGCAAGATAAAGAATATATTTAACCTCTTCAATCATGTTCTTCTGATTTGAATGACCATTCTAAAGTTTTTACAAGATTGTCTGTAATTTAAGTATCTTTTTAAATGTCATCATTAGTTTTGGTAAATTTTATTTGGATTCATTTAAAAAAATTTTTTTTTGTATATTTAACATTTCAAAAATTCCTGGATGACATCAAGGGACTCCATTCCCACCTTCTAAGAAACATATATCAACCAACTTAATAGGAGAGTCAATCTATGTCTGCAAGGATAGCAAAATCTGACACAAAATAATAGGAAATAGAAAGAATTTAGCCCATTTTAACCAAGAACACATTTTGAAGGAAGTCCCAGGTCTATCATCATTCATAAAACATAACACCATTACGGATACAGATATTAAAAAATAAAAAGGTATCATTTTAAATATCTGCAAACGTTTAAAAAGGTCGTTACCATGCGTTGTTTGAGTGTTAAATAATATTAACTAATTTTTTTGATGCGTTGATTTTAACTCCTTAATTACATCTGACCAAAAAAAAATATACGATGTTAAACATATAAATAGATTACTTTCCTGTAAAAAACCTCGACGACAAATACCTTAAATTTTAAACAAGTAGCATCATGAAATGACTCAAAGCTTAACCAATAGTAAGCCCGTACAAAAGAAATAATGTTTTCCTGATAGAAGGGTTCATGGTGGCCTGGTAAAATCATTTGATCTTTTCTTATGAAGTAAAATAGCCGGGGAAAAAACAGGCACTTTTTATACATTTCTTCATTTTTATCCCCCCAGCCTGCTTTTATGTTTACAAGCCACATAAATACAAAACTATATTACATTATTTTTTTAGAAGGCATTGGATTATTGTAATTACCTATGTTTATGTTATTATTAAGTTTCAAAAAATGTCAATTGTAACAGTATACTTAATAATATTATTTTGCAAATACATCACAAAAATGTATGCATATTTAGAATAATTATAAATATGAAACGTATACCCTTATTTATATTTATAATGTAATTGTGCAATCAAATTTAACAGCTGTGATTTTATTAGTTGCATTTCTTTAAATTCAACTAAGACTTTTCATGTTGGTAAATTTGTTCTACATACATCAAATTCACCCCATTAATTTGGCTTGAGCTCCATTGGAGGTATGAATTCCCAGTCCTAGATGTAAAACTTCGAAGTATTTGAGTCGCTTTAGTGACTACGTAATGCTTCCTGTTTCGTCCAATTTGGAAAAGAAATACAGTTTATTAACAGACAAAGGTCATAGTTCTCATCTTTTTATTTCAATTCTAAATTGTTCCAACTGCAATGAGCTTTTGAGTTTTCTTAGATTACGTCTCTCATTTTTTCATGTTTTCCTATGGCCCCACCTTTAAGAGCCTCTCAGAGTCCTCTTAGTGATTTGCCTCACCATACCCAAGTGATTCTTCTTCAGAAACATCCTGAATCATAACGAAGTCTTATGCAGTTTAATCTATAAAGGTGACCTTAAAATTAGGGACGTTTTGTAAGGAACGATAACAGGTACGCGGAAGGACTGGACGGGATGTGGGAAGGCACCGATATTAAGTTCTATTTTATAGACCGATATTAACGTACATGTTATGTTTTGGGTTGTACACTACAATTAAAAAAAACACAACTTTGATTTCATCCAGATTCCATACGAGTGCATCCCAGCCAAGTGTTTACCAGCTGATACATGAGCTTATGTAATTAATAAAATAATTACATAAGGTCTTCATTATTAGTCAGTTGTCGAGGTGGAGAAACAGTATCACTCATCAGGTAGTGTTTTTCTAATTTCAATATTATTTGAATGCAAATAAGTTCACAAATATTATACTAAATTCCTAAAATTGGTACGACCTCACCTTTATTTGAGAATTACAAATTAATGGAATTGGTACAGATCAAGTAAACAAAATCAACTCTGGTACCGCATATGGATGATTAAAAATTTTATTTTTGAGGTAAAATGGTTACGATCACTTTTACTTCCTTCATTCATATAAATGCAAATATTGACATGTAAGAGTTGAAATAGGATAAAATGTCAAAAATATCAAAAATTTCAAATGATACCACACGACCCAATGCAGTTTTGAAACTTTTTGATTAAGCGTATATTCCTGAAAAAAGTACAACACAGAGAAATAAAAATGGGGAGGTGTTTAAAAGCTAGGCCAGATAATTCAAACCTTCTGTGAGTCAAAACCATCAATATTATCAACTATTGGACTGTTTATGTAAGATTAATATTTGTCTTTACTAAGTAAAATGGTAAGTCAATGATAGAATTGAGGTAGTCATTGAGGCCCATAGAAGTCCTATTAAAAATCAATATGCTATTACAATCCATGCTATTAAATAAAACCAAAAAAAATGGTACAAACATTTGTTCAGCATCTACATAGGTCAGGTCAAAGTTTTTCTAATGGTAGTGCCCAACCCTGTAGACAAATTCATATGATATAATAATTAATTACCATTTTTAAAATGATGTATTATTTAAATGAAAATGACACAAAGTACTGTTCTATCATTTATATGTTCTTTTATCCATAAATAATAAGGATTGTGTCATGTGTATTTACTCTTATATAAAGAAATATAGCTTAATAATCGTTTTTCAGAGTGAAATTATAATATGGTTTCATTGAATAAATTAAGTATGTATTCATATAATCATTATAATTAGAAAAAAGGCTAGTATCATCTAAATTAATTATTTCACATGAAAAATGTATTATTAAAAGTAACATTCAAGCTCGTAAAAGGTTTGACATCCCTTGATATGAACGATATAGATAAAAAGAAAATTAATTATTTAAAATGCATAAATTTATAAAGATCAAAGACAACAAAAATGATCTAAACTGAAATATAGAGAATGTGCTTTATGTACAAATGACGTGGCAAACATTCTGTCAAAAAAATATTTTTCCAAATCTTCTTTTTATGATTATTCTGCAAAACTGTTGCAAATTATTTTAGATATTAAATTTAACATTTCTTATAATGCTACAAGCTATTATAATTTTATATACAGATGATGATTGATACCATCAGAAACATTCGTGACGCTTGAGTTAGAAAGACTTTAGCCCCTTTCTCCAAAATGAAGAAATATTTAATATTGTTATTTATATATAAAAAATACAGTAAGATCATTTAGTAATAACGAAGTAATTAACTTATTACTTGCTAATTATTGAGTTTTTTAGCAGATTCATAGCAGATTTAAACTCTTTCTTTTTGACCCAATAACGAAATGGAAAGTTGGACATAAGATATCAATTTTCTCAAAAACTATCCAATTTTTTCTTGAATTGATCAAAATCAATTAATAAAGACACTCACGGAATAGTCAAAAGTTTTTGGAAAGTTTTTAAACAATTAATTCTAAAGTATTTTATCTTTAAATGGTTAAAAATTGAAGCCCCCTACCTGTAAATATTCAAGTTCAAAAACTAAGATCATGTTTAACTATTTCATTACAAAAATTAAAGAAAATATTAGCTATTATTCATTATTTAAGTTATAGATTTCAATGATGTATTATGTGTACTTGCCAATACTGCTTTCGTTTATGATATATCACAACTCAAAAATTTCAAGGTATTCATTTCAACTTTAGGTTTGAACGATAATTGGAAGATTGTCAGAATATATCAATAATTGTCCACCATTATCTCGCATATGTGGCCCATAAAAACAAAACCTAGCGTTAATGTTTGTTCTCAAAAATGAATCTTAATTTTATTCATATTATCTAACGAATTAATCATATTTTAAAAGCTTTTATTAATAAGTGTTCTAATTAATCCTTCCTAGGCGACACAAATTCCATTTTAGAATCTTAAAAATTCCTGGTTCACTACTAAGTCATATGGAACAGTATATTTAAAGGCCATATCAGATCCAAATAAAATCATATAATATCTATGTCCCTGAAATAGTGGACAAGATATATAAAACATATCAATGGTATTTTTCCATTTTCCTGATTTTGGTTCAAGATTGATTTAATATTGACGCTCTGCATATATCCAAGATACTTTTAAAATGTTTTGAAACTTATTTTTTATATTTTCTCTTTTTTCTTTCCATAAAAAGTTTTGTTGTATTTTAATATATTCATTTTGATGTTCTTAATAACTCACAAATCCCTAGAATTGACTTTACCCCATAATAAAATAAGATAATGAATGAACCTTCTCTGAATTTTAATCAAAGAAGTATTAAATATCAAATATTTATCTATACAAAAAATAAAGATTGAGATATTAAGGGAAAAAAATAAAGGTACATATTGTGTCAACGATGCTTTAAATCTATTTTTCAGAAATTATACCAATTGCTTGTGGTTTATTTATGGAGCTTTCTGAGTATCAAAATAATATTGATGAAAATTGTGGGTAATGAGGATTTGAAAAGACTATTGGTCTTTGAACATTTTTAAACGGCTTACGTGGAGTTAAAACTTTGTTTAAGTGATTTGATCGATCCTCATGATAAATTAAATAGGTAACCATTAATAAATGGGGCCGTTCAATACTCAAAATCACAGCTTCAGTAAATGTTCCGTTAGAAATCATATATAAAAGGCACTATAGAAGACAAACACCCTCTATTTTTCAGATTTTAACTTATCCAAGTATTTCATCCTCCTCCAATCGAATAGTTTAAATTATTTTTCAATGATGTAGTATGTTCATATTTACTCTTAGAGACAGATAAATATTCTTGAAAAAAATTTCCACATCTTTACGTATCTTTTTTGGACAGAAAGTTTTTTTTTTTTTGCCATCCTCTTAAGAAATTTTACTTTATTGCAAAGAGATAACAAAAAAATTAAAAAGTATATATTATGCACTATAACAGTATATTTACAATGAGTCAGTATTCAAAGCTATGAGGTGCTACAAATTTGAAAAAATGTATATGCGTACTTAAAGTTTGCCTGTGTGTTGCTTTGTTTAAAAAGTATGATAATCAATACTTTACTATGTTTCATAATATACAAAAATGAAAATAGTAAAAAAATGTTTATACAAAAATTACTGTATTAATATTTGCCAATTTGTTCAATATGATACTAGGCCATAATTAATTAAGGATGAATTTTCTTGTTAAAATAACTATATAGTCTGCCTACATATGTCCAAAAAATACACATGTATTTACTTCAATATGAATTTTTTTATTTTATTATTTTCATTAATTTTTAAACTCATGGTAAAAAAATGTATAGGTACTACATCAGGATTTGGATTTGTAGTTCAGCATAGTGGGGCTTCAATAGAAATAAGTAGGAATACATTTTTATTAGACCATCAAAGTTAATATCATTTACCGTACCGATAGTTATATCAGCAGAGTTTTTAAACAGTTAATGAAAGAAACAAACCATTTATATACTTTGTGTCAGTTATTTTTTTTTCTAAATCATTCACCCATATAGTTGTCATTTTGAGTTTTGAAAAATGTGCCTATTTGATCTTAATACCCTCTAATAAGTCATCAAAATTTAAGGAATGTATTTGTAGGACTAGAAATATTTTATTTTTAAAATTTCAGGACTTTACCTTATGTAGTTTCTCTTTAAAATGATGTATAGTATTTAACCACGTATAGGGGCGGATACCCATGGAGTTTAATAAAAAATATTTCTTTAATACTCTGTATGATGATGATTATAGGGGGGATAATTATATTATAAAAATAGGGGGGTTAGTTAATTTATCAAAATGAGCAAATTCAATTTTAGGGCAACTTTTCTATTGATTAAAATAATGTATAAAATTGAATTGGATTTTAACGCCTTAACTCCTAATTAAAACAGAGATTGAGGCCCATGGAAGTAATATTAAAAATAAATATGCTATTATTAATTATTGCTGTTAAATAAAACCAAAATATTTGTCACAATGTATTTGTTCAGAACCTGGAGGAGGTCAAACTTTGTTTCAATTTAAGTGCACAACCCTGAAGAAATGAAGTTATGATTTTTATCAGTCACAAGATATCAAAATACATTTTCAAGGAAGGATTGATATCCTTTTATATACATATGTATTTGGTACGACTGTAAGAATTCCGTCTAATTTAACAATGTGACAGATTTGTTTAACCTAAAAATTTAAAAAGAGGATAATTTTATTAATTGAAGCTGTCAAGCAAGTTAATATACAGCAATTTATGTCGAATAAACATATTTACTCGGGTTTGTTTTTTTATCAAAAAAGTTTACTATTGCATTATGTTACAACATAAAAAATCTTATCGGTATTTATATTGTGTGTACGTACGTAATATATGCCTGTATATAGATATCTATATTATGCAAAAATTATATTTTACATATTTTGTGGGTAAAAGTATAAGAAAATATAATAACATGATTTCTTTTTTATAAATATAGTACAGAACAAGTCGTTACCTTTATTTTATCACGCAAATTTTTCTTCAAAAAGCAAAAGAAAAGAGGCCCGAAATCGTCTGGTAGTTATCCAAATAAGTCAATCACACAAACTGCTATTTATTTCTTATATACCCCCAGACTATCACTGTCATATTATTCTTTCATCATTTTTAAAATGAGTTACATATTATTAATATCTGCACAGTATTTTATTCGATACTGTAGTATAATAATGCTTCGTAATATTTGATTAAAAGTGAAGGAATATATGTATTATTAATTGTGTATGATAGCCAAACTTTTTACATAGAAATAATAAAATAGCCATTATATACATATACTATATAAACGACGAGGTATCAACAGGAAATTGTATTCCTGTTCTTTTCGAAACGGAGCAAAAGTATAGAATAACTTATAGCTTTGTGTATTTTTCAAAAATAATAAATTGCTAAATAGCCATGACATATGAAAGTAAAACAAGGAATCGACAGCTGACAACAAAATGAGTTAGGTATTTTTGTGTTAGCGAGGTAACGCCGTGGGAAATTACAATTTAAATTATACTTATGAATGAATATTATGTTTTTGACAAATAAAAGAAAGACTCCTTTCTCTTACTTATATCTATATTTTACATACGTACAGGTTACATTTTTAAGTTTACCATGATATATATATATATATTCCTAACAATAGTATTGGATACGGATACAGGAGTTGTGAAGAGGATATTAGTTGATTTAATACATACTTTATTATCGACCAATCCGTCATTTATATACTTATACATTTGGAAAATACATCAGTCAAACTGAATTGTACATGGTCTGTATATAAGTAGTATTTTGTGTGGGACCATACACTATGTGTGGGAGTGGGAGAGAATAAATAAATAAGTGTGATTTGTGGCAGTTTGTAATATGTATGACCTCATGACCAACAAATAGAATATCTATCAATGTTTTGTTGTTGTTGTTTTTTTTTGGGGAAAAAGTTTCGAAATCCATTGGTAAATAGCTATTTTTACCCTACAGTTATACAAACCCATAAAAAATAGAAAGCATTGAGTATTACCTCTTAATCTAGAGCATTGGTTTCTTAAAGTACGCGTACCTCTTACTAGAAATTAATTGTTTGAATTTTTTTTTTCAAAATATTGAATATTTGGAATTTAGTTTTCATTAAATAGTTATGGATTTTTAAATTTTTGTCCAAAAAAATTAATATTTGGAATTTTCGTTCTAAAAACTTTAAAATTGAAATTTTCATTTTTTGTGAACAGCTGTTGATTTTTTTTTTCAAAAAATAACATAAATTTTTTGGGAATAGACAGGTTTTTGAAATTTTTTCCCAAAAAAAAATATTTGTTTTTGAAATTGTCTTTTCAAAAAAAATAATTTTTTTGTGAAAAGCTATCAATTTTGGAAAAAAAAATGTAATATTTTGAAGTTTTTTCGAAAAAATTGTAAAATTTTGAAATTTTTTCGAAAAAAATATCATTTTTGGATTTCTTTTCAAAAAAATTCACCAAGCCACCCTCCAAAATATAATTTTACGGACTAAAACTAACAATGTTAGTGCTGGTAAGGGGATGCTTGGTTTAGATAAATATTTTACAAGTGGTAAATCGCTAAAAAATGTAGAAAATCCCAGATTTAGAGTATAACGTGAGCTGAAACTGCATCTTGCTGATAATAAAAAAATTACCACAAATGTTTTTAGTCTTACTTATTAAGATTTTTCTAAATGTATCTTCTTTTTTGTTTAAAATGTATTTACTTTTTTATACACTCACAAATTAATCATGGAAAGGAACAGAAATAAAATAAGTAGTATGTAGAAAAGGCTCTAATTTATCTTTTAGTTATTTGGATCATTTTGAACGATACAAAGAGTAGGCAAAGCCTAGCTTTTGACTATACATGGAAAACAGGGTATGTTAAATAAGATTTGTTGCCTCAAAAAATTCAAATATCGTAGAAATACCGTGCTATTTGTGACTGTAAATGATAGATTTTATTAAAAAACATCTTAAAATAAAAACTGTTAACAAAAATATGGAATGTACAGGTTATTTAAGATCTATTTAGTACTATTTAACTGAACTTCTGGTGTAGGCAATCATTGCCCAATCATTCCAAAATACCAAAGGAAATCTTTTTGATCCTTAATGTTTTTCTTTCCCTACAATATCATATTGTTCACAGCTTATCAAGAGCTATTTCAAATTCATATAATAACCTTATGGAACAACAATAAAGAAAAAATGTAATTGAAAAGTATACAGCTGATAGTAGAATATAAAAATTGTAAAGTAATTGTCCTGTGGGATAACGACTTTATATACATACATATATAGTTATATTAGATAGAATTATTCTTAAATATGAACAAATAGTACTCTAACAACTGCATTTTTTATGACTTTCTGTATTGTTCATTTCCTTAATTAAAGGTAAAAACTTTAAACTGAAATAAAAACAAAATAAAAGGGGACAAATTATAATTTATGTCTAAAAAGTATTGTATATACACAATATTCATAGTGCTAAGTATATTACTTTTTTTTAATACTATAAAACACTTTTGTTTAGTTTGTGAATTAAATTTACGATATTAAAAAGTAAAAACTCTCTTTCTCTCACTAAAAAAAAAGAGAAAAAAAAAGCTTTTCAACGAGTAAAACTTTTTGCAATTTTATGATGCTTTAAATATTTTGGCAATCAAAATCTCCCCTTTTACCTCAAAATGACAAAAAACAAACTAATTTAAAAGTGTGCTGTGTGTTTGATTTTAATATACTTTTAATTTACAAATATACATTTTGTTTTCTCAGAATATTCATAGTTATCTAATATAAAGGAAAATTAAGATGATTCTTTCATTTTGTGTTGAGTTGTATACACTAATACGCACAGTATGGAACCCCAGGAGTGAAGCGGCATAAAAACAGTATGTGCAGGAGTATGCATGGAAAATCAAAGTAAACAGCCTAGTGGAATACATCGTCTCTCAATCCGTTTGTTAACATCTTGAGATATTATCTCATTAGAACAAATAATATCGATTTTAACTATTTCATATTTATTGTTGTGCAGAATGCATATGTTTAAGTTAATATGAAAATTGATTCCTTTTTGAACATGATGAATTTAGGTTCGCAAGATCATAAATTTAAAAAAAAGTGTTCGTATTAACGACAAATTTTGAGCAAACAAAATTTAACAGTCGTCTATTTATTAAATTTTTATATGTGTCTAAATTTTATTCCTAGTCTAGAAAATATAACTATTTTTAACTTGAAGTATACCAAAGTTTTGAGAAATAGTCAAAAAATAAATTAGACAAAGGCATGAATTAAGTATTTGTTCCTCATAATCGGATATAATTTTCGATCTAACATTTTGGCATAATCTTTTTATCCATTAATGTGAGTGTAACTTAAAAGCCTTAAATTTTGTACTGATTAAGTATTTTTTGAATTATGATTTTTTTTTGACATATTTAATGCAAAATAACCGCATTTAATTGATAAGCCTATTTATGAACCTAATTTTTGTCATAAAGGTGCTCATTTTCTTAATTTAACTTATAAATTAAGTTAATTAAAAATAAATTTACTCATTTTTAATGGTAATGATTATGAATGGAAACGAGTCACAAGCTAATGTCCCAATGAATATTGCATCAGTGTTTTAAAAACTGCAATATTTTTGTCTCACTTATAACAACCGATGTCAGGGAAATAAATTTTCTTACTATGGAAAAAGGACAACTGATGTCTAAAATATCAAGGTATACTTAGATTTCATAATGTTATTCCAATGAAGAAATGCATAGGTGATCCAATAAACATATTAAGAAAAAAGTGTTTAACGTGATACATTAAAATATAACAGAATGTATTAAAAATGTTCTTCTTGTTCTCTTATAAGTTGTATCAAATCCCAAAGTAAATGTATCATAACAATTTTATCCTTATGAAGCATTTAACAAGCAATAATAAAAATAGAATGCTTTATTAAATGTAAAGAGTAACCTAGCTGAGAGTATAACTATAGGAGCACCCGTTGTTGCAAGTGAAATTCCTGCTATTTTAATTTCGGTTGTAGTAAGATATGGAGCGTTCAAGTTGAAAATCCTTAGGGCGATCGAAGGTGCTTGAGACTGAGCCTCTGATATCATTAGACATCATTTATCAAATACATCAAGACATTTTTGAGGTTTGCAGAAGATACTCATACATTTTAGAAAGAGCAAAATGAAACATACAAAATGGGCTACTTTTTGGTTTAAAAGCAAATTTGCGATTAATATTATGTTGGTATTTTACTGATTTTAGATGCTTATGTTTTTAGTTTAGCAATATGAATATTTTATATTCATAGGCCTTAATCTGGTGAAAAAATATTAAACTATTAAATGTCTAATTATATATTTTTTAAATGCATCTTCACCAGAAAATTGAAGATAATTTAAATTTTTATAAATTATTTTCTGCTTAAATAAACGTTTAAAAAAATAAACAACCAATACAGTGAAATATCTAGATTCAGAGTAATCAAAAGTTCATTTTTTTACGAGTACAATTCTAGTTTTGAGTCCAAATCAAAACAAAAATTGTTTAAATTCTAGGCCGGTCCGAGAACAATTAATGAATCGAGTCCCCTAGCTCTGATTCTGTCATTATAGATATTAAAATTCAATGATATAAAATGACAAATTTATATTTAAATAATTTATGATATAAGATTTTAGAAAGTTTGAAGCATCGTATATTATTCCAATCTGAATTTTTTAACTGCGAGTCTGAGTTGAGTCTTGAATGAGAGTTTAATGAGACTTGGGCCAGACTCGGGACTCAGCCATAAATACAAGTCCATAACAACATATAATTATAACTTTAATTACAAAAAGTAGCATGAATGGAATTTTTTTTTCATAAATATAACAAAAATCGTTTTGTAAGTACAAGGTTTTTTTTCTTTTGGTAACTTGAAAGGAGGTTGTCTAGCTCTATTCTGATTACGATATATTCATATAGAAATAGTTTGAAAATATTTGTGTAAAGAAAGCAAAATGGATTGTCGAATAAACCTTTAATTACTGAAATGAGATTTTCTGCAACGCACATTTTGAGTTTTTATCGAAATTGAAATAATATAATTTATAATTATATCTTGTTAATACCCAAAATATAATCATTTTATGATTAATAAGCGTAATTTTGAGTCTATGTCGACTAAACTAAATTTAACCAACGTTAACGTTAATTAGTTAATGTTTAACCCAAGTTCATTACTACGTCAAAAACAAGGATGTTCCTAACGGAGGGTTAATAAAGCCATATAATAATTATATTATATTATATACTTACATTAGTAGAAAGGATTAAAACATTGTCTATTTATTCAAAAATAATACATTTACGAGCATAAACATATGTATGTTTAATGTACATATACAAAAGTTAGATTCATGTTGTCATTTGTAAAAGTACATAAGACTTATTTTATGTTCTAAACAAATTGAATTTTGCAAAATGCACACGTAAGAATAGAAATTGAATATAAAAACCAACAAAAAGTACTCGAAGTAACATTTGAAT
Organism: Lepeophtheirus salmonis; assembly: GCF_016086655.4. NCBI lineage: Eukaryota > Metazoa > Arthropoda > Copepoda > Siphonostomatoida > Caligidae > Lepeophtheirus > Lepeophtheirus salmonis. Next base: position 24,082,480 of record NC_052144.2, read on the forward strand.
TCTTTTGGGTATCGCTTTATACATACTTATTTTTAGTGGAAACAAAAACACACACAAAATTTGATCCATTTAATCAAATACTTTTAAGTTGACGTTATGAGCACATTCATTATACTTTTGTATATTAAATTTATTTTTTATAAATATAACTGAAAATAATAGAGAAACTTTTTGAGTAATAATAACAAATCTGTCGGGCGCTTTTTAAGCTAATTCTGAATAACTTAAACACAATGGAAATCGGATACTTGTTTTTCTAATGAAAATATATTAAATGTAGACTCCATCTACAGAAAATGACCGAGTAATTTGTTTAGTTAATACGAGCAGCAACCTTAGTACTGTTATTGAGACCGAACTTCTGTGATATTTTATTTATCAGTATCAGAGAAGCCTCAATGGGGGAAAAATATGTTTTCGGACTAGAACGCCAGTATAAGATATTATTTCTTCCGTCATGATTATCTTGCTTCTTTTGTTTATATTCAAAGCAAAGCTGTGAATCAATGTTTTCACATCACCTTACTATAGCTTTTTGATTAAATTAAAAATTATTAAAAATGCACTTGAAAATTGTCTTAAGAGTTTTTAGCATCCTGGTATATTACAATATATTTATTTTTTTACAAATCTTAATAATTAATATTTTTTTAAATATAGGTACTAATGCCATAGAGTTAGATACTATCTGTATGATTTTTTCATTCTTTTAAGTAGCAACCACCATAATTATCGACTACATGTAGTATGTTTTGAAGAGAAAAAAAAACGTATTTTGATGACCCAACATTGTCATTGCAAAGGTGCGCTCCCTTTCTTTGGTATGATTTATGACAAATAGGTTTTCCATGATTGGTTCTATATTTATATAGCTACTGTTAGAATTCCATGTTGATACAGATACCTTCAAAATATTAGGACTTATATTTATTATTCTTAATAACATCAAACAATTTGGTCCTAAGAATTCTGACAATTGAGTCGTATTTTTGATAGGTACATGTGGAAATTTTGTTTTTCTAAATACAGTGTTATATATATTCAAGTATTTTAAAGGGTTTTCTATTTTGAGAATTTGGCTCCTAATCCTCATTTTTTCCACTTCATCGATACACTCACTAAAAAATACTAATGGAACTAATTCTTATATCAAAAATCATATTAGCAACCCCTTGGCTTTGATGGCGACTCATGACAAAGTAGGATGTTCATTTTTATATTCTAGGACAGCAGGAATTAAATTTAAGTTATTTATATCAACAGAAGTTGAAGATTGGGTAGTTAACCACCACCGAATATAACAATATATAAAGAAATGTACAATTTGGCATTTTTTTATAAATTCTCTAAGGTAAAAAGTTGTTCCTTGAGGCAATTATTTTATTTCATCTGATAGTAATATCATTTTAATTCAGAGTAGCATTTTTAAGAAGCACCAAGATTTGTGTAGACCTTGCGGTCTTTCATTTTTTTTTTTTTTTTCAAAGGTGCTTCACCTAGATAGAGCTTAATTAATCATTTTTAGTCCCTTCTTGTATAGTCAAACTTCAAAGCTTTATTGCAAGAAAAAAAAAAAAAGAAGACTGTCATATTAAATTCTCTCGAGCCCGTTGCCAATGAGCAACGTCACTCTATTGGTATTTTAAAGATTTTGCTTTCTTTAGCATTTTGAATTTAACTGATTTAAACGTGAATCTAATAACTACTGCCCAATGTACTTTTAGGAACATACAAAAAAAATGGAAGTGCCTACTGCTTTTCATTTAAATAATTTACAATTTTTCAAATTATCTTAATTTGCTAATTATACGCTGTACTTTGATTTTAAATATTATTTCGTGCTCTTTATTTCCGTAGTTTTTGAAGAGTGACTCCGTAAAGTTATTTATTGTTCATAATGTCAAATCATATTAATAAATCAGTATTGGTCTACAAATCTCAGATTAAAAAATGGATTTTATCTTTATGAAGTTGGCTCCAATACTATGTACAATAATTGATAAAAATTTAATATTTTTTACGTTTGTTAAACTATGTATGGGTTGTCATTATAAGATTATATATAAGATCATTATATTATTTCTTATTCATTAATATAATTTTTTTTTTTACTCTTCCTTGGATCTAATGAATAAACTGGCAAATAAGATATCCATAGGGCTATGAGATTGAACAGACTTGATGGCTGGATTTACTTAGCAAATTATTTCTGTCCAAAATGAAGAAAGAATATATGAAAACCATATATATGGACCAAGACTTAGCAATTACCGCTTTAAAGGACTCCGAGGGTGTATTTGTATGTTCAAGAATGGAAATACTATAAAAAAAATTAATAGGCTAAACCATGAAAAAAAAATTAACAAATCAGTAAAATAGATATCATCAGGAGCTGCTATAACTAAATATGCGATCGTACCAAACATTTTCACATTATTGGTGACAACTCTTAACCTCACTAAAGATGCAACCAGATCTATATGGTTTCTACTTAAAACAGCTATGGTACTTCAAGTTTGGCACATAAAGAGTTTCTCAAATGTCTACAAAAGCGCACTTAGTTCAAAAGACATCTTATTTAAGATGTAAGAAATGTGAAGTAGGCATTCATCCCCACTGAATTGAAGCCCGCCACACAAGATCAACTTAAATTTTTTTAGCATCAATAAGATTAGAGAGTAATAAAAATTAATTATGAAAATGAATAGTCTTTTTATAAAAATTAATATCTTTATATTTTACCCATGCGTTTTCTCAAGGTCCCATATAAACATATTTGGGGCGGAAACACCTAAAATAATTTTATTTGAAGTTAAAAAGAATGAAAAAACTTTAAAACAGTTTTTAGGGAGATTGGGCAGTAATTGGTTTAAGTTAAACATAATAAAACAATGTTATTTCCAATTACACAAGTTTTTTTTTTCTTTCTCAATCATATATAAAAGTTTCATTGAATTCAATTAAGTACTAATATATAATAAAAACCATCATTGATGAGTGAAGTAATAAATTGTCAAACTAGAGCAATATCTTTTTATTACAATTATGTTTCTATCAAATAAAGACAGGAATAATAATATATAAAATTATTATTAAACTACAATGACACCATCTACATAAAAAATTTATATGGATGAAAAAAGAGTATAAGATTGCTCTCTGAAAAGTGACAATATCTTTGTTAATATTTTACGAACCTGCTTTTTGTGATATCATGTGAAAAATGTAAAGAAACTATTATATATTGTAACTATAACTAACAACCTTTACTTTAAATATTTTTGATTATGAATAACATATTATCATTTCATGTATCATATTTTTGCTCCATTTTTTATGCTAAGTCTTAATTTATCAATTTTTCTAATAATGGGACTTCATTAGTTCCTGAGCTCTTAACAAATTCTTATTGTAAATAATGTTTTTATGCGTTGTCATTATCTACCCACTCAAAGGATGAATACAATAAAGGAATATGTCGTATTCTGTATACGGAAATATCTTGTTAAAAAATTATTTAAAAATAACTTTTCGTCAATATTCTTTAAAATATAATCGTCGTTTTTCCAATTACTACGAGTATTTCTATAATTATAAATTTATAGGTAAAAAATATACTGCCCAAAAATAAATCAATTGTTTATGAATGCAGATAATATCGTGTGTTATAACTACAAAGAGTACATAATTTTATAAATTACTGAAGTATCCATTTTAAAATATGTGTGAAGAGAGACGCTAAATACTTTTAGGGTAGTAAAATATTCATATGAGGGTTTGAAGAATAATTAAAGACGGTAAAGAAAAACTGATTGTAAAAGAACATTCTTAGCTTAAGCCTAAATGAATAAAGAGACACTCTGAGTCCTACCTGAAGTTATTTATTGTTGATTGGAGAACGTATTACACACGCATTATTTATTAATCCATTTTATGTTTTGCACATATGAACAATCTGATATATAATAACGTCAAGTACAAAATAGATTAGATATTACACACAAATAAAAAATATAAATGGCCATTCCAATTAATGAATGTTGACATATATCAAAATTAATCTAAAATACGATTTTTTTTTTTGTCCAAGTTCCACGTTATTTCTTCAGATTTTTCAAACCCGTTTACTAAGAAAATAAAATATATTTTTATTTCATTAAATTTTAAGCAAATAATCATTTATAATTTTTTTTTACAGTCAATGCGTCTAATGTAGATTGTTTGATATTCAACTGGTTTTGTAATTCATGTTATCATAATAACTTATTATCCAATACTAAATATATTTAATAATAAGTTTGAAATTTGAATTTTTTTATTTATATACATATTAGGCCTTCTGGAAAGTTTTTTATTATTATAATTATATATATACCACATATATAATTAATAGGATAAAAAGCTAGTAATGTGGTGCATAGAGGAGGCCACATAAAATTATTTATATGATTTTTAGTAAGTTTAACTTTCAAATGATACGTTTAAAAGTGCAATGAATAGCATTGAATTCTAGATACTTGGAAGTCTATCGACATATTTTCCCCCTACTTGAGTCCTCGATCCTTTCTATTAAATATACTTTATAAACTTACAATTTTTAGTGCTTAATTTGTATTTAAATATATATGTATATTAGGGCCTTATTTTACTTTTATATATTATTGTATATAATATTTTTTTTTAAATGACTCATTTGATAAAAGAAAAAAGGGCATCTATATTTTAGGTATCTAGAGTTCCATGGGTTAGGCTGCAATTTATTTCCCCATAAATCTTATTCTTCATTTCAGGGCCCATGGACTTTTTCTCTTTGCAAATCTGAAAAAAATAATCGTTGGAAACAAATTTAGATGTTATGAAGAGCTGATTGTCGAAACTGAAGTTTATTTTGAGACTAAAGAAAAATAGTAGAATAAAAAGGACATTGGAAAGTTATGTAACAGCTATAATTGTTGTATCACCCTCGAAGGTAATTTGATGGAATAAATATATTGTATTTTGCTAAATAAATGTTTGGTTTTTTTTACTATGTAAGCCTACTAACATTTAGCCCGACCTCTTATTAGGCTAAATCTTCTCTCATAAGCACTCTAGTGTTTTAATCCATTAATGGGCTTATTTCATTCGATCAATAATGTGATTTGTGATTCACGTAATTGATATTTTTGTGTAGAAACAACTATGCGTTGCTTTTTCTTTCTTTCCATTTAGTTTTTGTTCTTTGACATTAAATAACCAAACAGTAGAATAAGAGAAGCAAATCACTAACTAGGACTCTTCATATAAGAATTAGAGAGAGTACCAGTTAGTTCTCAAATTCTACAGAGGTAAATTTCACTCCGAGACAGAGTCTCTAAAATATTTTAGAAATTTACCAAGCTTCCCTATAAGAAAGAATGGCACTAAATTTACTAAAATCTACTTGTAGAAATTGCCCCAAAAAAAATATTTTGTGAGTTGCTGTATAATATAACAATAATTGGTGGAATCCATTCATGAATACTTTTCGAATGTAAACACCCATATAAACTAATTTATTTGCATTAGATAAATTTTGCGAATTCTGAGAGGCGGTGAAACGAGAAAGTAAAATTATTCTGTTTTTATTGCTTTACTATATAATACAAAAAAAAAAATCTTATTCAAAAACATATTTGGCTTAAAAGAGGAGTGGTTTTTTACATATGTAAATATATATTTGTCAACAAATTCTTATATTGCGAGGTAGCTACTTTTTGATGTTGTTTTTCTGTTTTCTTGATATATCAAAAAACAAAAAAAGTATTTTAATTTCATATTCAGTTATAGTATTACGTACGTCTTGATTAAGAATTTGTAATTAGTTTTTTGTGTATCAAATCAGGTTTTTGAGAGTTTTACAAATATGTGGATTCCTTCTTTTTTTTTTTTCTTCCTTTTTTGTTTGTGTGTGTTTATTCAAAAGTTGGCACAAACGTATCAAAAGGATAAATTTTATATTGAAAATTCTCTAAAAACCTATTTGATAAAAAAAAAGCTAACTTTAGATTCGTAATCAACGGATCAAGTACAAAAATTGAAAATAAAAGTAAAATTATGTAGATTGTTTAATTTGTATACATATATAAGGTGGATCTTAAATACTGTAAGAAAAATTAACTTTAAACTAAATATATATGGGTCATAGAAATTTATAAACCATAATTGTAAAATTTTCTATTTTAAAAGATTGATCAATGGTCAACGAAGTGTCTTTAAAACATCTTTGGTTTTCTTTAAAAATTTAATAAGTATAACAAGAAATTTATTGGTTTGTTTAAGTTTGAAACGGTCCAAACACTGTTTTTTATGATGCCATTTTTTTATTGATGCTCTACGCAATATCACAGAATAATCAAACTTTGGTACAAAAAAATCTGATTCTCCTTGTAGATTCACATCTACTGAATTCAAAAAACAAAGCCAGTCATGGCATTGGTTTCCATCAGCCATTCTAGTAAGATACATTTTAACTTTGTGCCCTACAGTTCAAAATTAATAGCTTTGAATACGTAGGTACTATCTTGGAGAAAAGTCTCAAGCTTTGTGTCAATTCCCACTTAAGGTAGGATGCTAAGTTTAGCACCCTTATGCATACCATATGATACTCTTTTCTGCCGCTTTTACAAGTAACAACTTTTAGCCTCCATCAAGTCTGAATATAAAACCCATGCAATTAGGAATCAGGTTTCTTTGGAGGACAGAGACTGCAGGAAGCCCGAAATTAATTTGAATGTACTGAAAGCCACCTAACTTAGGGATGGGAAAAAAATTACAAAGGAAGTGCCCCGTGCCTACTGTTATACCTGGCCTAACAGACTCAACCCTTAAACTTATATCACAGAAGATCAGTTTATTGTTTTAGTTTTTTTTGTAAATTATTCAAATGAAATTCAGAAGTATTCATGTAAAATGTCAGACTACTTATTATAAAATTAAGGAAGTTACTTGTCATTATTCATTTTACAATATTTAGGGTCCACCCTATTATGATGAGATATATGGATATATTAACATTGATAAGTTAAAACATACATAATATGTGCACAACATTCAAGGCATATCTTTTTTTACAAATAATAATATAAAAAAATTGTTCTTGCAATATTACTTTTCGTTAATTATATGTTTTGTGCAATTTCCTTTTGTAATTGTATTTTTTAACAATTTCTGAAATATTTACTTTATTATTTATTCAAATGCATCCTTCAATGTCTAATGTATTTAATGAAATAGTAAGGCATATGTAAGTACAATTGATATTAATTATACCTTTGTATGTTATTAAAATATATAGAAGTACCAAAGGGAGTTAACTGGCATTGCCCAGAGTTATCAGGCATTTACGAAATTTGCTTTAGCTGTATAAAAGATAACTCTTCAATAAATCATCAGTTTTACTCTCCGTTTTCAACAGCACATTCCCGCGTAGTTACTCAATACTTAGATTTTACCTCCTTAAGAATGAAGAAGAATTATTAACAGGTTAATAAAGCAATAACAACGTGAAGTGATGAGCAAGGGGGTACTTTCGTCTTTAAAGCGCTTTTATCTCTCTCTCTGAGCTTTAGCTAATCACGCTTCTTGACAGGCCTAATCTAAATGTACATCTTTATACAGTTTAATGATGCATAAAGTAAGTTCCGACAGTATATAACAATATTAAGTTAACGTGGTAACCCTTATAATTGGAAAAATGTGTGGGAGGAGAGTAACTTAGCTCGATAAGCCTTAGTATAATTGAATATACGATGCTGAAGCTTCTTAAGACAGATAACTAGGAGGAATAGTCAAAAAGTGGTAGTCCAAGATCATTAAACATCCAGAAAAACAAACATAGAAAAGGTCCGATTAAAACTTTAATGAACTGTAAACGGTCGATGTACAAAATGGCAAATGGAGTCATAATTTTGCAAACATCAATGCAAAATTTTGTCCAGAATTACTTGAAAATGAAAATTTTTAAGCATTGTTAGGGTAAGAAAATAATAGAAGCTATACGAACCAAAATAATTAAGAAATGGGAGAAATTGTGGTAATATTTATGTGGAGCTCTGCATTGTCTTTAGTGACAAGAAAAAAATGGGAATTGAATAACAAAACTATCCGCACAAAATGATTAAATTTTTGATAAGAGTTCCCAACAAATACCGTATGACGAAAAAGTGATCCCATGTCGAGTCAACAGTGGATAATTCATTGATGGTGTGGGCAGGAGTTTCAAGTACAGTTGATAAGTAGACTTTTGGCTAACTACCGGAAGGTATTCCTTTAAAGCAGTAAGACTACATCTCATACATTCTAGAATCTTTTGTCCTTCCATGGCTTAAGGAATATTCCTCAGATAAGAAGAACATTTCTTGCAAGCTAGATAGAGCTCCAATTCATACAGACAAAAATCTAAAAATTACTGAAAGAAAGAATTCTTTGAAATAAAGAACAACAAAGATATGACCTCATTCAAATCCAGATCTCAACCCTCCCGATTATTTTGTATACGGGTTATCTAGTCCCTTTACCGCCTGAATTGCATCTAATAAATTAATAAGAAAAATTCACATTTTTATAAGCTTTTATAGGCATCAGGATAATTTATAAATGAATGAATATAAATAAAAAAACCTCAAAAATATGTTTTAATAAAATAAATATTTTAACAATACTTTAAATTCACTTGGTCATATTATTTAAAAAAAGTAAATATTTATAACTATGTAACATTACTTTGAAAGTACATTCGGATGAATGACCATAAATAATAACACTAAAAATTCATAAAAAGTAATAAAAATATTCTAAACATAGATAAATATATATAAATTCCTTCAAAAACATATTCCTTATATTAAGCATAAACTAGCTTTTATCAAAGTTAAGTAAAAGATAAAGACTTGGAAATAAATGTTACACCTATTTATTTAACAAAATACTTTGAAGTACATCCTGGTGGTAAAGGGTAAAGGTTCATTCCTATCATAACATGGTATCACAATGCAATGTCATCGCAAGAGCGTAGGTGGATCTTCCAGAAAAATAGACCCGTACAGCATACCACTCTTTTCATGCTCGTTTATTGGATGGATTGGCTAGCAGCGGCAGTCATATTGAACAATAACTACACTCAGAAATGTACTTCATAACTTTTACTTTAAATGTTTCCTTAGTATAATTTTATTTGATTCATTCTCCTAGATCAAATAACTTATAATTGGTGATGTGCCAGTCCTTATTTAAGAATGTAGTCCCGTCCAGTTCAGTCTCAGTCTGGTCCAGTTATGCCTTGCATATAAGTCTTAAAACTTATACATTTCCGTCCTTGATGACGGCACTCAACTTTGTTTATACGTTTTTTAAATAAGCTCTAGTACAGACAGTCAAAGGATACATCAAAGTATGACATATACTTTTTTGTTGTTGTTGAGTGTTGTATAAATCAAGTCATTGTAGTTCCAGCCAATGATTTAGGCCTAAAAAAATTTAAGAATTTCAAAAAATTGTGGATTAATAATTCTTTGTGTGCATAGTGTGAAAATATTCTCGAAAAGAAAAGTTGTAAATATCACTTTTAAATGTTACCCATATCCAATGTTCTATTTTGAAAAAAAAACAGCATTTAGAGCCACTGTCCAATTTACTTTTGGAATCAAAAGTGGGCTCTCCCAAAATGAACCTGAAGGGAACATAGTAAGTCTAATTATATGTTATTTGGTCAGGAGTATTAAATAATGAAGGGTTTTAGTCTAAGAACATATAAACCGGTTGGAGACCTTTATGATATATAATAGACCGAAACTAATTTTGAAGAAGTTCATCCTGTTTTGGTCTCAAAGAAAAATTCAATCTGTATAGTTCTTATAAAAAATCGAATGTGATCGGTTTCAATTACATTCGGTTAAGATCGATTCTATAATTGAATTTTTGATGACGTCATGTCTATTTCAAAATTGTATACATCGTAATGGTAACGTCATGTGTATTTCAAAATTGCATACATCGTAATAGTAACGTCATATGAAGGTAAATGCGTTGCATAAATCATTTTTGTACCACTCGTAAATCAGTATAAGGAAAAAATTTGTCTTTAGTTATAGACCAAAAAAATATGTTCAATTATAGAAAACAATTAAGTTTTGGTTTAGAATCTAAAAGAAAATGTTATTTTAAATCAATGTAGAAAAATCCCTTCAGACAAGACCGAAAAAGGTATAGTGGTTGCTCACTTTATAGGTATGTAACTACGAAGCTCTCCTTAAAATAACGTGCATAAAAAACTAAATATTACAAAGAATGTTTAATATTTTTGGAAAAGTATTTGCATACATTTTCATCATGAAAGTTGTTGCAACCTTGCATAAAATACATAATAATGAACTAGTTTTTTTATACTAACAATCTGAAGGTGTTTTTTTTGTGTGTTATAATCACATACTTTCATATATATATATAAGAACAAAAATGTTTGAATATATCTACATACATAAGTTTTTGTGTCTTTTTTTTAGTTCCTTTGTATATTTTTGCATGTTCAAAAAAAGTGTAGAAGTATATTTCATATAGTACATATATATGTTGACAAGAAGGAAAATAAGACTAAAAAAAGTTTGCTTCATTAAGGATACGGAGAGGATGAAAGTGAAGTGTACATAATGTATATTATAACATATGTACATTTCACATATATATGAATAAATAAATATATGGTTTTGTTTTTTTGAATCATGGATATTTATTGTATATACATAAACGCATAGACACACGTACATTCATTCTTTGTTTAAATGCCATTCGATTTCTCTGAATAGCTAAATCCCATGTGTGCTTTTAATAAATGTACATGTATACATGTAGTTTGAATAGATAAGCATTTAGGATTTAAGAGGGAGCAAATGGTTATTTTATTGTATATACATACATAAATGAGAAATAAAAGTGGGTCAATGTTGTAAAAATTGACTTGAAAAGGAGTTTAATTTCACATGTTAAATTTTTACGTCCATTATTTTTGAAGGGGATTTTTTTAATGCAATTACATTTTTTTAAATAATGTTCAATTTAAAAAAAAAATTGATGATGTGACAATGTTTAGTAATTTGAAAAAATATATTTTTTCTACAAAATACTTTACATTATAGGGCCTAAGGGGCATTCCCCCATGTTTGTTCAAAATCAGTACATGTAAGAGGCATGCACTTTACAATAAAATATAGAAAATAGTTTATATATATATAGTAGAAACTCGGAAATCCACCATCTCAGTTGGCGACATATTTGGAGTTCAAAGTGCGGTGTGAGAAAAAGTATCTCACTCCTATGTAGTCTTACTTGAGATACTGGGTCGCCTTTTGAGTGTATTATATGGATTTAGGAGGGGGAGGGTACATCTAAGAAGAAAAAAATAAAGTTTTAACGACGTGGTTTTTTCGTTCAAAATGGGATCCAAATTAATTGCAAAAAACGATTGTAAGGTCCAATTTTAAAGAACTTTAACTCCAAGAAAATATACTATGCACTTTTTAAAATGAATTTCGTTTTGTGATCGTTTTTTTATTTTTATTAGATAAATATTTTACTTATTTACATTGGTTTAATCAAAATATAAAATGATTGTTAAATCCCATTTTGATTAGGTTTATTAATTGAGTTTTTTTTGTTTTTTTCTCCCACCATTTTTTTTTTGTAGTTGTTTTATCTATGTAGAGCCGATTTTTTTACGTTTCTAATACTATGACTGTGTATCAGTAATAATAAAGGTATACCTGAAAAATATTATTTTGAAATTGTTTGTAAAGTAGAATCTCGGAACTTGACCATCTCAGTTGGAGACATATTTGAAGTTTTGAAGCATAATGGCGAGAAAAATTTTGTCTCTCTGAGCTTAAATAAATTTTCAAAATCAACCCGACTAGCGTAACACTTGTAAGAGAAATAGATTTCGTTCTTTGGTCACATTCCGCCAGTTGTATTGGCTGTTTAAAAATTTGAAACTATATTAAGGATCTGCTCTTGCATTTAGTTGATTTTTTGTGATTTTGTACTTTTCAGCACAATAACCATAAATCCCTACAGATATGTATTTCTAATTTTAACTTATTATATAACATTAAACATATTTATCTGGAGTTTATGTGAAAAAGGGGAATGTTAAGGTAAAAACTAGATAGTACATAACGGATATATCCTTTTTATGTTATTGATTATAGAGATAGTTGATTCGAAATTTGACTGTAATTGTATTATGACGCTCCTTCCACAACGAATTAGTGTCGAGCAGATTCTACTGTACTTACTTTGATTCCCAATATAAGGTATATTTTATTTTATTTATTCATTAATGACGTATAAATTTTTTTGAATAGTTGTACATAATAATTTGATTATTCTTATATCTATAATTAGGATACTTCAATGTTCTAATAAAATATAATACTGTGACTTGCTTGGTTTATTATCATTTTAAAATCCACATTTGATTATATCCATGAGTATGACATTATTGTCAATGCATATTGTAATTAATAAAATTAAAAAGATAATAATTAAAAGAAAACTAATATAGGTATATATTCCAAAAAAAAGAGGTGTGGTCATATTTTAATAATAAATTACAAATAAAATATCCTAAAATACTTGGTTTTTATGCAAATAGCAATTGTTCATAGAAGATATGTGTCCATTAACATAAAATAAATCTTGAAACAAAAATCAAGTAAAGGAGAATATCCTCTTTTTTTTTTTTTTTATAGACATATTTGAATCAATTATAGGCTTTGTATTCAAATTTCGGGGATGGACTAAGATACCCAAGAATTTTAGCTTAATTTTAGAGTCTTTATTCGATTAAAGAGACTTATATAGGCCCCGATATGGCCTTTCAAATAAAAGCTATCTGTTTTAAATTCCATTATTTGTAATGATCGATTTTGGCTACATGCAATTTTATGGTGCGTCCCAAAGGATAATAAAATTATATTGTTGATAGATATTGACGAAAATTCGTTGTTGAAGTATACAAATGTAGTCCACATTCCATTTCTTCTAGCTTATATTTTTGTTGATGGTCCACATCTTATAGATGTAGTCAAAGCTTACATATATCGGTATGAAAAATGTTGCATTTTTCAGCTAGTCCGTTTTTTTGGAATATGTAATCTGAAAAAGGAATTGTTTTTCTCAGCTGCTGTAATTTTTATTGAGCCCCTGAATAGTGAACATCCTTTCCTAAATCGATTATAAAATATTCAAACCTAATTGAGCATTCGTGTGTACTAATACAAGAGAGAGAGAGTATCTTTAAAGTTTGGTTGTAGAGTTATAATTGTAAATCCTTGTTGTACTCCGATTAGAATTGAGTAAAACCTACAAATGTCCTTCCTTATTTCTTTCTTTCCATCTTCCTTGTCACAGCTGATTGCAGTTAATCTAACAAAAGTCATGACGGATAAGCTGCTCTACTCCAATATATTCTCAAAATTGGCGTGATTACCATGAGGATTTTTGGTTATTTAACATGCACAAAATACACACGATTTTAATAAGTATAAAAATATATACTCATCATTAACGACTTTATAAATGTATTTTGGAGGAATATAGAAACTTGTGCCCCCATCTTTTTTCTTGCAAATTTATCATAAAACTTTACGATTTAGTGTTTAACAATTACGTAGAAATTCAGGCAACGATAAAAGAAGAATATTGCGTAAAGAGATTTAAATATTGCTTTTTTTCGAGGATTTTTTTAATTGTTTACTCAATATTTCTCCATTCTTCCATATAATATTTATCTTTAACTTAATTGTGTCTAATATGTTACTTCTGAAATAAATACATTTGTTCTTTTCTTTACCTATGCTATGTATATGAAAAATAAATTTAATTTAATGGTAGTTAAATTTTTTCCCAACAGATTCACATTTTTTGAAAGGAATAATTTGATTAGAAAAGTTTATGGTATACATTCAAATACAGCATAAATATTTGCCTTTGTTTAAATTTCTGTATAGCATTCTCATAGTTTGAATGAGTCAAAAAATGTATTTTCATATGACAATGTACAACTATTTGTATAACTAATATATTATACATAGTTTTGAGATACTAAAATATCTTAATTAACTAGTATGCTCTATTATAAATTTAAAAAAAAAATGCTTCTAATAATTTTATTTCAATTTAAAAAAAAAACAAAAAAAAAAAACACCTGAGATTGATACTTACTTACTAGAGGTGTGTGAAAACTAATAATTCACAAGTCTGAGTCAAGTCAAAACTTAAGTCTCCCCCAATTTTTCATCAATAGAGACAAATAGCAGATCAATTTCAATATGCTTCATAGCAATTGGTAAATATTTTTTGAATCGCGTCTTAATGTATGGAAGGGCTAGTTGGTACATTGAGTAAGTTGGAACTCTTATATTTCAAAACTTACAGAAAACTATATTAGGGTATCATATTATTTAAAAATATATATATATATTTGTTTCAGCTTGATATTATTTACCAGCAGTGTGATGACGTCAATAAATTGCAAGTGTAAGTCAAGTCTTAATAAAGTATGAGTAAACTAAGAAAAATTATTATTTGGAAGGTGATGTGATAGTCTGTAGCTAGGGGCACAATATTAATAAAACGTAGCAAGTGTTCCTTCCTAATTTTTAATAAAATAAAATTAATAGCACCCTCAATGTGGGTAACATACTCATATTTTATCGATGTTAATACAGCAAAGTTTATCAGTATGTATGTATTAATCTTTGAACCAAATGGAGGCATTTTTGATCTAAGACATAATAATGTAGTCGATTTAGATCTAGCAGTGGTTTAGCATATAATAGCGAGCGTTAATACAGAGTGCACTGAATATAGGGCCCTCTTTTGTATATAATAAACATATTTTGAGCAAAAAATAATAATGAATTAGATTATCAATGAAATGTTGCGGGCGGGCGTTTAGAGGTAGTATTGAGGAACATTGTTTCTGTTTCTGTCTTTATTTTTTATTTGTCTTTTTATATCATATTTCATAAGCATTTACAGGATATGTTAAGATTGGAATTAAAGATAAACGCTGCTATGTTAAAATGAATTAAATCTTGATAATTATTTTTGTTAGTGAACGCTCTAGAGATTAATGTACTAATCAGTTGTCTCATCATAAAAATATATAGATATTTCAAAACTATCATTATTATTCTTTCATTTTTGAGGAGAGAACACAAATAAATTGATAAAAGTACTCAATAGTTTGGTGTGAATGGGCTTATGAGAAAAAAGAGACACACTAATGACTTTTTGCAGAGTTATTTTCTATATTAATAAAGCAAAGTTTGTCTCTTTGCCAACGCCTTATTACTCTTGGCTTACAAAAGTGCTACAGGGAAATTTTACACGTCATTAAAATTATTTTTTTATCCTAATTAAGGTTTCAAGTGACATCTTAAGCAATGTTGCTATATATTTGTTTTTTTCATGTGCATTGTTTTGATTTGATCAATATTGGACGAAAAGTGAATTAAAAGGAATCAAAAAGGCTAATGGTTTAGGATCTTCTCAGGCATTATTAGCGTGACCTTGAGAAAATTCTGGAGCATCAGGATGACCAAGGAGAATGGGAAAGGAGTCAAAATGAAGGCTGGAAGCGGAGAAATGGTTTGAAGCGAGATGACACATTTCTCAAGTCCGTTGAGGCAAAATAAAGGAAGATCCAACACCATCAATGTGTCGCTTGGCTGACAAGTTTAACCTGGACAAAATCACCATCAGGAGCAATTCATGATGACCTCGCCCTTAAGAGCTTTGTTAAGATAACAATACATCCCGTTACCGACAGGATGAAGGCCTTAAGACTTGAAACATGCAAAAAAAAAGTCCTTAATTTCTTGAAGAGTCATCCAGGTTTTGAAACGTAGAAGCGACAGATTTAAAGCAACATCACCTGAGGAAGTCCAAGGTACTTTCAGCATAAAGAATCTGGCCCAAACAATCTGATTAGGAGTCGTGGCCTCTGATGGGAAGAAAATCGATCCCTTCTTCTTCAATCCCGATGAGAAAATCGGGGCTTAAGCCTCCTATAAGGTCCTGAGGTGGAAAATCTTGCCCTTGCCTGAAGGCTAAATATCCTGAGACCCAAGACAGTACCCCCAATCAGCATTGACGACACAGAACTTCTACAAGGGCTACTTTGCTGACTTCTGAGACAAGACTGTCTAGTTCTGATATCAGTTCTCTCGACTTAAGTGTGTGGAGTGTCTTAGAGAGTAAGGCTGGAAAGGCATTTCACAGAAATGTGTAGGAGCTCAAGGCTAGAATCAAGAAGCAATGAGCAACTATGTTGTGGGAATATGTGCCAAGTACCGACCTTTTATGGAGGATTTGATAGAGGCTGGATACGACCATATTGAATAATTCTTGCCAAGATTGATTCCTAAAAGTTTTTTCAAAAACATTTTTCATTATGTTTTTCGTATATCAAGTTATTAAGGTTTTGGTTTGGTTCTTGATCGCGGAAAATTTCCCTGTCGTACTTTGTAGTTCCAGATGGTGTTGGAAATTTAGAAGTATACATATACCAAACGTTTCTATCTTAAAATATATAGTTTTACAGGATTATAGGGAATTTAATCACGAGATAGCTCATTGTACTCAATTTACCGTAAAGAATGATCACATTGAAATAAAGAATATTTTAAAGGTATTTTTTAAACAGAATAATTTCGATACATATACTAGTTAATTTCAAATTTTAGTATATGAATTATATTATAGTTTTATTCTGATTTTTATTGTAGTTGAAATGAATCAAAATGTGATAAAAGAAGAGAAAATTCAATTGATAGATAAGATCGATTGAATGATATTGATCTTATCTAATTTGATGTATAAAAATATCTTAACTTTATTCTTAGTTAAGTTTGTTTAAAAATTGTACTATTCCCCCAATATATTTGTAATGTACTGTTAAAACTTTAAATTTTAACTGTCGATAACACAAAACGAAATTCGTACTAATATTGAACTATCATATCAAATACAATTTCTTTATTTAAAAAGATACTAATTATTTAATATTATATAAGTAATGGGCTAAAAATTTATTAGTTCTCTGTACGGTTAAATTTCCTTACATTAAACTTTCTACAAGAGAAAAGGATAAACAAATATGTTTTTCACATTAAACATATATTAGGATAAACGAACTAATATTTTGCAAGTTTTCTCAAATCAAGGATATCAAAGTAAAAGTCAAGTTTCAAATCTTTCAACAATTTATAAATCAACCTCTGCTTCTCAACTCAAACTTACTTTTCTTTCAAATCCAAACATGAAACCTTCATGGTATTTTTGAACACTCTAAGACAAAAAATCTTATTTTAACCATTTAAAGATTAACCTTGTAAAATATTTCAAATAAGTTTTTACGTATCAATGAATAACTGACCAATTTTTCAATGAAACTATATGCTTCATTTTTACAATGACCGTAAATATGATTTTTTTCTATCACTTTATTAAAATAAATAAATATTACTGAAGCTAAATTATTTAATTTTCATTATTAAATAGAAAAAAACAAGTAAAAATTAAATTACACCGTTTAAAGCTTGTGAAAAAAGCAACAACATTATTTGTCAAGAAGTTTGGGCTCATTACGTCATGAATTTGTGATGTAAATTATGTTAATTATCTTATTTTTACCTTTGTAAATTAATTAAAGAATATAATCTGCATGGAATAAATAAATATTGAAAATCATATACCTTATTAAGTTGAGTATTTAATGAATTAAACAAAAAGTTGTTGAAATTTAAAAGAAAAACATCCATTTTGGATTTATATTTTTTTTAAATCTGTAACTCTGAATCAATGCGTTATTATTAATAATAAAAAAATTAGTATGGGGATTTTTTTGGAGCTTATTCATGTTTTAAAAGAACTTTGAAAGAGTTCATAAATGTAACATAGTGATTAAATACTTTTTTTCAACTAGGTATATAAACACCACGTCATAAATTTTTGAAATATCGTAGGATCATAATTTTATGGTACTTTTTTTTAATTTTAAAAATACTTTTCTTTAACAAGAGGTTTGTTGAGAACAACATTCATATGCTTAAGAAAATAACTTTAAAAAGTACATTTTTCTTCTTCCTTACATGAACAATTATCTCTTGTCTTTCAAAAAAACTGTTTATCAAAATGTGAAAACTAAAGGGTCTTAAAAATGATATCGGTAAGATAGTTAAAAAACTAAATTCAACTATGTTCATTAACAAAATCTTTTATTTGAAGACAACTTAATAAGAATTTCTTTAATAGGTATATATTTTGTCTATTTTGTACAAATAAAAATATAAAATTATAATTAAGTATGTTTTTTTTTCCTCCAACGGTTTAAAACTTACTGTTTAATTATTTCATATCTTTCTTTTTTTAATGCATACACGCGGATTTCCTGCAAAAGATTTTTCCTTGTTATCTTTTTTTTTTTTTTTTTTTATTTAACCAAAAGAAATCTTGCATTATGTACGAACAAAAAGCTCTACACATGAACATTTTTGTATTTTTATTTATTTGATAAAACTAATCTGCTAGTTTAAAATGGAATTGTATGCAATATTTAATGTATGTAGGTCAATTGCTGAATTATAAAATAACATATGGTACCATACACATTTGGTGTCCTTATTATGCTATACATATGTACAATTCTATTGTTTTATGGAAGATTGAACTACCCAAATGATGTCTTTTTATTATTAAAAAGTTTCTATTTATTCAGTTATCAGATTTTATCAGTATAAAGAATAATAATATTAAAATATAAATTAAAATCTTATTTGATTTGATAATTTGATATTGAGCGATTTAATTTTTTTTTTTTCATGTATAGACAGTAAAAATAACATTTTTTACTATGGTTATTTAAGATATCATGTAAATTTGAATCAGAATCATTTTTAAATTAATTCTTTTATTAAATTTTATTATTACAAGACAATACCTCAATAAGTCTAGTATAAATCTGTTTAAGGTGTTTCTAATCTCTATCTTACATTAAAAGACATTTCTCTTGTGTGTAACTAATTCATATTTAATCAATTAGAGATCCATGAAGTATTTGTAATCGATGTTGAGTTTTCAAAAAAATCCTTTCGAAATTTATCAGCTTTCATACTCTATATTATTGGTTACGATACGACAACAATCAACTAGAATGAAGGCAAAAAGGCAAAGGGCTGCAGACCTTTCTGGACCCATCACTCTGTAAAGGAGGTCACAATATTCTGAATTGCTCTGTTGAGCTTGTGTGTAATTTCAGGAGGCTCATTAGCAGGAAGACAGGAAGTGGACATAAAAAGATTTTCAGTGAAGACTTCCTTACCCGTTTGGAATTTGAAATTGAAGTCTCAAAACCTCAGCATGAAGGTGTTGACCAAGGACCTCAACGTCAGTCAAAGGATTATCAGGAATACAGTCAAGAAGCTTGGGACTCTTTTTATGTCTGTAGATGGGGTAAGATCATAAGAACTCAGGCTTGGTGCAAAAAAAAAAACCTAACCTATTTCGGGCCTCCAAACTTATGGTCGTCTCCTCATCAGACTGCCTGTCTTCTGGACTATGGAATATGTTACTTCAAATATCGGAATTAAACAAAAAAAAAGCAAGTATTATATCCACATTTAATTATACTACCTTAAATCCATTTTCCCCTTCAAATAATCTTCCTACTACAGTCATTGAATCTGTTTCCAAACTCAAGCACTCATATAAGCCTAAGCTCTTGTCCTCTCTCATCAGTCAAAATAAGAGGTGTATAAAATATGTCCTAAAAACATGAGAGAAGCTTTTTTAGTTGGCAATCTGAAAAAAGTTTTTTTTTTTCAGTCCAATGTAGTGATCATGATTATTTAATTCCTTAAAATTAATATCTTCAAATTGTGCAAATCATACCTTTCAATTGAAAAACACCTTTCCTTTCTTTTCCACGTGATTTAAGTACATTAATCTTGTGACGATAACAGGACGACTGAGAGAAAAAGGATTAACGTGGAGGAATAAGACAAGGGTAGATTTACACTATATTGTCGTACATAATATACTACTCTAAATACATAAAAATGACTGACAATTTATACTATCAATATATGGAAGAGTACTGCATAATACATATATAGAGATAAAACATTAAATAACAATAAGAACAAAAATAAGAGCGGAAGGAGGTAGGAAAAAAGAACCTGCACAGCCTCATCAAAAAATTATTATATATATTGGATGTTCCTAATCCTTCATTCTTAATAGCAAAAAGATTAACTTTAATAAGATAAATGAAATAAGTCTTTTTAATTGAATTGAAGAGTAAAGAATTAATTTCGATTTAGAAAAGTCCAAAGTGAATAATATAACAAATTTTTGATGATTTTTTTGCATATTCAACCTTCGTATTGTAATCTCAATATTCACTTTGGACAAGAAGCATTTGCTTCTAAACATTGTCGTTAATATTTAATTCTAAATCCACCAATGGATTCTTTTGTATATATTATCTTAATAATGAGGACAATTCTTGAGAGAGGTCATAACAAATAAGCCAAACATTGCCGTCCCATAATACACAATTTACAACACACAGTCTATGAATGACAAAATAAAAGTGGATCTACTGCTATAAATATCATACCCTTGATCCAAACATCATTCTTTATATACAACTTCACCAAGGTTAATAAAAATACAAGGTTATACCATAACGCGTGTACGACTGATGTTTGACTTCCAACACGCTTTTATTTGTGAAGTCATAGGGTGTTAGTAGTAGCATGTTTTCTCTAAATCTGTTTTTCTTCCCAGAAGTCTGTACGATAAATTAAATTGGAAATTCTAGTAATATTGACATCATAGACTATGAGTAGTTGCGTGTTTTGTCCAAATCAACCTATCTTGCCAAGCAGTGGGTACGATACAAGCCCGATTACATGATGGTCTAACCTTGTCTTTCTATCAATCTCGGAACTTCCCTATACTATTGACTTTGGAAAGGGATTGCTTTAAGATCATAATTAGATGTAACTCTTCTTTGAACAAAAATAACATAGCCCTTCAATAGGTTCTGCAGAAAATGTTTGAGATTTTATTTTATGTTATTAATATTTCAATTGTATGAGGGATTAACTTACTTATATTGTTTATGTATGAACCCATTTTTCAAATAATGAGCGTATACTGCAGGAACTCTGGATTTTGCAAAAACCATGAGGAAAGAAAAAGTTGGGAGACAAACTCTCCATCCACTGATTTTGAATTTTATCTTTTGATCTTCCCTATTCATGGCACCAAAATGTCCGAACAATAGATTTCATGATTGAATGAAGAAATAGAAGGCATTTCTATGCATTGATCTTGCCAATAATAAATACATTGGCAATTAAAACAAGGAGCTTTTGTTTCCTAATGTACCTAGTGTTCCTAGAGAGCAAGAACAACCTTTTTTGAGATATTTCTTAATTCCACATCCACATTAGAAAATATGACTTTTCTATGCTCTGAAGTTCAGATATCAGAGATATCGTCAATAGATGCAGAAAAAATCGGGTAATTTTATGACGAAATTATAACACATAAATCAATAGAACAGTCGAAACATTGAAAATATTAGAAAAATAATAATTTAAGATTACCCATTTTAGAAACCTTATCCTACTAACATGATTTTTCACTCATGTTTATAATTAAGGGGCGGTGTTAATTTATAAAAATGAGCAAATTAAATTGTAAGCCAACTTTTCGTATGCGAGACCATATTTCTATTTCCATATTTCGGAGTGCTACAATCTGTTTTTCTTCAAAATAAAAAATAAGGAGGATATCCTTATGTATCACTTCAGAAAAGAGACTTTAATCATACATTTTTAATTAAACAACATTACTTCAAAATTCAAACTTTTGAAATTCACCAACATAATTTTAAAAATTAAACTTCCAAATCCCTTTAAAAATAGAAAATGTTGTTTAAAAAAAGTCATTTTAAAATGGCTATGGAGGTCAAAAAACGCCCATTGAGGTCTGAAACTTTACTAGCATAGCTTTTTCATTAAAATAGCACGGAATATCAATTATCGAGTCACCCTACTACACATGTTAAAATAAAAACTTAGAAGAAATAAATGTTTTTGTGCCTTTGACATTTATATCACCTTAAAAATGTACTTTATAAACCTGAAATGTTATAAAACTATTGCTTTAAGCATAAAAAGATTTATTGATCAGTATCCATCTTGAAATAGAGATCTTCTCCTAATTCGACGGAGTTTTAGGAGAAGAATAGAATGTTAATTATGTTGGTTTATCTTGACACAAATAAGACAGACAGGGTGAGAGAGATTCTTCAAGTATTTTTCCGTAGAAAATACCTTATTCTTATGGGTAGTTGACATTGGATGCTTGACACTCGAGTTATATACAAGTTTTCCCTTCAATAATACAGTATGTCCAAAAATTGATGGTGGTATTAAAAATATCCGTTTTATAGTTTTAAAAAAATATATTTTTGGTTGGAATAAAATGAAATTTGGCTGATACAATCATTAGGGAACATTGAATTTATGTGATGCAATAATTTTCGATGATTACATCATACATCAGTATAAAAGGGCTCAGAAAACACCACAAGATGTTGGTTGAAATAAAATATCCGAAATGGTGAGAGAGCACTCTTTGGAGACATATCCCAAGGCTGTTGGCATGATAGAGGATGGATCAAGCCAGAGAGACGTTGCTCAAAGGTTACAAATTCCTTTGAGGACCATGTAGAATTGGTGTAAGAAAAGTAAGGATGGACAAACCCTTGCAAATCAGAAGGGTCGATGAAGGAAAAAAAGCTCCCAAACTGGTGTTTTCAAAATCTTTGGCCAGAAAGGGGCAATTTACAAAGAAACTTGCAGCAAGATTGACTTCAAAGGGCTGTCCAATATCCAAGTCATCTGTCCACAACGACCTGAGGCACTTTTTGAATGCTTTGCCATACAAACCTCGTTTGCATCCCAAACTTTCAGAAAACCAAAGGAAAGCCCGGCTTCAATTCTGTCGTGAGCAGAAACACTGAACTGCAGATTACTGGAAATTGGAAATGTATCCTCTTTAGTGATGAAAGTCCATTTGAGCTACTTCATGTCCCAAATTCCCAAACAGATCGGGTTTGGCCAAGAGATAAGGGATATATACTCCAACTGTGAAATGTCCTCTGAAAATTCAGGTTTGGCCTTTATCAGCCACCAGACAATGTCAAATCTTCACCTGATTCCACGAAACCAAACTGTAACGGCCGAGTACTACGTAACGAAGATCCTTAGCAAGTCTCTGATGTCAGATTTGTCTCGTACTGAAAAAACTGGACCTTCTTTGAAGAGGAAAATGTTGTTTGACACATCAAGAGCCACTTTCCAGTAGGATGGTGCCCCTGCTCACCACTCCAAAAAGGCACAAAAGTGGTGTTCAGACAACTTGGATTCCTACCAAAACTCCTGATTTGTCTCTCATTGAAAATTTGTGAGCCTTGGTTCAGAGGGAACTCAATGAAAATTCACCAGCAACTTCAGAGGATGAATTTTAAAAAAAACTTACAAAAGTTTGGGAAAAAATTTCTCCCGATACTTTGAATAATCTGTATGAAAGTATGCCAAAAGACATAAAAAAATGTATTAAGCTTAAAGGTCGTCATATTGGGAAGTAAATAAAGTTTTTCGGGGAAAAAATCACTTGTTTAGGTTATTTTATGATTTTTTTTTTAAACCACCATCAATTTTTGGACATATTGTAATGCACAGATAGAGAACACGTTTTCCAATTGTGTTATTACAATTGAATATCTCAATTCATCAATATTTTTTATAGTTTTTTGTTGGATTTTGGTTTTCTACTTTTCTTATGCCTTTATTAGGATTCAGAACACTGATTGGCTGAACTTGAAGTTGATGTTATTTAGCTGTGAATAATTAAATGAAGAATACTCCCATAGCTGGAACTAACTACGATATATTTTTCTCTTTTTAGAGGGAAAACTTACAAGAACAATAAAGATTGTGAATTCCACAAAATATCGCAAAAATTTGAGTTAAACTAATCAGCATTAAGGATCCTGGGAAGCACTGAAGAAAAGTAAGAAATTGACAGCTAACGAAAAAACAGAGATGTTCTTGAAGATTTAGCGATTCCATTGCGGTTCCCTACAAAATCAACTTGTCTGAATGTGGTCCATTTTTTCTTAAAAGTTAAAACACCACTGATCTACATGATATATGGTGCTTCAAGACCAAACTAAGCTAAAACGATTTTGTCTCAAAAAACTATAGAATGGATTTGTATTTTTCAAATCAGTATCTTTTATTTCTATTAATAAATTTATATTAAGACTGTTTCAGATAAATCATATTTTTAGCGCTCTATAAAAGCTTTTTGCAAAACAATGTATAAGACTGGATATCGCATG
Source organism: Lepeophtheirus salmonis (assembly GCF_016086655.4). Classification (NCBI taxonomy): domain Eukaryota; kingdom Metazoa; phylum Arthropoda; class Copepoda; order Siphonostomatoida; family Caligidae; genus Lepeophtheirus; species Lepeophtheirus salmonis. Next base: position 24,106,982 of record NC_052144.2, read on the forward strand.
TTTCAAAAAACTTAATTTCTTGCCTGAATTAAAAAAATAATCGCATTAGTTTGCTTAATAACATCTATAACATACAAATAATGTTATAGTTATGATAACAGGGATCGTAAAAGATCTTTTAAATTTTTTTTAGTTTTCTTATTAAAATGAGAAATCATTTTGGCAATTTGAGCCCAATTATACCTCAAAAAAAAAGGTCTTGAAAATATAAATCACTCTAATCAATGTACATGGATGAAATACTAACTTGTTGAGGTGATAAGTTTTGAAATGAAATGGTCCGAATTTATTTTGATGCACTTCACATATTATATTATAAATATACTTATATATTAATCTAATATTCAATCAATTGTAGATTGAGTAAATTTATATTGGGTTCGCCCATTACGATTTTTTCTATCTTAGTATAATTTAAATTATAATTAAGTGTTTTTTTCTTTTATTCCCAAAGGTTTCTAATTGAGGGTTTTTCATTTCTCATGCCACTTTCATATATTTTTTGTAGGGATGTACGGATATTACCCGATTCCAAAACCATCTTTATTAACGATTGTGATACCAATTCTTTATTAATATTATCTATAAATGAATTACATAAAGAATGAAGAAAAGGGTTTACTTTTTTTAATGTTTAACATTTTATTAGTTAGAGCTTCACGTAAATAGTTTGAAATTGTAATTATTCGAAGAGTTAGCTTCTCTCCATACTCCGAAGTCTGTTTATTCCTGAATGGACATAATTTTTTTGGCAAAAATAGCGTTAAATTTAAAAAAAAAAAAAAAAAAAATCTTTAAAGTTTTTAATTTAAACCCCATAAGGCTCATTAGACCTATTCAAAAATACTACTTTGAATTTTGATATTTTTCTGCATTTTTCCCCATGCTTTAAGATGTGAGAAGCACGAAAATTATTTTTTAGGGATTTAAATATGTTCTATACCCTGACTCATCGGCCTACAAGTTTTTCCAAAATACCTTTTTTTGATGATTTTGTGTAGTTTTGAACAAAAAATATAGATAAAATACATCATTGAATGCCAAAAAAGACATTAAGCTAAAATATAACTATTTTTGAGTAATACTTTTTATATATTTTATTATCTAAGTATCAAGATTACCCAGTGCAAAGAAGGTAAAGGGAATCATCTAGGTGGTGCGCGTACCGCAGTACTAAAATTATATACGTCCTTCTATCAATGTTTTTTCTCCTATATATAGCCATCTTTTGCGGAAACGATGTTAATATTTTGAAAAGATTAGACTTTTATCTCAAGTTCTTTTTTCATTACAATTTTTTTAATACGAATTTAAAAATCAGAATGATATACATTTTATATATTTTCTTAGAATTCTATAAATAAAAGCGTAAAAATCACAAAAAGAGATTATTTTTATTATCCATATATTTATTGAAGAAATTCTTTTTTAAACAATCAAATTATTATTATTGCACTTATTATGTGTTAATATTATAGAAATAAAATTTTTATGCTGAACCCCTAAAGATAAGAGCCCTTAGTCTAAGAAATAGGTTATTCTTTACTATGATCCTTACTCTTTGTATTTTATTGGTGGACCATTTGAAATAATAAAATTAGAATTTTGTTTTGCTTAATAATCTATAGAATTTCGTAAGCATAGGTATCAGCATTATTGACCTAATTCTAATACTTCAAAAGAGGCCGATTTTTGCTGATTCTGATTCATCGGTAATACCCAATTTTCTTTTTACATTTGTAGTACCATTTGCACGCTACAGCACATATAAAGACAAAATTGATTAAGGCATTAAAATTTATCAATAATCCATTGGATAAAAAATATTTTTTATTCGGAACCTAAAGGAAAAATAAGTGACTCCGATATGATTTTTCCGTATATAAAGAATCTATCTTATTATTTTTCTTCAAATATGATGTGGATGTTGTTTTGTTTTTTTTGTGTAAAAAAGGGGTGAAATCATCGTTAGATTGATTTTATTTTTTGTGATTGAGTGATATCTCTAATATCTATGGTGGAGTGTATTACAACCGAAATATTTTCTGTAAGTCCCAAAGCGCCAGATTGGCTCATTGCTCTTAGAATGAGAGGAGAAAATGACTTTTAGGGGTAGGTGATAGAATCAAAGTATCTCACGATAATATTTTCATGCAGATCAAAAAGGATTGCACTTTCTAAAGGTCTAAACAAAAGATTCGTGCTATATGGACTACATGAACTTTTTCACCTCTTTAAATTTCACGTTTTTGTTGTATAAAGTAGACTTCCCCGCATCTTTAATAACTTTTATGTTTTTTTTACATAACTGAAGAAAACATCATTCTTTATTAACTTATTTTTGATCATTTTAAACAACATTTGGCCAATTTCATAAAAAAAAATAAAAAAATATGACTGGGAAGTAAATTTTTGAGAATTTTAAGTATAATTTGTAGTGCCTACAAATGATTAATAAGAATATTTCAATTATATAAACAAAAAATAATTTGTTAAAAAATCGTTTTGTAATTCAGAATCAATTTTGGCGAAATTAATTATAGTTTGCTTTTGTGATGAAGTGCAATAGATATCAATTTAAATTAAAATTGTAATGGGTATTTAAATCCTTGGTCCTTATTTATATTGAAATCAATTGACTCATAGATTTTAAATTCACTTTAAATCTGAAAACTAAATTCATTTACATCATTATTTTTTAATGGGTGTGTTTTTAAATAAAAAATGACTTTTAATTTTTTTTAATATGTCTACTACGTGAATACAGTACAATACTTTGATGTTGATTAGGGTAAGGAGATTCACTTGAAAAGTGGTTCTACTCATCCATTTTCCTTTTGGAGACAATTTAAAATAAAACTACCGTGTTTTCAATTAAAATCTGAACACTAACTAATTAAATAATTAATGAAGTTTTAGCAATTAAAATTAATTATTATTTCGATATATTAAAGCATATGCAATTAGTTATCAAAAAAAAAAGAAGAAGAGCTATCTTGCTTACGTACAAGTCGAGAAAATTACAATTCAACGTCATCGGCGAGTTTTATTCGCACACTTCATCAATCTGGCGTCTCCATAACCGAACCACCGTCTATGCCGTAAGCAAGTCCACAACGTTGGGGAGGAAGAAAAACACTCCCAAAACGGCAAAAATGAACACGGAGGAGTTTAAGAAATCAGCCCAGGCCAATCTCCTCAAATCCATTAGTGCCCATGTAATTGATGTCGGGGTAAAACACCAAACCTTACAGAGAGCTATCAAAAGAATAGGTGGAAAGATTCTTGTCAGGGTGACAAGGCCACTTTTGACAACATCAATTAAAAGCCATCTTCTCCTTTGCAAGACTCTTTAGAATGAGTCTTTTTAGTTCTTTTAAACTCTTTTTTGAAAATGCAGCCATGATGCCAAGCCCTTCGACTACACCTTGGCATGTCGAGGGGAAATCCTAAAGTGTCCGTCATCAAAACACCTCAAAGCTACTGTCAGCCAGTACTGGGATAATATGACATCCTCAATGTGTGCCAGTCCTTCCCCTACCACCTGGAAGCCATCATTGCATCTAAGGGTGGTTGTATTAATAATTAAAAGAGCTCAGACACACATCTATTTAAAATTATTGGTTTTTTTCAAATTCTACGGGTAATTATTTAATTATATCTTGTTGAAGTTTAAAATTCAAAGTGTTCGGATTTTAAAGGAGCACTCGGTACTATTCACAAAGAATGTAATTATTTTTTATTATTTTTCTTATAAAAATACCTTATAAATTCTTATTATACATAATATAAAATATATTTAAATGAACAGTTACATTTAGAGATTGATTGAAGCTTTTAAGAGTGACATACTCAGTTTTTTTATACAAAAACGAAATATGTTGTATTTACCTTTAATATAAAAGTAAAAAAATGTTTTTATACTATACTCAATTATAACAGTAATTGACAGATTAATTCTCAATCAGTAATCAGTTTTTACGAATCAAATCTAGTTTTTGATAATTTACGGGTTTCATTTAATTTAGAGTATTTGGTTTTTTATTAAAAAAATCCCAATTAAGGATTATCTCTTTGGCATTAAAAACAGTGCTTACATGATTTCCAATATTTTATCTAAATTTTCAACGATTGGTCTTCAAACATTGACATCAGAATTACCGGAACGGAATAGACGAAAACAAAACTGCACGTAATTGCCTTTTTACGATATATATTATGACTTATTTGTTATGTAAATCTTATCTTTATAACGCCATTTACCATAAAGCAATTGTTCCTTTACAACACAAGATACACATTACTAAACCCTTGTATTGGAAAAATAATGGATAAGGTTTTCTATAAAAATATTCAATGCTCATGTTATAAAATTTCAATTTGTATCTAAAGATATAATAAGTAATAATTATTTTAACCTTGAAGTAGAAGGGGGATTATTTTGTAAACAATACCACCTAAAGGGAATATGTCTTTTTAGTTATATTTAAAGTTATTTTAGAAGCGTATTACTTTTCTTAGTATTCCAGTCAAAAGTTTTTTATTGTAAAAATTTGTACTTAATAATTTTCTACTACTTTAATAATAACAAACCCATTAAAGCCAATAAATAATAAGACAATTTGAAAAAAATCGGGATATAATTTTTCCATTTATGATTGAAATAATAGAATATTATATTTATAAAATATCAAGAAGATCTCTTTTATCATAATGGGATACGATTAATCAAATAAAATATACCAGAATCATAAGTATTCAAATATAAAAAGATGTATATGATTTGAAGCAATATTTGTTTTAATGTTTTGGATTAAGTCATGAAAATTATAAAAAAATATTCGAGTATGTTAATTTTGTATTTAAATGAACAAAATTTTAAAAAAAATATTATAAATAATAATATGTTTGATAATTATCATCATAGAAGCAAATGTATGTGTAGCCCAAAATTGCATCTGGGCCACTCAAATTTCCCCTTTACAAATTTGACCTTTGCAACTTCTTAACTGTGATACAAACACAAGAAAGTGAAGGTCTTATTAGCATTCGCTATCGGCTTCTCTCAAAATTAGATGGAAACTCTGTCAATATAACTGAAGAATATTAAATCAAGTAGATATAAATTACTAAATTCACATATTAATTTAAAACTATATTCTACCCTTTTGCTTTGAAAAAGAATATATTTGATAATAGCTCTGAAGTCTTGTTAAAATAATATCCAGGATCACAAAATCATTTCTATTTGAAATTTAATATGTAGACCTTACACTTAACGAGATGTGTGCCTTTTCCAAGAAGCCATAATTTAAAATTAAATAACCCTCTTGATTCAAGCTAGACTTTTGAGAAAGGTGCATCCCAAGTAAATAGTTTACATATATTTTTATTGTTGATATATGCAATATTAAGTAAAGTACTCCAGACGACAGATAAACAGAAATTGTTTAATAAATATTTCATATAGATTGAAAATTTATACTGATATATAACATACATATATGTGTAGTTATAAATATTTAATATAACCCCTGTAGTGGGTTAGTTTTGTACACCCTAACTAATTGTTTCTATACATGAATTAATAATGATCAGAGAGCAATAAATAATTGGAGTCAAAATACTAACAATTTGCCTTGACTATGGGATTTTTGATAAAATAGTTTTGAAATATAAACCGAATTTGAAAAATATTTCTTTATAAGCATATTTGGAATTTGCTTTTTAAGGATTTTGTCAGGGCGAATTTTTGTTCAACGGGAGATTTTTTCAATCTGTGTTTTTATACTGTTACTATAGAATATACATGCATAAAGCATATATAGATTTATGTACAGGTTAGGACAGCAAAACGTGGACTGTTAATAAGTGTATATTTTCTCATTACAATGAAAAAGTTTAGTGATTATTTTTTGATATTCTATTTCAACCGTCTTTTTTAAATAAACAAACCATTCTAATCATATAGTCGTTACATCATTATAAGCGAGCAACAGGCAATAAGGCAGCGCATCTCAGATCTCTATGATACTGGAGTTGATGTGATGAAGGTTATGGACATTGTAATTATTCTAGAAGCATGGTTTTTAAGTTGTTCAGGATATTAAAAAAATGGAGAAGACCTCTCCAGGATGTCAGGAAGTGGAGCGCATAATTCAAAGAGTGATGAGAAGTTCTTACTATGGTTGAAGAAGAATATAAAGAAGGATCCCACTAAGTCGATGAATTGTCTCTCTGTGTCTCCTAGGGCCATCAGGAAGGCTATAAAGTACAACTTGGAAATAGTTTCTTTCACATGGATCCCATGCCACCCTCTGAAAGAGGGCATAAAAGCTGGAGAGGTGCAACAGAATTCTTACATAGATCAAGGTAAATGGATCAATTGTGAAAAAATTTCTCGTACAAGAAGATTTTCACAGTTGATCAATTCAACAACCACCGGAACAACCGCTGGCTTCCGGAAACAAATGAAGAGTTTCTATGGATTTACCATAACAAGTATCCGGCCCAAACAATGGTCCTCGGTGTTGTGGCCTCTGATGGAAAGAAGATACCTATTTTCTTTTTCAAGGCTGGACCGAATATCGGCCAGGAGGCCTACTATAAGGCGCTTAGGTACATCATCTCCTCATGGCTGAATACCGGGTTAACAACGTGTAGACTTCATACGTACGCCAAGTGCCAAAAGTTCTTGTCAGATAGCATGGCTCGATTCTGGTCCAAAGAAATATGGCCCCTTTCTCACCAGATCTTAGCCCACTGGACTTTTCTATATGTAACCTTTGGAGAGGGAAACCATCAGGGCCTCACACCCAAATGTGGACTCACTGAATTCCTCCATAGTGGTTGCATGGGAAAACTTGTCAGATGAATTTGTCATCTACTTCTGCATAACATTCGGGCTATGTGTAAAGATTGTGATTGATAATGAGGGGTGCCATATTGAGGGAAAATAGTTTTGCAAAAATCTTGTCTACATGTTTTTTTTAATATTGTTTTATTACCAATAATTGAAAATATAAAATGATTGATGTATCTTAATCCATCTCTCGAGTCTACGTTTTTCTGCCCTACCCTGTATATACCTATAAGTATACAGTAGTAACTATTCAATTACCATTATCTTTCAAAAACTATAGTAATAGTCTCAAATAAAAATATAGCATTTAATAAATATCAATGGGTAATTTTTATTTTAATTAAAATAAATTATCAATAATTATTTAAAAATTAGATACATTTTTTATCCTTTAACTAATCTAATGCAATGTATAAAATTAGTTTCATCACTAATTTTTTTTTAGTAAATTCGATATTATTTTATGTATATATAAAATATTTAAAAAATGTAAATTTAAAGATGTATTTTTGATTTTTTATGAGTTAGTATTTTTATAATCTTTGACAAATTTATAGTTATTTTCAAAATATTTTTTTATTAAAAAAATCATTATACAAAAATTAATGTTATTCAGTATGTACACATAGATAAAATAAAATAAAAATAATATTTAAATGCATTTATGTCTTTAAATAAATATATTTTTGTTTATATGGACTTATTTATTTTTTCCATCTAGTGAAGCTTAAAGTACTTCAAAAATACGTAAAGAGATTCCATGTTTAAAAAATAAAATATTTATACTACAAGCTTTGTAACTATACATTTTTATACTTAAAAGACTTTAAACTTAACCTCAAACGATATTGCAGTAAAGCAGAAGTGTCAGAGGGTGAAAGATGAACAGTTATTGTTTATACCATACATAGTTTTACAACAAATTGTTTTTGAATGTGGTTTGTTAAATGCTGCAACTATCCCGTAGCTTCTGGACTGTTGTAATAGATTAAAAATATAAAATGACCAATCAAAAAATCATTTTAAAATTGTTATTGAGTTCTTTAAAAAACTTTTAGTAACTTATTTGTATTATAGAAAATCAATATTTTTTTTAGCAGTATTTATAATATACAGAATGCACTCATATAAATTTCTTCATACTGAAACAAATAAATTTCAATATTTTTATATTTATTTCAAAACATGGTGAAATAGTTTGGAGCATGGAGCAATCTTTTATGTATGTAGTATTAGTTGGAATGAGGTATTGTAATGGTGAAGAAGCAAAGTTTAAACACACTCTACAAGGCTGTTGATTTGCTTGAAGGAGACAAAACACAAGAGCAACTTGCCCATGATATTGAAGTATCCATTATCAATGTGAAATGTGGTCACCAAACAAAAGACTTGTAAGGAGCTCTAAAATGAAACTTGCCAGAGGGAAAATGAAGAAACTTTCAAGAGCAGCTAAAATTACCTTTATAAAATCCCTTTTCAAAAAACATCAATATACAAGGAAACTCAGGAGGAATGGTCATCGTGTGTCTCATGAAACTGCATTAGAACACTTGACCAATATCTCAAATGTCTCCACTACAAGCCCCAGCTTCAGCCAAAATCAACCAAATTTCAAAAGGAAAAACACCTTAAATTCTGCAAGGAGAGAAGACGTAGAGACATTATTGAGTGGAATGAGGATTTTTTTTTCCTGATGAGTCCCATTTCAAATGTTCTGCCATCCTAATCTGCAAACTGATCGATTATGAACTTGTAGAATGGAAGACGTTGAGCCCAATGAAACTGTGAAATTCCCACTGAAAATTCAAGTATGAGCTCAAAACACTGACTGAGTTGCATATTATGCCACGAGGGTAAACTGTTACAGTCAGATGCTATGTTGAGTAACATCCCATAGAAGTCTCTTCTGCCAGAAATACAAAAAAGTAGAAAAAATGGAGAAACTTAAGTAGAAATTTTTTGAATGACATGTACAAGGCGATTTTTCAGCAGGATAGGCGTTACTCAACACTCCCAATTGGAACTGGATTGGATTCAAACGAATATGGATTCATTTTGGCTCAAAGGTATAAGGCCTAGCAACAGTCGAGATTTATTATCAATTAAAAATCTATCCTCCATTGTCCAAAAGGAACTCAAATCTAGAAACAAGTCTTATATTGAATGTGTTAAATTGGTTTGGTCAAAAAAAGTACTGATAGTTATTATAGTTTATGTAATTTCCTTTATGCAAAAGAGTACAAAAAAGTTTTTAAAACTAAAAAGGGGTTACATAGGAGTATAAATTTATGTGTTATTTTAAGTCTTTATTGGGTTATTAACTCTTTCTTACGATATTATCAATTTCTTTAAATACTGTACAATAAGTTCATTGAGGTATTTTAAATGTTCTGTAGTTTCTATAGAAATAGTATTAGTATCGTTATAAAGTGTTCATCAATTAAGGTTCTTTCCAATGCATATTAAATTCATGTTCACATTTATAAGTCAATTTCTATAACAGAAAAAAAAAAATCTATCAGTACGTATACTGTTAATAAATTTTGAAGTGGTAATCACTAAATGAAAGGATAATTTTTTAATATGCAAACCAAATATTATAATGTAGTACTACTTGATTAAGCGTATTATTAAATTACTAACGGCAAAATAAATCAGACTTAATTATGTTCTTCAAAATTTGCCCCCAAAAAGTATTTGAGCCAGTTAGCCGATGACTCAATTTACTTGTGAACAGAATCTACATTATGTGTGCAAACTAAAAAATAATAATCATTAAATATTTTAATAGTTTCTAAGTAGGGGGTGATGGTGTTAAAATCAAGTTCAATTTAAGCCCAACTTTTCGGAAGCAAACTGATATTTTAGGCACACTGGAAAAATAAAAATCCAGCCCCCCCCCCCTTACTCCCCAAAACTACTATTTTACTCAAGAATTCGTGTTTTCTTATTATATGTCCAAGTAATACCAAGAAACTCTCAAATCTAGGGATAATGTAAGCCTTTGTATGTATAAAGCAATAAACTAACAACATTTTAAGTTTATAAAATACAGTTTTAAGGTCACATAGATAGAGAAAGGTCACAAAAAATGTCACCTTCTTCGAAATTTTTATTTTAGCGTGTGTAATAGGGTGTTCAATTTTAAGAGCAACCCGTTAATTCGATTTTCTCATGTATTTTAATGATAAAATCTGTTTTAAAAATTTAAAAGACTTTTTTGTGACCTTTTTACCATTTCAGATTTTTTTTTCCAGAGTGCTTAAAATATTATTTTACATTCAAAAAGTGGGGCTAAAATTGATCATTTTCATGAATTATCGACCCCCCCCCCATTCTAAGAGATGTGTGTATTAAGGTGTTGCAAAAAAAAAAATTGTTTGAAAATGAAAATATTTCTAAAGTTTTCATATCCAGAAAAATAAAAAAATTTCACAATTTTTCACTAAAAAATTTGAAAATATTTAACCCTTTAGGGATGGCTGAATCTTGAAAATATTTGTACAATTGTTGTTAATTTAGTTATAAATTGAAAAACATTAAAATAAAATAGTACAGGTTTTATGATACGGAAAGATTTTTATGGGACACCTTAGTGCGTAGGTTTATCATCTGATAATATTCCGTATAGCTTTCCATTTCTTCCCTTACAACTATTTATTACAATATTATCTTGATATATTATTTAATGTTAACGAAACATGGATGAAATAAGGTACTAGGAAAACTGCCATGGAAGATTGCCCTGGAGGAAAATTGCCAGTTAGGAAAATTGCCGTGAAGAAAGTTGCTCGTATTTTTTCAAACTTAATGATGAATAATAACACATTATAGATTCGCTAAATGTTATATATGAGCAAATATCTAAACATATTGGTTTGTTCCATACTCCAAGGGAGTACCTTCAAGTGTGAGTAATATTATTGCAATACAATTTCCTAGCATTTTTTTAAATTCAATCAATTTTCCAAAGAAATTGATCGAGAGGATTGGTAAAGAGAGGGGAATAAATGGCTAAGGGTCTCTTAAAATATGGTTGAATACATTCCACCCTCAGATTGCCCCGGGAGTAGAGTGGGATTTCCCATACTCCCCCCCCCCTCCTTCCCTATAATACTCCTAATTCTCCCTTAAACTTGCGAATGAACGTATCACTGATTCCAAGAGTTCGAGCATTTTTTATTTTGTCGCTCATACTTGAAGGTACTCCATTGGGGGATGGAACAAACAACTATGTTTAGACATTTGTCATAAATAATGTTAAACGAATTTATAATGTGCTATTATTCATCATAAAGTTTGAATAAAATACAGCCATTTTCTCCCTGGCAATTTTCCAAACTTGTAATTTTTCTCCATGGCAATTTTCTTTAGGGGAATCTTCCACGGGCAATTTTCTACAATGCAGTTCTCCGTGTACGATGAAATACACCTAACAAATAGACCCCTTATATATTAAATCAATTGAGCCTTTTACGTTTACTTTTTATGAACAAGGTAGATCAACTCTAGAAATAATGTCTCTTGCTGGTAGTTAATTATATGGAATCATCCAATCATTTTAAGAATCGGATCATTTCTAATAGGAGTTTCAATTATAGCTTTCACGCTCATCAGTTGCAGTAGACTTTGTGCAGATAAAATTCACCCTGTCCTTTGAAGATAAGACGATTACAAAATTGAGTTTTAATCTCTAATGAAGAGGTCGTTGCTTGATACTCTGGTATCAAATTCTTTTACTCTTTATCAGAGCTGTAGTACTCGGGTCTAGATTTATACCCGATTTTTGATCCTAATATTGAAATGAAATCGTCTTGTACTTTGAATCATTTGGAATCGAAGGTATATTAACAAGGAAAACTTGGACTTTACTACAGAGCTAGTCTCTACTCATATTCAAAAATCTTCAATAAGTTTCTCATGTCTTTTATAATTTCAATCCCTAATACTCTGGCATCGTAGATCTTTTTCACAACAACAAAGTTTTTATCCATTCAAGGCTTTTTAAATTATAAAATAATGCAATCCAATTAATCACTTGAATTACATGTGTGTAGTTATTTTTTTATATGTATAAATACGGTAGTTTATAAAAGTTTAAAACAAAATAGTGGAATAGCCTTTAAGCCTTGTAAAAGGTGAAATTCGTGATTAAGTAAAATACATAGGAAGGACATGGATGTTTTCTCTGTCGTTATTCAGAATCTTACTCTCAAAGAAGATTACAAATAATTTTTGCGTGTATATTACGCTGTTTTGCATCTTATTTCTAAAGGGTCTATTCTTAAGGATTAACTTTGCCCTTTATTATTATCCTTTGTTGCTATTGAACCGAAGAAAGTGAGTGAAATATCTCAACTTGAGCCTGTAATAGTTGAATTCTGGATAGCAGTAGCACGTGAATACTTATAGGAATTCAACACCGTTCTTCAAACTAGTGATTCTAAAACTGCTCAAAAGATTTATACGACATTATCTTGAAAAAATTAACTAAACTGAGTGTGTAAAATAAGTTACAATTGGATCGTTATTAACGTCTATTAATTTGATCTAGAATTTAGGACTGATAAAAGTGTAAAATAATGAAGATTATGAATATTTAAAAAAAGCAGGGATATGACCTCCATGAAAATTTAAATACCATTTCGGAAATCATGATTTTCGAAACTTCTTCTGCATTACTGGACGTTGAAGGCAATTGCTTTGGTTTGTATAATATGTTTCATATAACATTTGAATAATATGAAATAAAGCAATTTAGGAGTTATTCAGAAATCATTATTTCATCTATATCAGAGTTTCCCAAAACGGAATCACTTAGAAAATACAAAAAATAACAAAAATCCTTTGTAAATCCATATGTTTTAATAATTTTTTTTTTTAATTATACACTGAATATTTTTCTATAATATAACCTATAAATAATTTACAAGAGTCTAAAGAAGAGTGTCAATTCCATCATTTTTTAGCCTAACAATGGAAATATATCGAGTTCAGAACAAGATACAAAATAAACTAAAACACCTTTTAGTAATAAAATACACGTTTACATAAATTTTTTTAATCCTACTTTAAGTTTGAGGATTGTTTTAAGTGTAAAACAATGACTCTGAGCGATAATAATCCCGAATTAAAATCATCCCAGATATATTAAAATTCAAATGACTGAGAGAAAAACTGAGATCCTTTGGATTCTGTACTCAAGGATAAATTACTTTCTTGGCGTGCATTAATTTGTACAAAATGAATGTTCCTCTCTGTAATTTTTTCCAAGAGAAAAACAACCCACTTTCCCACATTTTTGTGGTGATCTATGATCAGTCGTTGTCGTTGCTTCATCAGTTTCAGCTGTACCTGGTTGTACTTGCAGTGCTTTGTGAAATCCACAAGCAGTATCTGGTAGCAAAAATCTTAGTTCTTCACTTCACAAATCAATTAATACTGTTGTCGCAGCAGTAAATAAGATCCAGACACATTCCCTCAATTCCAGACTGTTTCAATAGCTTGGCATTGATAATGATGAACATTTTTTATGTTTATTCCCACACACACAGAAGTTACATAGTTATCTTCCTGAAACTTTTTCATTGTTTTTTTTTACTTTAAAACTGGGATTTGTGATGATCTAAAAAAAACAAGGAGGACATTGCTTATTGTCAGATATATTGAAGTTATTTATATACAAATTAGACCTGTTATTTCCATTTTCCTATATAAGTGAAAGTTATTGAAACGAAATTTAGCCCGCTTTGAACTTTACCAGTTTCCAAACCGCTGTGAATTGGATAAAGAAAGCAACATATTATCACCTTCAAGTGTATTGTGCTCTCCTTGAAGAGTCGCAAAGATACATATCTGAGCAATATCAGGATTTTATAGCTAATAGTATCAGACTGGGTTGTCAATCTATTCTTACAAGTCAGCTGTGAGGAAACAAGAGAGGTAGAGAAAGAATTATTTTTAAAGAAAAAGGATGGGTACATTGTATAAATTTTCCCACACGTCATGCTTTCTTTTTCAATCTTGAATTGGAGACAACAATGTATAGTTGAAATGGTGAGGGATCTCCTTTTTTACGAGATATTCGAAGAATTGTCACTTTGGGGGATCATAAACGTAAATTGAAGGTCACATTATGTAGAGGAGGTTATCCGTGGACTGAGGGATGAGGTCGCAGGAGATCATATCTAATTAAGTAAAGCTCTACAACTTTTTCCTTATATATACTTTGAACCATTACAGGATGAATTTAATTGGTATCATGAAGAGGATCTTTTATGTCATCAAATCCAATAATTCCTGAAACAGAAAATTAATGTAAAACAAATCTTTTTATACAAATATAAAGTAATGATTATCTATTCCTACATGGAAACTTATTCGAGCAATTATGATCAATTGAGTCGATATTCCTCTCCTCCAATTCAAATAATTTAACTTTCCTTTCAAAGTTATATCATTATTATCAAAAGGCCACATTAATTGATTTTAGACTATTCGCTGTCGCTGTCACCAATTTCGAGAAAGAAAGAGAAAGTATGTCGTACGGGAAAACTTATACAATGGAGCCAAAAACTACATTGAACTAAGTACAAAGTTCAGGATATCAAACCAAAATTTAAAAAAAAAAGTATCTGACCTCTATCCAATAATTTGAAAATATATTTTTATTGCTTTTCTGTCATCATATTGGTAGAACAGACAAATACATCCATCCCATTATTTTCATTTGGAAGAAAAACTTATGCGTTTATGGGGGTTGGGGGCAGTAGAAGTTTTTATTGAAGCCAAGGGGTCGCCAGCCTGAAAAAGTTTGGGAAACCCTCATCTATATTATGATGATCAGTTTTATTAATTATGATATCCACATTGTATTTTTCATTTAAATATTAATATTAACACATTACAAGCCATAACTTCTTAGGATAGTTAAATAAAATTCGGGGATATTGTTTATCTATTTATTGCCCACATAATAGAATTATATTTATAAAAAATTCTTAAAAGATCCCGGGGGTAGCAAGTTAATTATTTAAACTATCGCCAATATCTGTAGTATTTACATGTAAAAAGATATGTATGATTTGTAGACATATTTTTATTTAATTATTATATTGAATCATGAAAAACTATATATAAATATATTCAAATAGGTTCATTTTGTATTTACATGGACAAGATTTCTAGAAAAAATGTCATAAATTCCATTATAATTTCTATTATTTGAGATAACTTTAGAAGCAATGTGGATGTAGCCCAAAATATTTTATTCTTTCAATTGTAAGTGTTAGTTTATATTTAGTTATAAATAAAATTGTAATATAATGTATTTACATATTGGCATTACATAGCTGTGTCGGATATATTTATTGTAAAATTAGATATAATATATATATATTTTTTTTTGTAGAGACAGGCCTTTACATTATTTTTTTTCTCTAATTTTTCATATTGAACAGGCTATCTTTTTTTACCCACCAAACAATATGGAAAGTACATAGTGCTTCAGTTATAATCCAAGAAATATTATTATAATTATCAATGTGAAATTAAGTGATTCTATTTTATGTTGAATTTTATTAATATAATTGGTTTTTTTTTAATACTATTAAGGTATTTAATTGTATCATACTTTTGCATCTGAAATAAAACATTTGATTTTGTTAATTGGTTATAATATCTATAAACATAGGGCCAAATTTATATATTTCAAATTCTGTGCTCATCTTAGAGTACTAGTATATAGAAATATATTAGTAATAAATAATCAATTAATTAAATGCAAATGCAATAATACTCTACATCAATGTGTAACTTCAAAACAATTAATTCTAAATGATTTAAAATGTTTAAAAAAGGTTGTAACCATAAATTATTTGATAATTTTCTTATACAATGGCTTCCACTTTAGTCCAATAGTCGCAGAGCTGTTTTATTCATTGCCAATAACCGGTATTCTCTTTCTTTCTCCACCAAAAGACTATCTTTGAATGGCATAGTTTGATAGTAATCTCTTTGAATAGAAATTGCCCTCATAATTTTCAGGATAAAGACTTGCATGCAAATCAAACTTCACACGTTTCATTATTAAGAATCAATTTTTCCATATAGCAGTAGATACATGTATATGCAAAAAAATTATACAAACATTAAAATATTTGGAAATGTATTTAAAGAGCCCTTGATACAGTCTAACAACCTTTGGTTCTGGAATATTTAAATGTGTACCTTTAAACGATTACATTCTCTCTGAATAGTATGTGTAAAAAAAATAAACTCATTAATTAATGGCTTTTGCTGTAAATTTGTTAAAATAAATCATTATACCATAATAAAACTTTGTCATATGTCACAGCAAACTAAAATTGCATGAATGAAGATCACATTTTGGTTCGGACAGCCTTTACAATGTATAAAACCCGTCTGAGAGAACAATTTGTTTGTCCTTGACCGTAGGGCAAGTGTTAATAATGTAAAGGCCGAAGATAGTAATAGAAATATTTTTTTTTACTTTCTTCTCCCATTTTGACAACAACAATAATTTACTATTATAATTAATTTATTTAAATAGATCTTATTTTATATTTAGTCAATAGATAAAAGTTCTCTGAAGTAAGGAAATAAAGTGTAAATTTTTTTTAAATATTTATATTTTTTGACATAAGAGTTATACTTAGTCCTAGTTCTTATTTTTTCGGTCTATTTCAGTCTTAGGACCGGTCCTATTGGTCCTTAGGACTATCCGTCCTCCGAATTTTTCACAAAAGTATTAATGGTCTATCAGTCAAATAAAATATAAGAAATATATATATTAAGATTATAGCATATATCTTGCAAAAAAATCATTATAAAACAATGTAATACAAACATGTTGTATTGTTACTTATTTATTTAATGTGTTCTATTATATAACAGAATAACTAAAAAAAGGAAAAACACCTTTATTGACGTCATGAGTGATCAAATTACTTTCTTTAAGGACTAACATATGGGGCTGAACTGGACTGGATAGGGCCAGACTATACGGGACTGCGACCCCAGTCCTACATAATGACCGACATTCCATTAGTTATACCTCCTTAAGTCAGGGTTTCTTTCTCCTTTCAAGATAAATTTATTAGTAATCTACCTATTTTTTTAATTGAATACGTGTGTAATTTTACTTTCTCTTTTATTGATCAAAATGGATATACAAAATAGTGATATCTTCAAACAGCATACTGTTCTCATAGTGAAAATTTTCCCGGTACAAATAGAACTAGAAACTTTCAATAGACGCATACAAAGGTGGAAAGATTGTTATGATTTATTATATTTAGTCTAAATACTTTACATATGTTGAATTCCAGAATAAATATATACCTCATAAATTTACAACTATTACAAAATATTTTGTAATTTTTTTTCTTTTTAATTAAAAGATTATTCAATTAACTATTATTTTAATAGACAATTTGAAAATAATCTATAAATCAAAAATTGTATAGAAATATAATTGATTATTATTATACTAATTAATATAATCATAGAATTATTATTTCCCCCTTCCTCCTACAAAAGAAAAACGAAGGAGATAACATAAAAAAATGTGGGAAATTTGATGATCAAGTGCTCATCCCTCCCTTTTAGGAAATTCCAGTTGATTGTAGATAGACTATGTAAACAAAAGAATTAAAAAACACAACAATTAGTGTAAAGTAGAAAACATATATAGGTAACACACTTTCATAATATACATTTTTATACACACTTCCTATACACAACTCTCTTTGCATTCTCTCGATCCAAGCCGGTATCCCCTTACCTCTACACTGGGTTGCATAGAGGATTGAAAGGGCACTCACAACTAAACTCTCAATTGTTCTGCATTTCAAATCCCGGCTCAACGTCGTTATGACCCAGTCTAGAACGTCTAGTTTCTCCCCGTACTACGCAAAAATATTCCTCTCTACGGCCTTCCTACCTTGACTCCTTGAGCACATGAGTCTGCTTGTCTCGGTTTCTAATCCACCGAAGGAGCAAATCCTATTTGTTCAAATTTATTACAATTCATAGAAATCATTATTTCAATAATTACAAAATATATATTCTTTACTTGATGAATTAATTCCATCTTATGTAAATTATTGTTTATCAAATTTCTTGACTTTGAATAATAAAATCTTCTAGTGAAATTTTTCCACAGTATATATTTTTTTGAAAGAAATATTATACAAGGTTCCCTGAAGTACATAAGCAATACGAGAAATCCTCAACAAATCGCCGAGGTCAAAAAGTTGGCTTGTATAACGTGAAAATATGTGGGTAAAAATATATATATTTTTTTTAAAACTACGAACTAATTAAGTCAAGCAAAAACTGTATGTATGCATCATATCTAAGCAATTTTGTATTGGAATGGTCTATAAACGTAATGGTAGTTTTATTTTAACAATGAGAGACATTATTCATACAATAAAAAGTGTGGGGGGCGATGCCGATTAGAACTCCAAGAACACCCCCATCCCCATCGCCATGCAAGGGAATCGAAGCATTATGTTCTAGGGTGCTTCTCTTCTAAGAGAAAAGGACAACTTCACTGCATCGAAGGGAGGATAAACCGGGGTTCATAATACATGAATTATTGAATGACAACCATCTTCCCTGAAAGAAGGGTACAGAAAATGGGCCTTTCAGCATTACAATGACCCAAACCGTATGCCGATGATAATAAATGAGTAGCTTAAGAAGAATCTCATTAAGGTCATGGAGTGGCTTAGCAAGTGTTTGGACCTCAATCCCATAAGGAAAATTACAAAATGGGTAAAAGAATCAAATAACTATTTTATCACTGCATATTAAAATTGGATTCAATGGGTTCCACATCGTTTTTATTCAAAATAGAAGAAGATTTTGACAATGCTACACTGAAGGATTCTTTGATGAAATCATCATACCCATGTTGATTTTGGAATCTAAATACTTACAGATGTAATTATCTTCATTGGCCTTTTCTTCCCCTTTCTAATTGTGATCAACGCATAAACTACTACAAGCATTAAATATGTACAATAAAATATTTTTTGTAAAGTTGTGTAATGTTTAATAAAATTTATTCTTGAACCATTTATGCAGCATCGTATTTTAAGTATATTTATTCATCATCTTTTGGTTAAATTTGAATATTGTTGAATCAATCATATTAAAAAATTGCAAAATCAATTTATCCTCTCTGATTATTTCGTTTCCATGGTTTTAAGTACCTTGTTAATACTTTAAATAATTTTATATATCATTTTAGTGCTATAAACTTGGGGTTATATGTTGTTGTTTTTTTCCTCTTAAATTGTTAGTTGATACATTTTTCATAATGTAGAATATTTTGTTTATATAAATCCCCTGAAAGTTGGTTATAATGATACTTTTAATGTGAGGATGCTGTAAGACCTCAATTAATTTTTCACTTTATGGTTGAAAGGAAAAGAAATTGATGCTAATGAAAACGAAACCCGTACTTATTGGGAATTAAAAAAAGGCACTTATAAATAAAAATTCGCAATTAATTTTCTTACTTTCTTAACTAAAAAGTTTTCATTATTAACAAAAAAAGAAAGTAAGATATATCTATTCATATAAATTAATTAAATTTATTATAATCATTTTGAGAATTGAATAAAGTTTGATAAATAACTCTGACAGTTAATTAATTGAAGAAGTTTATGTACATACCTACATGCATAAGCCTAAGTACATACACATAGGCATTAAAGTAGGTAAATATTTATTTATTTATTACTTAAAAAATCACTTTTATATAAAAAGGATATCTTTTAAAAACAACTCATTTAAAAGTTTAATTTTTACAAAATTTTTGTCAGAAATATTATTTTATGAACAGGCTCATTATATTGAAATACTAACTATAAACATGTACTGTTTTTCTTAAAGATTGCATAATGTAGCTGTAGAACATTTATGATACGTAATATATTTATGAAGTTAAATTAGCAAATGAGTTCAATTTATTTTTCGTTTTCCGTTCTAATAGCCACTTTTGAAAAAGTAAAGAAAAATTTAATTAGGATAATGGGAATAAAGCTCATTATTTATTTATTAATGTGTATAAGATATATTTGTACTTAAGCTATAATGTATACTAATGAGAAAAATGAGTTCTCATATTACATATGTAAGTTAAGCTGTGTTTTTTATAGTCAATGAAATAAAAGATCTTAGATACTTAATTCTTTTTTTTTTTTTTCAATTTTGAAGAGTAAATATGAAACGAAAGGTTTTGTGGGGACATTTATTTAACAAAATTATCTGAAATTAGTGCTCAATACAACTTTTGTTCAATTTTTATTCAGTCCAAAGCTCTAATAGGAGGCCATAATCCCTTGCAAAACTTGACCTTGAGTAGTCAGTCTTTGTACACTACGTATTGATGGAAGCCTATAGAGACTAGACACTCCCGGAGGAGTAATACACTCCTGCTCATCCAGACATACCTAAATAGAGTAGTCGAAAGGGTTTGCATCTTGACAAGAGGGAGGCCATAGAAAAATTACTCATGATCATGAGAAAATATGGGATAAACTATTTGTATGATTTCTTTCTAAAAAAAGCTCATTCGATCAAATTTTCAAATAAAATAAACCAAGCCGCTCCCCCTCATAAAATATAAATATATATATATAATCTTGCAGACTCCCCTATACTAGTTTGGGCAAATTAATTTTACCACAAATTCTTTTGGGGGTGATACTAAAGAAGTTACCCGACCCCTAGCCTAGACCATGGATCCAGCGGAATTTTGGTTTCCATGACATGTCCCACTGAAGATGATACATAGTCGGGATTTTTGTGTGATGTAGTGGCTGTTATGTACATTCACAATGGCACCAAGGGGGATTTTATTTTTAATCCAAAAAGAGAAAAACTTCAGAAATTCAAATTTTATCATGACTTCTTTCAACGAGACAAAATACCTCAAGTTTAAAGTCGGAGGTGTGTGGCTAGAAAGTATGATTCTCAAGTATTATACGTTCTAGCTACCATTCATTTTATGTTTTTTATATACTTCAACCTTCGCTAGGATTTAAGAAAATAAAAAGGTACCCTAGACAATACGACTGTAGGACTACGTTCTTTCAGCTGTACAACATAACTTCTTTCAAAAAGATAAGACTAGAATGTATAATAGTCAAGTATTATAAGTTCTTTGAAGTTTGAAAGGTAAAAAGATCGGACCGATATAAAACAGACTACAGGGGGGTCGGACTGATAAGAGGTTTAGTACATTCCCAATCCAACACTAACTATTGCTGATTTTAAAACGAGAGAAACGAGATAAAAACTTTTTATTACTGTCTATCAAAAATATTTATCTCTCATGTTTTATCGTCAAGTTTTATAATATTTGTTCAATAATTATTCTTCATAACCTTCAAGAACACTTTCTTTTACCAATTGAAGAGTTCCATCTTTGACTCCCGTCTCGGGAGTTGGTTTTCAAATTTACTTTAGTCTTTTAAATAAGAAAATGATAACAAGCAGCTGATAGAATGAAACAAAACATCCGATAGCAGATGCAAACAGGTTTACTCATCTCTACAAATATTGAATCACTATTCATAGAACATCATTGGAAAAGTGTTTTTATAATATGAGTCATAAAGGGTATGATTTATTTTTGTCCTATTAATATCATATTTAAAAGAAATTATGTAGATATATTAATTTTTATCATAAGATTAAATAATATGCAGGTTATTTAATAAGAAAAATAATATTTAAAAAAATATTTTTTTCAAACTTGATGAACGAATTGAATTTCATATTTTTAATATATTCAAAATTGGAAAAAAATATATACAGTTAACACTTTTAAGCCAATCACAGAGTAGAAAAAGTCGATGACTGTTTGTATCCATTCTTTCTCTTGAGTATTATAGTGGATTTTACATAAACTAGCTTACTTTTTCTAGTTGATTTAATTCTTATGACGGGCAACAAAAGTATAATTATATATTTGAGTTGACACCCACTCCGGATAATCTTTTAATCAAACACAAAAACAATACATTTTAACATCAATAAGGGGAATAAAAATTATGAACTAATTAAATGTACCTATTGTATGATAGGAGGTGTTATAGAATAATCAAACTTTTGGCTCTTTCTGACAAAAGTTTTGTGAATAAAAATTGCGAGTAATTTCAATTTGATATTATAATTATCTCTTTATTACTTTTTATTTAAATTCTAACTTGAAAACTTCTTTGGAGTATTTTTTTACTATATAATCCAGATCAATTATGGTACATCGTTGAAGAATCTAAACCATTATCAACTTTTTGATAATAATATATATAACTCAGCATTTTCTTTTGAAGATGGATTAAAAAAAAGTAATGTAAAAAAAAAAATAAACAATCGATAAATATGGAACAGAGCAAAAGAAATGCTGTTATTAATCTCTTCCCCACGGGCCATGAAGCAAATAACTTTTCAAAGCTTCTAAATTTCCACAATCAAACTGTCCATCGTATTATGGACAGATTAAAAGAATCTGGCAAAGGAGGAAGAAACATCAGCCTTGCTAAACATAAAAAACGCACCCTACAATTCATGGCTAGGCTCAAACAGTTGGTAACAGTATCCCAAAATTATCCAATTAATTAGTTCGAAAAAGATCACCAAGTAGGCAAGGCAACCATTGATCAAACTGTTTCTAATTTTATTGCTTACAGCATCGTTATCTCCTTATTGATCCATTTTGATGAAGGCCAAAAGAGTGATCCATAGAAACAGACTTATTTCCTCTTTCAAATCCACTTGTGGTACCCTTTTTTCTTTTTTGATGCAAAACTCTTCCCTGTAGATGGATAAGTAATTAGCCATAATGTTCGGTGGATCCGCCAAAATGTTCACAAAGTTCTTCTGAAGCAATAATCCAGTTACATCTATAGCATTGAGTGTAATCAGCAGTGAAAACCACGTTAGACATGTTATGGATCCTCATTTCTTTAGTTTTGGCATCAGAATCAATCGAAATGTTTACAAGGATATTCAAGAAACAGTTAATGTTCCTTGGATGAAGACCTTGGCCGTTGAAAAGACATACACATTCCAGTAAGACTATGAACCAACTAATAAAACCCAGAGAGTAATTGGATGATTGAAGACCAATGTGATCACTTTTGGCCACCGGAGGTATGGCCTCCAAACTCCCCAGTTTTTAATACATGTCATTAATATATTTAGGGAAGGTTCGATGTAAGTACCTGCGGGACTCAACATAACAATATTACATTCCTAAAGTGATCAACTCAAAAGCCAGGAATCTTGACCCCGTGGAGATAGCTTAAACAACATGTTCCTCTTTCAGGGGTCATGTGGAAAAATGTCCTCGAACAAAATGGTAGACATAGTAAATAAAAGTGTTTTCTCTACATCTCTTTTAGTAAATTTTATAATTAACTTTTTTTTTATATTTCATAAATAAATAATAATACTAATAAATAAATAAGTAATATTCTCTGAAGACTATTTATCGGAAACAGTCTGTATAACTAAAAATAAGGAGATTTTAATGCAAATTTAACAAGTACTTATGCAAAATATATATTTTTAAAAGGTACATATTTGAACGGAAATAAATGATAAACTACAGCCTCACTTCAATATTATGAACCATTTTTAATTAACTAAAAGTAAATATGAGCTTGAGCAATTATCATATCGAAATATCTACCAATTGTGCATTCACACTTTTTTAGTGTTACAGTCTTTAACTAAGCTTCTAGAAAATATTTTTAAATGATTTTTTTATCTTCTTCAACCCTCGTACACCATTCTATATAAATAAAAACTCGGATATCTCATCACTTCAAAAATATTTTCATTATACAAGGAAAATGTGACAAAAAATGTCTTCCCATTGATAATTTAAATAATCAAGAAACCTTTGTTATCCCATAATATCCTGTTTTTGAAGGAAATAAATATTTCAAGTCAAAAACCACATAAGAAAGTGTTTACAATTCTAAAAGATATATCAACTATCCTTAAAAAGGGGTTTCAATCGTATTTTTTGAGATAAAACCTTCATATAGTAGATTGGGCAAAAAGTAATTTAGTAATTTTCACTTTATTTCAATGCTTTATAAGAAGTGTGACAATAATCCGATTTAACCCAAGTATGTCCCATCCAGTTTTACAGTTTATTGCCAACAAGCATTCAACTTCATTAAACCTTTCTCGCAGAGGCCCTTGTCCCAATTAGCAAAAAATTAGCCTATGTTGAGTCCAAATTTATAACACCAAGCGTGTTGACCAAAAACAGGAACAGGTTATAGTCACTTAGTGCCATGCCTGGACTTTAGGATGGATGCATAAAAACTTCCCATCTGAGCTCCCGGAGCTTTTAGTGTATCACCAAAGATGTGAACATCCTGATGTTGTAGTGTTAAAACACGATTCGTCTAGTTTTAATAATGCTGGCTACTTCAGTTCGATCGCAAGCTTAAACAGTCCAGTAAAGGGCAGAATTGAGTGAGGAAAAAAATTGTTTGAACTACTGTTGTGCAACATGAACCGTATGTTTATAGACCCCGTATATTTTGCAAAATTTCTTTTTCGCCTTCGATGCGTTTTTCCCTTTCAGGTAATAATAATTACCTTATGGGAATTTTCTACCTTAAAGTTCATGACAAAAACATACCAAGAGCAATATTGGATTGAAAGCGTTTGTATTATACATTCATAACTTTACCTTGCTTGATCGTATGATCCGATGTAACCAATAGTGAACAAGATATACTTATTTAAAAAGAGGGCGGAAAATATCCAATTACATTTCCCTAACTATGTCAAAAGTAAAAATTACACTTTGTTACAAAATTCAGGTGTTAGAATGGCCACAGGCTAGAACCTACATTAAGGATTATTTTCAAGGCCATTGAATACAGAAATTATTTTTAGTTTATCACTTGTTTTAATTTTGGCCTATAAACCCCTTTTTTTTAATCACGTTTTTAGAGTATAATATCGATTCAGAGCCATTTCTCCAAATGAAATAACTATAAAAATAAAAAAAATGTAATAATAATGATTAAAAAAAATTCCACCATCCATTAGATAAAATATTTCTTTGAGTTATCTGTAATAAAAAAATCCTACGAAGAAGATCTAATCATACAAAAATCAAATCAAATGAAGGATCGTATTATTTTCAACTGCATATATAATAGTTAAAACTAAATAATAAATCTTATACTATAACTCAAAAAGATTTGCCATAAAAAAGGTCAATTTTAATTGATTTTTTTGCGGTTAATTTTCTTATTGAATATTTAATAAATATCTCATGTGAGTTTGTTGGAAATTAAACACAATTAATTACTTGACTAAATTGCAAGAAAAAAGGAATATTTTAAAACTATGAAAAGTTCAAAAATTAAATATAAATAAGTTGATTAAATTACTTACATCTAATTGATAAATACTAATCAAATACATTGGATATGAAACATATTTAAATTGGAGTTAATCTTCTTGCCTCTACAACATTAATTGCTTAATACAAATAGTAAATAATTGACATAAATATATTTAATTTTAAAATATTTCCACGCAAACTTATTTGCATTAATCCCCGCCTCAAACCTAGGGTAAAACTTTGGCTGGTATTGGTGAGGCTTGCCACTAGATTGAATGTCACCTGGTAGATAGGTTTATGGCATATAATTAATCCAAGAGAAGATCCCTTTGAGCCGCCAAAAGACAGCATAGTTGAAAGGAAACAGATATTTGATGCATGGGGGCCAAGATTCCAAATAAAAGAAAACAGGTGGGCATTGTCCTGTATGAAATGTTTGATGTACTAAATCCAAGCTTCACCAAATTGCTTATAAGCCCTTGAAAATACCTTTGTTCCATGGATTGCACTTTTCAGTCTCCTCCGATATTTTCAAATGTTTATCTAAAATTGCAGCAACAACAGCTCTAACAAACTAACCTATCCTCAAAGTCTTATCACTTATCCTCAAATGGATATCAGCTATGTCTTAATAGCCTAGGCTACGATGATTTGCTAACAGTCCAGCTTTTTACATTCTAAAAATAGTTACAATGAAAACAAGGACAAATTTTTTCGAATTTTGCATCATTTCTGCAAAAAGCTAAATGGCTCTTGGAATGGCTCTTGGTTATCCAATGTCAAAATTATTTTTACATTAAGTTAGTTTAGAAGATGGAGAATGGAAATTTATTAATTTGCATATGTTTGATATAAAACGTCAAAACTGAATAGTTATTTTGGTATATTTAATTATTGCAGTATCCTCATCTCAAGTACTCTAAATCTTTCGTTTGACATTATTCATCTCATTTTTTTTTTTAAATAATTTAAAAATAGATAATAATATTTAGAACTTGTACAAAGTCGTAACTTGAATACAACAATTAAAATATTAGGATGGAGAAAAAGTAGTTTCATATTTCCCACCCCTTTCTTAAAACTAAGTAGATCTTATACGATATTGGTCAAATTGGATGATACAATAAGTGGTGAAAGTGTGAGATCAGACTCCAAACGCTTTTTGGACAGCGTTATACTTGGCCAGTTCAGTCGTGAATTATCATACATCGAGTATGTAGGTCTCAAAGGAATAAATTTGTAATATTTTACATTTTTACTACATGAAAGAGAAAAACGCGTTGAAAGCGACCAAGAAATTTTGCAAAGAATTCGAGAGCCAATATTAATTCAGAGTTTAGAATAATTCCCCCCCCCCTTCAATTCGGCCTTATACTGTGAATAACTTGACTGTTCGAAGCTGGCGATCGAACAGAAGTGGCAAGCTCAATTCAAATAGGAGACAAATAGTGTTTCATCAAGGCAACGCCAAGCTGCACAAAACATTGATTAAGCTCTTGGAGCTCAGATGGGAAGTTTTTATGCATCTACCCTACAGTCTGGACATGGTACAAAGTGCCTACCACCTGTTCTTGTGTATGGGTAACGTGCCTGGGGGTACAAATTTGTTTCCATTGGTGCCCGTGAAAGTTGGTTGTCCAAGTTTTTTTGCCAATAGGGACAAGGGCATTTACGGGAAGGACATTATGAGTTGAATTAGCTTAGCAATAGGTTATCAAACAGAACTGGGTATACTTGTCTTAAATCATATGATTCTATCACTTCTTATAAAGTATTGAAATGAAGTGGAAAATACGAAATTACTTTTTCCCCAAACTATCATTACATATGAAGAAAATTAATATATTATTTTGAATTTTTTTACAAAATGAATACAATATACTAACCATATAGATATATTACCTTTATTTTTTATACATAAAAAAGTATCAGTTGAGATAATACTTTGTATAAAGATAAATATAAACTTTTTCATGTTAAAAATACTAGTATATATTATGGGGAAGTTTTGCAAATTAAAAAAAAATATATATACAATATACATATTTTGCACTTTTGTTTTTATTATTTCATAAAGCAAATTTTTTATGATAATCATGCTTAAAGTTCTTCTCTTTCTCTACCTTCTTAAAACACTTAAAAAACCTCATCAAAGTATATAATAAGATAAAAAAAATAATGAAAAAACCTAAAAAATAAAACTGAGCATTAAATTAAAAATTAATGCAAGCTAATCTTTTTATTTTATTATCACACAATTTACAATGCATCTATTTTATTCGATATTATACTTCCTAAATATTTTGAGAGTATCAAAAAAGAAAACACAATTATAGTCAAACTATGAAATAAACGTAATGTAATAAGTAAATATAATTATTTACAAATTTACATATTATAATTTGAAATCTTTGAGTATTTTACAAATATATGGATGTTACTCACAAAGTACAATTTCTTATCTTTTTCCTAAATCAACTACCTAAATCTATGCTTGTACTTGAAAAAATGTATAAGTAATTCTTCGTTTTGTTGTTTATCTATCTTTATAAGTTAAAAAATATATTCTTTGTAAAAATATGGAATAAGAAATTAAAGATGGTCAAAAAAACAATGTTTTATAACTTTATTAAATAATTGATTTTTTATAGAGTAATATGTTTTATCTTTTGTATTACATAATTAATGATCATTGTATAAATATAACACAATAACATGTAATTTGAATTATATTTCTACTTAAGCTATATTTTGGGTAATTAGCAAAAAAAAAAATTAAAGTCATTGGCAATAGGTAAAATTCTTAGCCTCATTTACTTCATATACTGACAAACAATAATCAAGATCCAGATTTCGTAATTTAAGTAATATTTCTCTTTTGTGTTTGTATAATTCTGACTTTGTCATTTAAAAAAAACTACAATAATAAAGTTCCTCAAACAGCAATACAATTAGATCTAAATGCTTCTGATTAGTATGAACAAATATAATTTAACAAACAACTATATCTTCAAAAGAACAACTTTTAGTTAATCGAAATGATAAAGAAAATATTATTTTGTTTATTTTTAATTTAGTAATTTCAGGACATATACGAGGGTGGTCAGAAAAGTTTCCAAGCTCAACGTAAAGATGGTAGCACTAGTAAATAAAGCTAGTAACACCTATTTAGCATCTGTAGACAGTCACTCAAGAAAGTTTCAGTCATTTTGGACGTGCATTAGTTATGTAAGAGGGAGTTGATCTGTGTGTTATGTAGCATCACTGGGAGAAGTGTTATAAGGAGACTATGTTGAAATATAAAAATTCGGGAAAAATGTCTTGAATTTTGTTATCCCAGAAACTTCTCAGACCACCCACGGAAACAAAATACATATGAAGATAAAATTATTGTATTTTTTGTTTTATTCTATTGTAAGCACTATATAATCCCATCCTTATCAATAAGAACTGATAATGTCACTACTTATTTTTAATTTCCAAACTTATGCTTTAAAATAAAAATAAACCCTTGCAAAAAATTTAATAACAATTTATAATTACGTTTAGAAATTTCACCAGAGAACTGGTTCACCTATATAATAGCAAGATACTTTGGAAGAATTAGAGTACTTGTCAGATGATAGTTTACAAAATTTCCCATTTTCTTTTTTTTCAAGTGCATGATTTCAAAATAATGACCTGGAGTTTTCAAGAGAGAATATTTCTGTAGTCTTACTACGAAAAAGAAGAAGTACCATGAGGCTGCTAAATGAAAGGAACATGACATTTGATAAGTCTATAATGAACATTATTAATAATTATTTATACATTTTGAATGCTGTAAGATGTAAGTGATTGATTTTTTTATCTTTCTGGTTTCTATTGTAAGCACATGAGTGTTTTCTTTTGTTTTTCTTAAATGGTAATGATTTTTTTTAAAACTAAGTTGATATTGTCGATATTTTCTATTATTGGTTTCTATGTATTTTTAGCGTTTGATGTACGAGCATTTCCATTTAATTGAAAACGAAAAATAGTTATGAAAATAAATTATATTCAAAATTAAATCATGTATCATAAAAGTTCGATTTTTGAAAATATTATATGAATTGCTTTAATTATAAATATGTATAAAATACATTATGTCAAGAAATTGATGTCCTCTTTTTCAAACATTCATTAATGTAAGTAAATTTTGCATTGTAGCATAATTTTATTTCCCAACATATTCCCCTTAAGTTTTATACATTTTTTAATGTGGTAGGGCATAGAAGCAATTAAATTATCCAAATTCTCATCGTTAATATGTGACCAGGCAAATTTTTCATTTTGGACTATAGTTTCTTCATTGGTTAAATTGATATAATTTTGGACAATGGCTTATAGATTTTCTATTGGAAACAAGTCTGGACTGTTGCTAGGCTATGAAAACCTTTTCTCAAAATGATTCCAAATTTGCCTGAACCCATACTTGAGCCTCGTGAGAGTTCTGAGAAGAAGCTCTGTCTTACTGAAAAATGTATCTTAACATGTCTGATGACATTTTCCGCGTCAGAACTTATCCGTTTTTGGTGATACACTTCTTGTGTGTGGTGTCAACATTGTATGAAGACGTCACAGTTTGTCCTCGATGTATTAAATGAATCTCGGTAGCTGAAAAGATCCCAGAAGTGAATTTTCATTGGAAACTTCACTTTCGGAGTCGGCACAGCATCTTCCTTCTTTTGAGACCAAAGGCAGTACGTTTGACGATTGGTATGGTGAAACAAATCAAAGGTGGACTCGTCAGAAAACATAACTCCAAGCATCCATTTATCCTTCTTCTTTTTAGGAGCTCATATTTTTCAATTTGGAGGATATCCAATCCACACTATTACTGATCCTCTCGTTGACTTCATGTTCAAGGGATTTCGTCTCTTTGTCTCACATTCGGTGGATCTCATCTTTTTTAATGGAAGATTCCTTCATTGTGCAAACCCCTCTTCCTATTGAGGTCTGAGATAATTTCAACCATTGTCTCTATGTTTAAAAAATAGATACATTCCTAAGATTTTCTATAGAATCGTGGTATACTTCTTAAATAAAAACAGAATAATCGATTTTGACAAAGAGAGTGATCATCCTTCATTCACAGCTCATTCATTTAAATTTTTCTCTTCTATATCCTATTTTTTTGACAACTATTTCCTAAAGCTAACCTTCTGATATCCTAAATAAAAAAAATATTGTTATATTATGCTGTCAAAAAACGAAAATTCTGTAGTTTGTGCAAAATTCTGTTATCTCCATTAGAAATTACAACATGTTAGAGAATTTGTTTAAAAGCAGTGGATTATGATGTTGAACAAGTTGATGAAATAAAATAATCCATTAATGGTCTTAGTGATAGGAATATTTAGAATATTTATAAAATATAAATAATTATTTAATTTTAGTCTTAATTATTACGATCGGGCACTCTGTTATCGTATGTTTAAATAAATCAATTAATTTAGTATTATTCTGATTCTGACGTCACACTCCATCAACAGTGAAAAAAGGAAAACAAGCGGTGGAAGACACAAATCAGTCCAAAAAGCGTTATCGATCTAATTTGTATTTCAAGTAACCTTGTGAATAGTAATAAGAGTTTCAGAACAAACAACTTATATGTTGCGATGACTGATGATTACTTTAGTGAAAGAGCACTCATAAATAAAACCAAACAGAATACATTTTAACATACCAGCGTATATTTAGAATTCATGTTTTAACATATACTGAAAATGCACATAAATTATGATTTTTAATATTCCTAAGATACCAATAACAAAAGCAAACAAAAACAGTGTTCTTTGTACACATGCAAACCCCTACACCTATGAAAATAACTACATTATTATTTCTTAAATCAAAAATATTGATATGATACACATAAGTATGCACTATATAGAGTGCACCCTGTATACACTTAATTGCTAAATGGACACGCCTCAATATTTCATTACTACAACTACATTGTTATTTCTTAGATCAAAATATGATTTTAATATACATCATGGAGATTTTTTTACAGTGTGCCCGGTGAATTGCCTTCATATATACAGGGTAGGGCAGCAAAACGTCAAATGTCAATTATTGTTTATTTTCTCATTACTATGAAAAGGTTTATTGATTATTATTGATACTCTTTTTCTGCCGTTCTTTTTATATAAACAAACTATTCTAATAATTTACTCGTTTCATTATCATGAGCGAGGAACAAGCAAAATGGTAGCTCATCTCAGATCTCCTAGATGCCGGAGTTGATGTGATGAAGATTACTGTTCAGTTTTTTTGGAGGCTGGTTTTTAAGTTGGATTAAATTAAAGAATAGAAAAGGCAACTCCAGGATGTCAGGAAGTGGAGGGCATAATTTATAGAGGGATACAAAGTTCTTGTTAAGTATGGAGAATAATATAAAGGAGGATCCCACTAAAGCGATGAATCGCATCGAAAATGACTTCTATGTGGCTCCTAGGACCAACAGGAGGGCCATGAACCACAACTTGGGATTAGTTTCTTCATAAGGACCCCATGATACTTTCTTACAGAAGGCATAAGAGCCAGGAGGCTCTAGAGGTGCAAAAAAATTTTCATATGGATCAAGGAAAATGGGTCAATTATGATTATATTCTTGAACCAGAAGATTTAACAGTTGATCAATTCCACAACCACTAGAACAACTGCTGGCTTGCAGAAACAAAAAAAAAGTTACGGGGGTTTTATCACACCAAATGTCCGGGCCAAACAATGGTCCTCTGTGTTGTGGCCTCTGATGGAAAGAAGATGCTTCCGTTCTTTTTCAAGAGTTGGCAGAAAATAGACCAGGAAGCCTACTATTAAGTGTGAATGTACACTATTTTGTCGTGGCTAAAGACCAACTACCAGGAGGGTAACTACGTGTGGACTCGGGGGGTGCCCCCTCTCATACATCTGCTAAGTGTAAAAAGTTCTGCACAGATAACATGGCTCGATTCTGGTCCAAAGCTATACGCCCCTTTCCTCAGCAGATTTGAACCCATCAGACTTTTCGACATGAGAGACTTTGGAGAGGGGAATCAATAGGACCTCACATCCAAACATGGACATGAAGTCCTACGTAGTGGCAGCACTTGTCAGAGTAGTTTGTCATCAACTCCTGCCAGGCCTTCGGGTGACACTTTGTTGCCTATTATTAGAAATATAAAATTATTGATGTATTTCTAAATCCATCTGTCGAATCCACGTTTTGCCCTCATTCCATTTTAAATTTCAAAATTCAAGGGATATTATGATGCAGAACTTCCTATTTCCTTTACACACAAAAAAAAAAAACTCTATCAGAAAGATCCAAACTGCGAACAAATAAAAATTATCCCATGTTATTTAAAATTCAGAAAAAAAATATATACAGATCAGGAAATTGCAACCCGTGGCTTGCTTATTGTTTAAGTGTGGCTTACTACTCAATATCACTTGACAGTTGTATTTCTGAACAAAATGGTTAAAATATCATCAAAACCCACAAAACGCACATAATACGTACAAACATTGAAAAATATTTAAAAAATAATTGGCAAAAAAAAGTCTAAATTCTAAAAAAAAGTCAATCCCTCAAATGATGTTGTGGGCAGAAAGCCCCCTTCCCCCATTTTGGCCTAAAAAATATTAATTTAATAGTTTTATTGGATGAAGCTATGCTTCATGAAATTTAATAAAATAGGTTCTGTGGACATTAAAATAGTTCAAGTTGCAATCCAGTCATTTATATCAAAAGGTTGGAAATCCCTTGATATAGATTAATGATTATAAATTTCAGTTGAAGGAGAAGTAAGAGAAAAAAGTCCATATCATTTTGTTTTGGACAAAAATGAATGTCTATTTTTTGTTCTTTGTGATATGTTTTGATTATTGTATCAATCTTATAGATGGATAAAAATTTTATTGTTTTATCAGAATCTTCAACAGGTATGTATTTTTAATTCAATAACTATTTTTTTAAAGTTTATTATTTATTGTTTTGATTTTTTTTTAGTTTATTACTTATTGTTTTGATTTTTAGTATACTATTGTTAGTAAAGGAATTTTTGTTTTTGGGTACTAACTTTAAACTATAGGGTCGTTCAGGTAAATCTGGACCACCTTTAACTGCATCCTGATCAATAAGTGAAGCAAGTAGAGGTTTGAAACTTTATTTACAAGTTATAATAATACAAAAGAAAGAAATCATTCAATGTGCCCGCCATTGTCAGGAATAATTCCCTAGATACGAAACCTAACAGATTTGCAGGCTTTGACTACGTCCGTGGGGGAGACTTTGTCGAAGTACTTGATAATGGAGGCCTTCAAGGAGTCGATACTGTTTTGAGAATTGGCAGAGACCTTCCTCTTAAAACTCCCCGAAAAAAAATATCTTTGGAATTCATATCGGAGAATTTAAAAGGCCATATCTGGGGGACCCAAAAATGGCACAATCTCTTCTTTCAACATGCTTTGGGTCTTGCAGGCCTTGTGAAAGGGGACCGAGTCTTCTTGAAACAGGAACTGTACATTATTGGCCTCATCTTTCATCCAAGGGATTACTTGGTAAAACAGGAGTCAGAGACCTTGTGCGCATCCATCCCCTCCATTGGCTTAAAGAAGATAGGGGGAATGACACTTCCGTTTCTCTCAATGATCCCAAGGAACATGATTCTGGCTGGAAACTTTTTTTAAAGATGTAACATAATTTCTCTCTGTGGCTAACCATTCGTCATTCTGAGTTTGAGGGATCTGTCATCAGTCCATTATTTCTCACCGAATAAAATATGATTCGGTTAACATAGGACTTCAAATTGTTCAGCAACTTTCTTCTGTAGGCAGCCTGTGTGCCCTTCATTTTGTCTGTAAGGATATTACTTTTGTAGAAGCGGTATTCGTCCTCAGATTGTAGACGTCGTAGAATGTGATCTTTGACTGTGTCTTGTGCAAGCAATTTAGATAATGGGTTTCCCCCATCGTAAATACTTATTTTGAATTAAATGTTGTGCAACTAACATAAATCTAACGTTTAACCTCGAAATTAAAAATTGCAATAATCAAGTTAAATGCTTTATTTTTTGTTCAAGATGTAGTTAAATAAAGTACAGATTTATCTGAACAACCCTCTACAACGTTTTTTCTATTTATTTATTAAATGGAATTAACCAATTTCTTGTAATGTATTTTTGTAAATTTTAAATTGTAAAAATTAAGACTTATAAAAAAGGACCTGTTAACATGAAAATACACACAAAAAAAACAGAATTTATAGAGCTAATATATTATAGATTTATTTCTTTATACGTTCATTTTCAAATTAGGAAATATATTTGTTTTATCAAGAAAGAAAAAGTCACCTACATACTTGTTTAACTGATCCTACCAAAAATCCTATAAATTAAATTACTATATTCAGGTCAATGCATTAGAAAAAGGTTAAATATGCAGGGAATAAAATATATTAAAATAATATTTAATAATGTAATAAAAATTATTTCATTTTTTTACCTTTGTACGTAAATACAATTAATAGCAAAAACCTTATCCATAGAAACCTTTTATCTTAAAAAGAAGAGAAAATGCAACAACTTCTTTGTTTGAAAAAACATTCATGTTTTCTAACCCTTGATGTTATTTTTTTTATTTTCTGTTTTGTTTTTGCATTAACGCAAAAATATATTAGTCTTCATCATACTTATAGCTATGTAAATATAAAGATTATATTTTAAAAAGTATTACTCTAATTATTATCTAATTAATTTTATTTTTTGCAAAGAGCTTAAAATACTAGCTAGCACAAAATCCTTCTTTTAAAACTTATATTTATAATATAGTTATATAAAAAATAGTCATTATTATTTCGTTCCCCAGAATTTCATTCTTTACAAAATATAATTATATACGAAACAGAGTAGAACAATTTTGTGTGCTAATAAAAGATGGAGAGACACCTTGAAGATTTGCTGCCAAGTTACAATTGTAAGTCCTTGTTGGATTCAATGTTGAATTGAGAATCGACATCGAAGCATCTAGTCGAAAGGTCATGACGGCTAAGCTGCTTTCCTACAAAAAAAAATCAAATGTTAACTTCATTAGTTTGTGGCTTCTTTTTTGTTAACATGCCCAAAATGCCCTCGACTAGAACTACTTAATATATACATGATTGATCTTATCTAGTGGTACATATTTTATTTTTTTCAATCCAGAATAACATTGGTACATTGCCTGAACGTTTTCCCAGATGGATCGAAGATTGCAGACGAATTAGTTATGGATGGTGCATTTCCATAGGAGAAGAATGTTTATTCGACGGATACAGAAATCTGTGCTTGTTTAATACTGTTTTTCAGGCTGAGTTGGAAGGTATTTATGAAGCAGTGCGTGCCCTAAATGATATGGATGAATACCTAAAATGCCCTGTCATTTTTCACGTTGACAGTATGGCAGCTATTGAATTCGTAAAAAGGAAAAGAGGGTCCTTCACAGAATAACAACGATGTAATACAGAAGAGATTTGAATTTCAAAACAACCCATTAGTATAAAATGGGTAAGGGGTCATGACTGCAATACTGGGAACGAATTTGTGAATGCCCTGGATAAAAAAAGGAGCCAAGTTACTTATCAATCGCATATAGAAGTTCCACAGACAACATTAGTGGTAGAAATTAAGAAACGTGTGACTGAAACGGTTCTTTACCAGTCCTAAATATTGATGGAAATTGCAATCACATACTAGAATATTTCTTAAAAAATTTGTGAGCTTTGTTTCTTGCCCCATTCCAATGAAAATGCATCTAAAAAAATATGGGATTAGTCGATGATGACTCATGCAGACTATATAAAGAAGTATCAGAGTCTCCTATCCATTTCCTCACAGAATGCGACGCTCTTGTCATGGCGAGAAGAAGCCAATGGGAAAAATTTTGAGGATGTCTGTTGGAGTAAAAGGTATGTACAAAGTTTCATCAAAATTCTCTCTAATCACTTTTGAAAAGTTTTCTCAACACGGTGGCTGCTTGTTACCTCCTCCATAAAAAAATGTTATACTTATTTATTAACCAAATATTTATTTTTTATTAATGTGCCTATATTATTGTGTACAAGATGATCAAAATGTTTAATTGAAATATATCCTACCTCAAGGGTATGTGCATCACGGGTTGCTGCTTTAAATTGTGGTTTCTATGAGCCATGGAGGGTGCCGTGTGCTTATGCTCCTTGGGATATTACAATGAAAAAAAACATTGGCGCAAAATCACGGAGGAGGACAACAAGACAAGAGGATTCTAAATTTGCTCTTTTCTGATGAAAAAAAAATCAATGTTGATGCCACTGTGAATGAGTAGAACAGCTGCAACATCACTGCTGAACATCAAGTCAATTTATCAGCTTATGTGAAATATGTCTTCACAACAAAAAAATACAGCTGGAACCGTGGTCTTGGGTGTTGTAAAATGTGCCATCCCGTTTTTGCGGAGAGGAAGGAGCAGCTCAATGCTGATGCTTACATCAAACTTCTCTATAAGAAAGGAGTACATGGGGCAAGAGAAAAGTTGGGGATTTTTTTTTTTTTTTTTCATGCAAGACGGAGCTCCGTATCAACGCGACACTAACAACCAGGCCTTCCTTAGAAGCACCTATCTGAACTTTTGGGACCTCAACATGGGGCACCCTCCTCCCCAGACATGAACCCCTTGGACTTATCTATCTAGTTGCGCCTGGAGGAGAAGGTATGTACTACTCCTCACACACGTTTCTAGTCTTTAGAGGCTTCCATCAAGAACTAGTCTACAATGCTCGAGTCTGACTACTTACTCATAGTCAAGGTCTTCAAAGGTTTTAGGCATCGTATTGAGACAATTATTAAAGCTTAGAGCAAAATAAAAATGGAATAAAAGTTGTGCCAATCACTACTTTTAGTTGATTTTGTAAACATCTCGTTTAAATTTTACTCTTGAACAATTGAGAAATATAAAATGTGTACCACTAGATATGATCAACCTGTGCATACATGAGGATATCCCTATAAATATGAAAATAGATCTGTAAATATATCATATCAGCCAATATGCTGTAGCATCTTAAACAAGGAAAGATATCTTCATATCTGCATAGTTTAATTATTTTTGTTTACTCTTTCTAATGTAAAAACATATTAAACTAATAGATACAATTACTAAGATAATTAAGAACAAATAATAATACCTTTAAATAACTTACAACTATTAAATACATCATACCAATTCAAATGATTTTTTTCAATATATATGTAGATAAAATTAAAACTATTTCTATCTTGCTAAAGAAT
This sequence comes from Lepeophtheirus salmonis, assembly GCF_016086655.4. NCBI lineage: Eukaryota > Metazoa > Arthropoda > Copepoda > Siphonostomatoida > Caligidae > Lepeophtheirus > Lepeophtheirus salmonis. The sequence goes on from NC_052144.2 coordinate 24,144,576, forward strand.
GCAGAAGTTAAGATTTTTTTTTTTTTGGAAACGATGCAATTTCATCCACAATTATAAAAAAAATATTGTTAACTAGTTAAGTTACACTATATTTTACAGTGGAGCTTTTATCTCATCGTCTAGAAGATTTATTATGAGAACGTGTTAACTATCAATTGTATCCTTTTCACAATTCATTTAACTACTTGATATGCTCAAACTTTCCTGTAAAATATTAAAATGTACATAAATATATTTTCTATTTTATCATGTACCTATGTGTATTGATAGAATTGAAATAGAAATTTCGATTTTGAAGCCCGTGCTCATAACGTACCACACTTATATGATGGCAGTATGGGGGGGGGTTTTTTTTTTTTTGTATGAGAATTGCCTTGCCCATTTGTCTCCGAGACATCTCAAAATGCAAAGTCCAGGTTGATAAGGTCAGTGCTGGATGCAGGGCAGAATTCAGCCAGAATTTCGCAGTAGAAGTTTTATTTCTTCCTGGTGTCATAGGGCTATAATGGACTTAATGATGCTGTAAGCAGTCCGGATGAAGATGTCAATGGTATCTTTAGCATTCTCGGCAGTGACACCAGTGTAGAGAACATCACTCACCCGTTGCTTTTTTGTTGTTGCTCCAACATTGTTAGACTTATTACACTTTGAGTAGACAAAGCAATAAAGATAACAGTAGGAATATCTTAAAAATTATCTTGACTAGACTCTGAGACTTGAATTTGCCCATTCAGATGATGTTGCATTCTGTAAAGAAAAACTCATTTCTACCCTTGAGCTGTCCAATGACGAAATCATGATGCTCTTTTGAGAATAGGAGAGTATGAACCGTATTCATAATAAATGTGCCGGAAAATCTTATTTCTTCCAGGGGGTACCACTAAAGTGGACATCTAGTAATATTCTTTCTTCTCTGCCCTTTCTATAAACGAGATACTGAACTAAAATAAAATCGATATTATATTGTTATTTCATAAATCAAGTAGACATGCAGTTCTTAAATATTAAGTACACACTCAAAATTAAGGCTTTGACTAAAATCCAAGCATAAAAAAAGTGAAATTTTGCTTTATTATAACCAGGTGGCCCATTGAAATGTGAACACTAAGAAATTGAATAATTAATTAAGGATGAGTGTTTATAATTAATTAATATTATACTATAAAAAAATAGTTACCAAAAAAAAATCCCTGTGCTCTAGAGTTTAGGTACAAGTCGAAAAAACGACACTTGAGCGTGATCGACCAATTTCAAATCGCGCACTCCAAGGAGATGGACCTCTCCAGGACCACCGTCTACGCCTTCAGTAAGTCCTAAACGTTAGAGAGGAAGAAGGGTTCTGTCAAAAAGGCCAAACTGGACCTGGAGAAGTTAATCAAAATAGCCCTGGACAATCCCCTCAAGTCCATGAGTACCCAGACAAGAGATATCGGAGCTCCAAGCAATACTGTCTAGAGAGCTATAAAAAAGTGCTGGGAAGAGCTTTGAGGGTGACGCCATCATTGAAAAGCCTATATCCTACCTTACAAGACTCTTTTAAATGACCTCAAGAAGGCCAAAGCCAAACGGGTCATTATCATCATTAGCAATAATAAGAACTAGACCGTCTATCCCGTGTGGAACAGGCAAAATTAAAAGTATTTAATCTTTGGACACATTGATGAAAGTAAGAGGACACTCAGTACCACAAAGCACTCTGCCTCCGCCATCTCCTTGGGCTTTGTGGCCTCTGACGTCAAGGCATCCCTATGTTGTTCCCCGTCGCATACAGGCTTATGGGGTCCGACCATGTGACTGCCTTGGAGGGGAACCTTTTGCCGTGGGTGCATCCAAATACTGAGGCCCTCAAAGGCACTGCCATCTAGCACTGTGACGCCATAATAGAGGACTTCCTCTGCAGCGAGTGCTAAACCTTCTGCCGCCGCTTGGAAACCATTATTGTCATTGTGATTGGTTACATTAATGATTAAGAGAGCTCAGATACACAACTATTTATAGTATTAATTTTGTGGAAATTCTATGGTTACTTAATAAATTATATTAAGTTGAAGTTTAAAATTCTAAGTATTCAGGTTTTAATGGACTACTCCATATGAACTATTGTATATTAGTATATATACTAGATTAGATAATTTAAATTATTTTGTTAAAACTTTACAAAGTGTATATTTTGCAAATTATTTATTTGTATATATTTGAAATATAAATTTAAGCGTGTGCGGAAAACTGCCCTGGAGAAAATTGCCCGTAGAAGATTACCTTGGTCAAAACTGCCATTGAGGAAAATTGAGTATTCAACCATAATTTAAAAGGCACTTTAACTATTTATTATACTCCTCCTAACCAATCCTCTCGATCCATACATAAATTTCGGGGTGTTTAGAGAAAACCAGGATTCAATATAATTTTATTTAAGCAATACACTTATTTTTTACTAGAGGAATTATAATAAAGAAATGAAATATAAACTCCATTTAAAAGAAAAATCTATATAGTACTAAAAATAAAAGGAAAGTACGAGAAATACTAAATATTTAATGAGACACTTGTTTCTGCTTATTTTGTGATATTTTTTCTATATCAGGTGAATTATTATAATCAAATACAGGAGCAAAACATTATTCAGATGTTCGTCACGCAATCTTTTTCTCACATTACTTTTGGTCTACAACAAAAGTTGAGGTTTTCTCTCAAAAGCAATCATTTGACCAAACATCTCAATTAAAATCTATTTCTTTCCTTGAAGTTCAAGATTCTAAGTGTTCATGTGGATTGTGATGTCCACTACAAATACTAATTTTCGAACCCACTGTGGATCTTGAAAGTAATCAATATTTTGTTTTTGCTCACTAAAAACATAGATATATCTTCTCTCAATACATATACTTGTTCTATTTGTAAAATATGTTAGGTCGCTATACTTTGCTTCAGTTTGTTTTAGAAATTCTTGAAACTGGCGGTGATTTACTCTTATTGACAATATAAAATTTACTACTTTTAGTACCCCAGCCATGATATATTTTTAGGTCAGTGATTTTGTACAGAACACTTCTTAATGAATAATGCAATAAGTTTTTTGTTTTTTTTTAAATACCTATGTTGATGAATTTGGTGCAATGCAACAAAGCCTTTTTTCTCTCAAACCCATAATGTTTCAAAAAATATCTGCTCCAGTGCTAGTGTTGTGTTACACCTCTCACGAAAACTGCAAGCTGACAAGTATCCTTCAAATTGGTTGATTCATTAATAGCATTGGAATAAGAATGCAGACTATTCAAAATACCATCTAAACCACTTCTGACATTTATTACCAGATCTTCAATTTTCCATGTTACTGTTCTTGCCGACAAACAGATAGCAAAAATAATTGTTTTGTTTTTTTCTGGAGAAACAACCTCTGCTACTTGAACAATTATTATTTAAGAAACATTCCATCTGTAAATAGTTTTATCCTTTCTTCAATTTATTTGATATCTCGTAGCTGGTACGAGTGTTTCGGTCACTTTCTTCGTTTTTCTTAGTAAAAAAGGACGATTGCTTCGTTAAAATATTTCCCAACCCTATTATCTGCACTCTCCAGGTGCAAAGAAGGAAATTTCTGTAGCCTCTCAACTGTCTTTTGGATTAGTATGCTTATATTTAGATTATGTTCATGACAAAGTCAGAAATCATTCACAATCCTATATGGGCTGCAAGGCCGGGGGTTGTCGACTCTAACACTTCTTGAATTAATATCACATCCATACATATTTATCGTCATAAGAATGATTCAGTTGATAAAATTTGTTCTGAGATGCTTTTATTCTACAATTTTTTGAAACTTACTGTGGGAGACAAAAACAAAGATTAGTTTAGGATTATGTTCTCAAAATAAATATCATGCTAGGTTATAATTCATTGGACAAATTTCTTGTTCTTGTATGTAGTATATCCATTTTTCAAACTAAACCATATTTAAGATTAGCATTACTTTTTAATGAATCTTCCTTTCTTTAAATTGACAAATTGTATTTTTATTTTGTGATATGATGATTGGAAACTTAAAACTTACACACTTGAAAAGAAACAAAAAATATCTTGCCATTCTTTTATTATAGAATAAAAAAATATCTTTATTACTCTTTTTTAATTAATTTTGATGTATTGTCAAAATTAATAATACTACGATTATGTCAATAGTTTTTCGTTTTATTTATATAAAATAAAAAAAACTTGGGGTAACTTTGTTTTTAAAAAAAAAAAAAACTTATTTTTGAGTTTATTCTTACAAGTTCACCTTGCCTAATTGTATCTGACTTAAAAAAAAGAATCTAAATAAATATTTTTATATATTCTTTATAATGTCATTCCACAAGAAATACTAAACCATTACGTCAGATAGAATTAAAACTTGTTTATTTTTCGCGTTCTCACTCACTGCAGAAAAAAAGAATTGAAAAACTGTAAATTGTTTTATATCTCCTTCTACAATATTTAGAAAGCACTCATGAAAATAGTTGAAAGATGTCTTTTTTTTACCATTCTTTTTTCATCAACCATTATTAACTTAATCACTGTTGTTGGAGTCGAATTGTCAGACTAATATCTAAATCAGAAGCGGACCACGTGTGGTCCACGCGCCGCACGTGTCCCTTTGCTATTTATTTTGTGGCCCTTCCTCCTCTCTTAGTAATTTATTTATGGGTATTTACTCAGAAAAAAAATTAAGCGCAATAAATATGAAAATTATATTAATATTATACAAATCCAGAAAAAGTTACAAGCTATTTTACCTCTTTGAAATGCAATTATCGTTACACCTAAATTTTGAGTCAAGGATGATGATTACAGCGGCAATGCAATGAATGTTAAATAAGAGAATATTCACACAAAAATACACGTGGAAAAAAGATATTTTTCCTTCTTTTTGGAACCAGTAGAAACTTATTGATTTAATCCACAAGAGTTATTTTCATATTTATCGAATCATCTTGTAGTAGATATCATTTAAATTTAAGGTGTTGTGACTCTTCCCGTCGGTCCGGAAAGGCTTAATAATTAAGTTTTGTCTAGATATCATGGCTACTAAAAGAAGAAGAACTGTGGCTGAAGAAAACAGGAAATTCAATGCTGAATGGAAGGATAAATACTTGTTTACATAAGTAAATAACAAATTTTTATGTTTAATCTGCCAGAATTCAGTAGCTCAAAATAAGGAATACAGCATTAAGAAACATTTTGAAACAAATAATTGTGAAAAGTATTGCAAGTACAACATAGAAGAGAAAAGACACCTTCCAGAAAAGTTGACCAAAAACCTACAAGGGAAGCAGGACGTGTTAACCCGATCATCTGAGGGTGACATTGTCAATAGTGAGCTTTGAGATCGCAAAGATTCTCTCCAAACACCAAAAGCCATTCTCTGATGGTCAGATAATAAAAGAGTGCTTACAGAAATTTGCTGAAGTTAAGTGCACATAAATGCTAAAAAGTGTTTCAGATGTATCTCTTTCACGCCGCACTATAGACAGACGAGTAGAAGATATGGGCACAGACATAGCATATCAATATATCAATTAAAGGTGAAGCTAAGTGATATTGAATGCTATTCACTTGCATTAGATGAGAGTAAAGAAATTACAGACACAACACGGCTGGCTGTATCTATTCGAGCTGTAGATTAGGATTTCAATGTAGCTGAAGAATGGCTTGACTTGAATCTGTTGAAAGGCACTACAAGAGGTGCAGATATATTTGAAAGTGTTCAAGCATCACTACACAAAATGGGAATTGAGAACTTCAGGAAATGTGTATGACTATGTATAGATGATGCACCATCTATGATTGGCTGGCACAAGTACGTCAGTTCAAGCCTGATGTTATTGCAGTTCATTGCATCATACATCTGGAGAACCTGAGCGCTAAACTTATCAATATGGAACATGTCGACTCTGTTATAGTACAAACAATAAACTACATACGCTCACGAGGACTAAACCACAGAGAGTTTCAGGAGTTCTTGAGACACCTTGAGAGCCAGTCTGAGGATGTTATTTATTTCACAGAGGTTCGCTGGCTTAGCAGAGTATCAACATTGCAACGTTTCTGGTTATTATTAGATGAGATCATTTTGTCCTTGAAGTTGAAACAAAAAGAGGTTTAAGAACTGTATGATCCTCTCTGGCGAATGGACCTGGCGTTCTTAAATGATATCTCTCAAAAATTATATCAGATCAATGTCAAGCTTCAAGGAGAAAAAAAGTTGGTGCATGACTTGTCTAAGCACCTTCGAACATTTGAAAGAGATCTTCAGCTCTATGAACAAAGTCTGCGTGAACAAAAAGTTTACCTTTTTCCCACCCTTAAATCTGTCTTTAATGGCAACAATGAGATCCTGGATAGTTATGCTCAGAGAGTGGCAGTACTTAGGGAGGAGTTTTCCTCTCGTTTCACAGAGTTCAGAAATCTCAGAAGTGATCTCAAAGCTAATCAAAGGTAGATGGGCAAGTAATGCAAATTTTGTGGGATAAATCACGTCTTCTGGAGGTCAAAACACCGTACGTTTAGAAAGGAGGATTCCCGTGTTGGGAAAAAGGTGATTTTATGATAAGTTGTCCGTCATTTGCGCCTTTAAGTTTGTCTATCTCAAGACAAATCAATGATTGAGAAAGGAATAGAGCCTATGCTTTCCTTAGGTTAATTTAGCGAAGAATTGTTTTTGCCCACAAACGGAATGGAAGTGTTCAGGTTTCTGCCGACTTTTCTAGAACTATCTTTGTAGTAGTGAACAAGATGTTGCACACAGATGAATTATTTGCAGACCTTACGAAGGCCCAGTTCTTCTCCAAATAGAATTTCGTAAGATGTAACAAGCAGCATGAGTTTGAAGAAAAATCTAAATAGTTTTTGGTTATTAAGACACGGTTAGGACATTATGGATTTAATATCTTACGCTATGGTATTCCCTCGGATCCTGCAATTGGGCATGGCAGCTCAAGAGAGATTATTGAGAGGACTATTTTTTAATGTTGATGGAAATATAAAATAAATTTTCCACATTGATAAAGTAAGTGCATTAAATTATAACTTTAACGTATCTTATCTTAACTATTTTTAGTTGTAATTCAATGTTCTTTTTGTAAGTTTAACCATCAAAAATTACCACTTGAATGACTTGAAATGTGCAATATATAAACTATACCACAATGTACATACATAATTTATAATTATCGAAACTAATATTTGCAAATAAGTAAGAGAAAATCAATGAAACTAACAGGTTTAAAAAATTGGAATGTAGCATTAAACCTCCGTTCATAACTTTTTTCAACCAAATTCCAATAAAAAAATTAAATATGGATTTTTATCAGCTTGTGTCTGACACAAGCTGACAATTTCATACAAAGAACAAAAAAAAATATTTTCAGAAATTATGTGAATGATAAAAAAACTAATACATAGCTCCTTTTTTCCTTCAGTTTATTAACTGTATATCTTGTGTACATAATATGTATATTTGTTTAATTATAAAGTTGTGTCAAATTAAAGTATATAGTAAATATTCTATCTCATTTAAATAATAGGTGAAGTAAAAGTTTAGATAGTTTTTTCACTTTATTTCGACAAATAATTAAAATAGTTAGGATTATCCTATTTATATGGTTCCAAACAGTTTTTTGTCTCATTTTCAGTTCCTTGGTAATGGAATGACTAATCACATGTCGGCCCAAATTGAAGATTTTCAAGATTTTATCGACATTTTCTGTGTCCATATTACTAGAACAGAATCTTTAGAACCACCGCATTTGATATAGTATTGGGTCCATAAACAGCACAATTTTTTTGGTTGCCTATTCTACTTTTTCCCCTTAGTCATAGTAATACTGAATAATATATGGATTTTTCTTTTTTTTAATTCAGTTTTGGAGCACTATAACACAAAACTGAAAAAAAAAAAAAAAAAAAAAAAGATGCAAAAATATCAATCGTGAGATACAGCTCACAAAAAAACATCTAGCGAAAAGCGCTAATAACTTTTTACTTAGCCTAACAGTAATTTTTCAATGGTTAAGCTTTTTATGAAAAAATATGTTAGCAAAACTGAGAAATTTGTGAAATACGTACGTTTTAATTAGAAATTACTTTATTTATATGAGAAAATAATACAAAAACCCGAAAAAAGATATCTCCCAAATTCATTTAGGTGTTTTCTGACTCTGTTTATTATAATTTAGCACTAAAATAACAGTAGAAATCAGCTACCTTCGTGACTGTACATATCAAAAATAACCTTTCCTTTTTTTTCAGCCAAGCAGCTTAGTAAATTTCTCTACACAATTATTTCGAAAAAAATAAATGTACACTCTATTTTTCTTCTTACCAAATAATAGTAACACACAACACAACGACAGTGGTATAGTATCTCATTTTGTGAAGTCATTATATCAAAAATGATCCCGCCAAAGTTCTACATCTATGCTTACCAACAAAAGACTTAGAATTGAGTCAGTTTTGTTTAATGCAGTTACAAAAAAAGTACTAAATTGCTGCCAAACGTAAAATATGAATGTCTGAGTACATCTTTTTAAAAGTAAAAATCTGGGGACAGTTTGAAAAAGATTCCACCTTCTGCTGAAGTAGCATAAACTGTTTTAGGATCATTAAAAATGCCATGGATCAGAAGCTTTGTCTAGATGTAGTTTTGCACATGCTTAATAGAATAATTTTTATGGAGGGAAGGCTAGGGCTGGAACGAGAGATGTAGTTGTATCTTATCAGAATTTGCTAATTCTACCTATTCTACCGATTCATATCCATAATTATTTAAATACATAATATGACTTATTTGAGCTCATTTTTGGAGACAAAATTAAAGATACAATTCAATAAAATAGCTAGACTAGACAACGTCGTTCATAAAAATTTAAAAAAAAGAAAACATTATGGAAAAGTAAATAGAAAGATTAAACAAATTTGCAAGTTCGTACAAGAAATTTACTTGGAAGTAACAATTAAGAAATAACTCATTTTTAGTGCCCCATACTATTGAATTATACCATGAATCGGTCAAAAAGTCCGTAACGGTAAGAATTGGTTTGATAGATTTTCTCTGAAGCCGTTCAATAATGTTTTCACTAAATGTTTAATTTTTGTATGTTTGTTGAATAATGTTGTTTAAGACAGAACTGAAGTTGAGTGCATATTTTCTGAGTCAAGTTCGAGACATCAGTATCTTGGGTCCATTAAATATACACAAGTCTGGTCTCGAGCACTAGTTTATACATATTTTAATACCTAAGGCAAGCATATGAAACTTAGTTACGAACTTTAGACTGTTCAAGACCATTTGATCTCATGTGGGCGAACCAGTGATATAATAAAAAATAACCTATAGTTAATGTTGGAAGTATTTTTTTTATAACATTGAGGCAGTTGAGATTAGATCAAATGCCGAGGAGCTTTAATATCCAGCAAAAGAGAGGTATCAAACTCTCTTAGATTGCCAACCAGGAATAAATCGACTCCTGAGCACGGAGAGGAATTAACTTTTTAAAATTTAAATTTATTAACTACTAATTAGGATTCATAAAAATAAGTATTATTTTGCCCATCCATAATTAATACAAGTTAAACATTAAAAAAAAAGTTAAATTTTGTTATTTGTTTGTGAAATTATTATATAGATAATAAGAAATCGGAATTGTCCATAGAATTGATATCGGAATAGGAACGGCTGAAAATTTTATATCCGTACATTCAAAGTTTCAACATAATATAATATTTTAAGGAAAAGTCAAAATGGTATCAAAAATAATACCACCGTCGTTCTAGTCTTAAATCAACACAATAATAATATTTATGAATTTAAAATATGTACAATTGCTTTTAAATTTACAATAGTATTAGTCAAAACAAATACAAGATATAAATTAGACTAGTTTGATTTTCAACTTTTCTTTTCATCTTAAGGTCGCACATCTCACATTTTTTTTTTTTTTTTACACACATCACTCAGTCAAAAATCATAAAAGTCCGGTAGTAAGTAATGACTAATGAGATGAAGAAGTGAGGTTCTCAAGCGAGCTCTTTATAAACCCCTCACTCGCTCTTTTCCTTTTCTCCAACATATTACTCAGTATATTATATGACGTAGTATGGATCATTCTATGTTGACGTCATTATGTGGGAATCTTGTTCATTTATTTTATTCTATAATGAGTAATAACACAGAAGAGCCATCCCGATCCCACTGGTCTAGATAATTCCCTGGTACGTCAGTAAGCTTTATACACGATAATAATTCATCATTTTCCTGTAATCTCTGACTGAGCAGAGACGGTGTTATAGGATCTCTGTTATATAGTCTTCTAGGATCTCCATTACGTAGAGTACCTACTCTTCCAGCCTTGGTGGAGTAGGCAAGATTTTATTTTTAACCCCATGTATTATCCCTTGGACATTAGAGATAATATATTCAATTTTCAGGTTCCGTTTTTATTTCGAAGACAGGGTTTCACTTCTAAGCAAAAATAGAAGAAATGGAATGACGTCTACATGTTTTTTTCCACATAGGATGACAATATTATTTATTCATTCTTGATTTTTTTTAACTTTAGTAGAATATAATTCAAATTAGGTTTATTTATATCTCAGTTTATGGGAGGGAGGCACATGCATGTCTCCTAGTGTTGCAACAATTTACATCTAAAATAGAAGTCGTAGCACAATTAAATGATTTAGGGATTTCGGATTACGCCAAATAGGATATTTTATCCTATACGAAGGGAGAATTAACATACTGTTTCACATATTAAATAGAGAAAGAACATTAATTATAAATATTATTTTTTTTCCGAAGAATATCTGACTCAATATGCAGAATATATAAATAAATAATTAAAAATATAAGATAATTTTACAAAATCTAGTTAAAAATGCGATAGGTTATCTTTTATCTGGATGACAAGGACATTGACATTCAACATCTTGACTATTTGGTTTATCACCAATGAATTGACCCAATTTAATAATAGAATCTACTTTAGGGTCTTCGGGTTCATTCAATAATGATGAATGTACTATATCCATAGACAGTAATTTTGAAAATAAATTACAGCTTATACTTCTTTTAAACTTTAAAACATTTATAGCCCCAAGTTCTCGATGTTTTCTTTTCAAAAAGAGTACATTCTAGACTCAACCATTTGTTTTGTCTTATTTGTAAATAAAGAAGAGGTGCCTAATCGGTATCTTAACCATTTTTGATGGGAATCTGTTTGGTAGTTTTTCAATATTGTTATTGGGTTTAATATCTTGACCATTTCTTTCAGGTCCATTCTCTCCAATCATCTCTTGACGATAAGAGAAGACACTCCGTTGTTAACATCGTTTATTGCAGATCTTATTCTACTGTTAGAGAGTGCTTCCACTGCTATGAAGAAAGGTGTTGAAGGCTCGAGGTTACTGGTTTTGGGATGGTAGTATAAGAATAATCTCATGGTTCTACTTAATAGAATGAAATTGCCTAGCTCCGTATCTCCACGAGATAGGTATTGACCAACAGAAGTCCTCCTTCATTTAAAAACTCGTCCCGACTTCTCAACCTTGGATTAAAGTGAAGAGGTTCTTTAGAGCTCATGGTATGTAGAATGTCATTCATAATGGACTCTACGACCTACCCATCTTTCTTCAGTATTGACCACATTTTTTCATCACCCCAAATAGCTCCAATGGTCCCATAAATAATCTGTTGATCAGAAGTTCAGCACTTTCCATAAAGCCACAAAAACATAAACTCTTTACTTAATGAATGTAGATACAAAGAATACAATTTTAGATATTCAAAATAATATAGTTTTGATAAACATTTTTCTACCCTAAAAAAAGTGTTTAAAAGTTTTTTATCTAATATTGTATTACCGAGCAAAAAAAGAGAGGAAAATTTGATGACCTGTGTATAGCGCGTATCTTTTCTTTACATTTTCAGAAAGGAAAGATTAAATATTTCTTATGTTATTCTTATGTGTGCTCCATAAAAAAAGATTATTAATTTTTTTAAAGCTAAAATAATGTCTAACATAATTAATTTATGTAAAGTAAGGACTCATTCTGTATTTGAATCTTTATTGACAAAGTAAAGAACTTTTGTCTCATTTCAAACTTTTAAATAGATGTGACACGTAAAGCTGGCGTTATAGGATAATTAAGTTTGGTATAGGTTATGTCCTTACTAAATTCCAACTTTTCACAAATAGCCGTTATCAAAATTCAAAAAAGATGAAAAACATACCGGCCTAATATACATGTTTGGCCAGAAATACATTCACCCACTCGTATTATACTTTTTGTTTAAAAAAACAAAAACACTGCAGCATCGTATAACCATATATTATTCATATCATCTACTTAGGATATGCAAACCTATTGATAGCTTATACAACTTGATTATATTTCAATGTACACAAGTAGACAAAAAGATTTACTTTGGCTGAAATTAAATTACTTTTGCAATTGAATAGCTTGTCGGTAAATCCTTCATGATGCAAATGTAACAACATTAGCTTTTGCTTATGATATTTAATTATAAGGGGCATCTATATTATTTTTGATGGAATTTTTTTTAACTAAAAATTTGTTATGTTCTCATTGCTTATCAATGTATTTTAATATATTATTTTTATTGAAATTGGTTTATCAAATTTATTATAATTATATTTTATACTACACTATGTAATAATCTTTTTTATATCCAGGTTTTAAATATTATTTTACATTTATTTTTTTTTGCTTCTGCGGCCCACAAAGGAAATAGATTTTTAATGTATATTAGTGTACAAATTCATAATCATTTAAAAAAAAAAATAATAATAGAAAAAAAACATAAATGGTTCCAAGAACACAAAAATACTTTTTGAGTCAGGACTTAAGTACCAGACGTAAAATATTTTTTTAACACTCCGGCATAATTAAGAACAATAATCCAAAGAAAATAAAAGTATTAAAATTGATAATTTTTGATATATATTTTCACAATCTGACAAAAACAGATTTTTTTCGATCCATATAGCTATCATTGGCTGAAAAATCTATTTTAAAAGTCTTTTGAGACAGCTTACATATGTTTATACCTCGTTCATCATGACGCATTGCTGATTGGCTGTGTTTTTCAGGGTCTCAATACTTATATACAAGACTTACACTTCAATTTGTAGCCAGAAGGCAAAATACAGAAGTTTTTTATCCCAGCTGAAGGAGAGGGTTGTTTCATATAATTCAAAAGTCTGACACGTTGGAGTTGTATAAATTCATTTTTTAGTAAAAAGAGGAGTTTCTTCAATCTGACGAATGGGTGTCTACTTGTTTTTATATAGTTCTGGACATTGTCATCTTAGAAACCTTTTTAAATGTAGGACTACATGTTAAGAAACAAACATGAAATCGATGACAGAATGTGATTTTAATGGAAATCCATTGAAAATTAATGGTGGTACATAAAAAAACAATAACATGTTATCACTTGATTGAGATTATTCCAACTATACTATTCTTATTAGTACATAACAAGTATTCCTTTGATTTTGACTATTTTCTACCCCTTAAAGTGATATTAATATATCATTAAAATAAATAAAAAAGTTATCATTGAGGCAAAAAAGTTTCAACATATAAGTGGTGTATATATTTACCAATCGGCTCAATTTATGTCTTCAGCTTTTATTTTCACTGTTAAAGATTATTAATCAGATTGTAAAAACTATAAATGAAGTGTGAATTTATGTGAGCTCTTAAACTGATTTGATTATCACGTTTCAAAGATTATAAGTTATTTATTAAAATGATGATTTTGAATGTGACAATATTATTTGTCCTTTAGAAAAATTGCGAGATATTTCCATAATTCATTTTAAAAATAAAACATTTTAAATTTGCATATGGAAAGAAATCGTATTATTTGTGCCAATATGTCCTGATTGCATGTTCTTTCATGATACCACTACTGTAATGTCTGGTAATATGTCGATTAATTAAAAGTCGTCCTTTTTGTGCAAACAATTTTGGAGTGTGAAGCATTGCAAGGGATATCTGCATGATATAAAAACGTAGACTTCACTGATGGATATATCATGAGTGGGAATATTCATATAGGGTAAAGACTAGAAAATTATAATATTTTAAAATACTTTTTTTTCACTTCTCCATATTTTTATTTTGTGCCATTTTTATTGCAAACTTTTGATGCAAAAGTTGATAATTTATCTATTTTCTACACTTTTTATTCAGTATCTCCCCTCCATTCTGAATGATAGCTTTCATACGGGGACAAACAGAACCACAGCTGGCCATGACGAAGTCTTGTTCCACTTCTATATTATAATGGCCTTTAGGGGATTGACATTGGGGTGAGAAGTCTTGTTTGTCTTGCCCTCCAAGCCGCACCAAACAGCGAAGTTCATGGGGTACCATATTTTTTTAATTCTATATTTTCTTTGATCTGAGGTGGTGAGATTATTTGAATATTTACTTCTAGGGTATCCTTCTGTGATCTTCTCATCATATTGACTTGCCTTATGTCACTTCTAAATTTTTCTTAAGATTTTAATTCAGCTCCATTGATGTTATATTTCTATTCGCTCATTGTCGGTTTCTTTTGAATATTTAATTCAATCATGCAGGTTTTCACCAAGTATCTTCTGAATACTTAGAGCCATGTTATGATTATAGGAACTTACCTCAAACACTTAGAGTAGACTAGTTTCCTTACTCAACCTATTAATACAAATTTACATATCATTCATACATGATATCACATCAGTTTTCAAAACAGATGATGACGTTTCAAAAAAAAAAGTGAATTACTTTGTGTGACGAGTCATTATATCATTATCCGGGTGCAAATATTGTCCCGACACATCCTTAATTCGAATGCATGTATATTGTAGGATATTGTTTATGTTTCAAAAATATTAATTTCAATTTTTTCCTTTCTGTCATCGTATATAAACAATGGTTCTATAGAATTGGAGTAATGTTTATAATTAAAAAAATATATACAAATTATATTTTTTTGAGATGAAAAAAAAGAGTATATTAATTAAAAAAAGTTTGTCGGTATGTGCATTTGATTGTTTGAGAAGTAATCATATTTAACAACGAGTTTATGGTGTTATAGCTCCGCGGGTCATATTAATAAAGACAAGAAAAGAGGAAAAATAAATGACATAATTATTGTGTCTTCAGATAATTTTTAGTAATACACGAGTGTACCTTAAGTTCATTTGAAGAAATATTATTGGAGTACTTATATTGAAAGTTGTAAAACCTAAGCAATTGTTAGCGCGCAAGTTTTGTTGTTGTTGCCAACCTAAACAATTATGTTTTATTTTCTGTAGCTTTTAACATTATTTTTTTCATACTTGAAGAGTGAACATCTATGTATTGAGTAGCGAGGTCTGAGTGTGCTCAGAGACTAAAACTGAGGATTAGTTGAATAGTTGTGTTGTATTTAATAAAACAAATCTATATTTTTTAAGCAATTTTTTCTTGTTCGCTGACGTCTAATAACTCCAGCCAATGTTTGGTACTACCAATATTATCTAATATTTTAGTTTTAGGATATAATAAATTATATATTTTTTCATTATATACAAAATATTAAACCAATATGTCAACGAACAAACATATATTTTTATTGTTAAATGACAACCTGATTTTTTTTTCTGTGTTTTTTTTTTTAATTTAAGGAGGTTATAAAGAACCAATCCTTAGGGGGTCCAAATATTCCATTTAGAAAAAAGGAAATATATACTCCAGTGTTCACATCTGCTAGTATAAATGAATATATTAAGACATTTTTCAAGGCTAATAAGGTAACAGGTCCCCATGGAGGGGGAAGTGTATTTTTTAGATCTTTTGGAGAGGAAACAACTCCCTTCTTATTGAAAGTGGGCAGATTTATGGAAACATTTAGGGAATTGCCACAAAGTCAGTCTTTAAAGGTCGAATTGTATTAATACCAAAGAAATGTGTTTATGTATTGCTAGTGTGAATGTGCGTTGCTCTTTGACAGTTTATAAACTATTCAATTAGAGATATTTAAGTAGAAAACTATATCTATCAAATTGTAAAGTTTCAGTGATTATTTTAGTACCTTTTTTAGTGTTCTGACTGGGTGTTGGATTTAGAATTTGGCATTTTCTTCAACTCTGTACTCAGTTTCTTCTTCTGTGTCTTCCTTTTGTATAAAATAGTGTCAACATTATCCATCTAGGGCGTTTGCTCTTCTTCCTCAGCATCAGATAAATATCTGATTAAGGATTTTTTATATTCATATCAGTCCTTGACCTGATAATATATTGAAAAGGAAAATATATATGCGAATATAAGTCCTAATATGAGTATGCCTTCAGATGGAAATACAGTCAGAGATAATTATCTCCAAGCTCTGAAGAAGAACTTGGCATCTAAAGCCAATAAAACCAGGCATTTTATAGATTTGAAGTCTATGCGAGATAACCAGTCTCCTAATAACCTACTATTATAATCTTTAAGAGTAAGACATATGCACCTTGATCCATCGTGGTCTATATTAAAACTGTACACTTTATTATTCCTTTACACGATCATCTTGTATGAAATATATATACATAACATAGGTACACATATTAACAATACAATATCTACAAGTATGAACTACATCAATATATAACAATCCCTTTTTCTTGAACAATCATATACTATATACAAAACATGATCCGTTTCTTCGGGTTGTTTCGCAATCTCATTTTACTAACAATATTTTCACATCCTCCTTTACAGTCTTTCTTCCCCTCTTCTCCACGAAACAAATGTAAAAATACCTCCAATAAGTTCTCCAATTATCGAGACGAATTAGATAGTTCTATTATTTTGTTTAATGATTTTTCTAATACCGCTCCACTTTTTTGAAACGGAACTTTGAATCCGTACTGTCTTCCCAACCTCCAGAACTTGTAATCACTTAGTGTTTATTATTATATTTTTTGATCTCTCTCTCTAATTGCATTGCTTCCAATACATCGCAATTGTTTAATTGTTTCATCTTATTATAATCGAGAGTAGGAATATCTCAAATTCTTGTCATAAGCTATTTGATTTGGAGAATACCCACACTGACGAGGTGTATTACGATATTCTAGTAATCACGAAATTCATCGGAGTTGATTCTTTGAGTGTTGCACTTATCAAGTGAACTCTTCATATTTTTCACAGCTGCTTCTGCCATACCATTACTTTGAGGATAATACGGGCTCGAAGGTGACCAAATAATTCCCTTTAGTTGTAAAAATTCTTGAAATTTCTTACATGTATAAACACTACCCTAATGCGATCTTAAATTGTTGGGATATCCAAAATCCCTGAACCACCTAGAAAACGTTTCAATAATTTGATCAGTATTACGATCCTTTTTATACTCCTCAATAACTGTATAACCAGATAGAGCATTGACAAACACAAGGTAAGACTTCCCATTGAATGAAAATAAATTCGTCGACATTGATTCAAAAATCATTGAAGGAATTATATCTGTCAATAATTCATCTTTGCATTGACTTGCTCTTTGAGTTTGACATGAATCACATTTCTCAATTATCATTACGATTTCATTATAAATTTCAGGCCAGTTAACGGAGTCTCACGCATTTCTCTTTGTCTTAGTGATTCCCTGATGCGCTAAATGAAGTTTTAGCAGTACGTCTTTTTGGCATGCTTTTGGAATGATAATACGTGTTCCCGTCGGAACTAGTCCATCATTCACTGTCAAATGTTTCCACATAGTTTTGAATAACTTCACAAATGGGTTTGAAAATATATTCTTCCGACAAAGACCGCTTTCAACAAATCTTACTAAAACTTGATATTCTTTATTGAGCTTAGCTATTTTTCTAATTTCCTTTATAATATGCTCTATAAATCCATTATTCCCAATATTTGTTTCCATTACAGTGACTCTGGCTATGGCTAAACATATTAATTCTTTCGCTCCATCTTTGATATCTTCTTCTACTGGGTCTTCAACAGGTGCTCTACATAAAACATCAGCAACTAAATGATCTTTTCCTTTTTTTGCATGTAACATAAAATTGGTAATGTTGGAGATCTATCCTTATCTTTTGGACTTTCAGATTTTCTATCTGATTTAGAGTATATTTATTGAATATTGTTGGGAGTGAATGATGATCAGTGACGATTTCAAACTTGGTAATCCACTCAGGTAAATGTGACACTTTTTAATTGCCCAATTAATCGCAAGAGATTCCAACTCTACCATTGCGTACTGTGATTCTGCATCGTTAACAAATCTTGAACCACATTCAACTTATTTCCATATTTCTTCATGTTTTTGTAGTAAATCGAATCCAAGACCTTTCAATCTTGACGCAACCCTTTCGAGGCGTGTTTCCTTCTTCGGATCAAAAATGGCGAGGACAGGGGTATTCGTCAATATGGCATTACTTCTGTCATTGCTTTGGTATGTATATTGTCCCATACGAATTCATTCTTTAATTTCATCAAATGTCTTAATGGGGCTGCTGCTTGCTAAATTTTGATGAAAACCCTACAAGTTGATTTGCTAAACCAATAAATGACCTAAGCTCTGTTATATTTGTAGGTGTCGGGAATTCATGGATCGTCTTCAACTTCTTTCCATCCGATGCTTTCCATCTTTACCAATTCTATAGCCAACAAAATTGATCTTCTCACGTGCGAATTGAAATTTCTCCCTGCTCAGCGTTACACCATATACTCTACATCTTAATAATATTATACGCACACTTTCAACATGAGATTCTAAATTTTCATCATCCACAAGATTGTCATCAACAACTTTATCACCATTATGAATTTCTTCTAAAACCTTATTACATCTACAATTATATACATCTCCAGTAGAAATGAAACCCATTGGTGCTCGCTTAAAATAAAATCTACCATATTGTGTTGTAAATGTAGTTAGTTTCCAACTTCTCTCATCAAGAGGTATTTGCCAATATCCATTTACTTCATAAAATTTGGTGAAGTATCTTGATTTTGGGTTAATTTCCGAAATAGCCTCTTTAGGTGTCTTCATAGGGTAAACTAATCTCTTTACTTGAGAATATAGTTAAGTAAGATGTATTGTTAACTGCATTTTTCCATTAGGTTTTGGTACAACAACAATTGGATGACACCATTCTGTCACCTCATCGACGATCTTCTTTATTACGTCTTTCTTCGCCATGTCTTCTAGGGTTTTTTTAACTTGATCTCTGTAGCAAAATGGAATTTGTCTTGATCCATGAAGAGTATATGGCTTGGCATCATCTAAAAGCTCTATTTTCATCGGAGGGAATTTCATCGTCTTAAGTTCTTCATCACAGGTAAATACATCTGAAAATTCGGCTATCAAGTATTGTAAAAGATCCATTTTGACTTTTTTTGATATATTAAAATCTTGAGTTTTATTACGTTTAATACTTGCATTAACTAACGATTGACTAATCCATTCTTCCTTTTATAGTCTAAGAAAATCTGGGTGTATAGATCCCAATCCCATACACGCATGCTGCGATAAAAACATATCCTCCTGACCAATTTTGTTCAAAAAATAGACGATCTCTTTATGTTGGTGATTACCGAGTCCAAATATCAGTTTAACATTATTAATAACCTCCAATATTGAGCCGTTCACTCCGACTATCTTGGGGCTAGCAGATAGATCCCATAGTTTCTTTGATGGTTAATCTAAATCTTTGTAAACTCTTAAGCCTGCAATAGAAGCCATTGCACCACTGTCACATATATAAATTTTATTCCCAATATATTCACCACCATTTACATTCAGAATATCAATTGGAATTTTATTCAGTTCACATCCACGAACTGAATTGATGAGTAATCCTGAACATATGTTCTTAGACCGGAATACTTTTGCATAATGACCTTTCTTTCTACACTTTCAGCATTCCATTTCTTTAATAGGACATGGGTCTTCCCTCTTGATGTGATTCAAATCCACATTGTCTACATATTAATTCTCTCTTTCTCATCTGTGGTTTTTTCAAATCCACTTTTATCATTATCGGCCTTAGAAATTCTATTAATACCCTTTACTACTAAATCATTTAAACTTTTTTTATTACTCTTTGCAGTTTACTCTGTTCTACAAAAATTCAGAGCATCTTTCAAATTAATTTGTTTTGTGTTTTCTAAATGTTTTTGACGACCATCATCGTCCCTGACTCCACATGTGACTAGAGTGGCCAAATAATCTTCTGATTATATTTCATAAATTTCTGTCTCTTCGTCCAACACCTTTAATTCACAATAAAATTCTTCAAAATCCTCAAAATTAGCTTTTTTTTCTTCTGACTAATTTATATCTTGCTGCCGCAATTGGCTTTTTATCTCTTAGATATTTACCCTCATTTTCAATTACTTCCTCCAATGTTTTGGTAGTACTAGCTGGAATTTCAACCAAATGGCGTACTTTGATAAGGAATCCAGACGAGCAACACGTCCATAATATTGCAATCTGCTTTTCTCTGGTATTTTCCTCCAAATGAGTCAACTTCACATAATTATCCTAGGTCTCAATCCATTTCTGGAAGTCTACGTGTTTGAATCCCCTATACCTCGGCATTTAAAGATGTTACTTCAGACTGCCTTAGAACATAATACAAAGAAAATTTTCCAAACATATATTGATCCTCGTTAACGGCCGCGAAAATGGGAAAATGTAATAATGGAGTTCCTCACGTTTTTTAACAGAGGGTAGGAAATTTACGGCTCAGTTTCAAATTTCGACGGGCTGTATTTACTTTAACAATATTCCTATAAGGCAATGGAAATAATTTTGATTCAGTCATCCATGCATTTGCAAGATGCCCAGCATTATCTGATTTTTACCACAATACTCAACCCTTAAATGTTTAGTAATCATAATTTTATCATTTTCATATTTTATGTTGTACTTATATTTTGTAGTAGTAGACAGAAGTATATTTTTAATATAGTCTGTAAAAACCATAAGTTGTTCCTATTGAAGGATTGGGCTTTGATCTAGGGGGTTAATTTTAAACTATAACGTTTAATTATGATTAATTTTATAGTAATCACTCTCGATATTTTTTATTATTATTTTAATCTTGATATTGTTGCTTTCAATTTTAATAAAAGCCCAATTTAAAAAAAAGAAAAAAAAAAAAAAACACCACCTGTCGAGACCTTTAAAAACATAAAATCTATGTATATGTAATATATACAAATTGCTGACTTCAAATATTCGTGATTCTCTTCTTTCTTTTTTTTTAAATAAGTATAACTTCTTCAATTTTTAACTAACTTTATTGAAATAAATAAAATAAAAATTACATTTTCATTTTAGGAATCCAATTATTCAATGACTAAATGATTCAAACAGAAAAATAAATTATGAAACATCATAATCTTTTTTTTCATATAAATATTTTATTGCAAAACATGTTTTTAAAATAACACGCCAAAAAAAATTGTGCTTGAAAAGTGTTTAGAAATTGCAATTGTGCTAGAGGTAAACGTTTACCAAATGTGCTAAAATTTTGTGTTTTAATTACCTATTTTACCAAAATTAGGTTCTGTTGATTCTGACAAGGATTTCCAATTTCGGAGGCAACTGCATCATCCTAGTCTGCACGTATACCACAATGAATGCACAGTTCCTTTCCTGTTCATTGAATTCAATGGGACATAGATTCTCGTATGTTGATCCCATGGTGGGTTACTTGATATTAATGAACGGCTCATTTCTAGATCTTTCTCTTGGTATATTGGCAAGGCTGATATCTAAGGTCGTCTTTGAATTATGAGCGTTTCCGTCAGGAAAATATTTGAAATTCGCACCCTGTACATTAGGGCAGTTCGTTCTCAACTCTTTTTGAATTTAGATTTCGATCTGTGCGGAAAAGTTGTGAAATAGTATAAAAATTATTATAATCTTTACGTGGGACGAAAAAAAACTCAAAATTTACAACCCTACATTTTATATATTTTTATGACAAATTATATTAAGATAGAGAGCAGCAAAATGTTGTCTATGAGTAATAATGAAAATCCAGTTTTGAATGGGCATGTTAAAAAAGAAACCAAAAATCGACATGGTAATTCTGACAATTTGAAGAATGTTTTGGAGAGGAGAAAGAATAATGCTCATGACGTTATATTAAATCAGCTACAATCTGCTGTGACAAGGGAAGAAGGAGAAAAATATATAAACAAGACATTCTCAGCAGAATGGATTTTTTTTGCAACAAGTCATGGAAAAGGACCATATGGGGGTTTAGGAGGTACAATTACGGTTAGTGAGTAAAGCAAGTCTAAATCTAGGAACCAATTTTAACTCCTATGGAATTTTATAAATTTTGTGAAGAAAATATTCAGAATATAAATTTTGCATTTTCCAAATGTAATGAAGATAATCAAGAATGGGTACTCTTAAGGGATAGGCAAAAAAAGGGCCACCACCATACCTGGAACTCATTAGGTTTCACCTATTTATCCCTGTGTCGAAATTTTCCTTACAGGTGAAACATTTTACTGCTTCTGAGGTATCGATAGTTAAAAGAGTTATAACTACACCAAAAAAAAGTTAAGTATTGATTTAGAAATTAGTTATTATGTACAAAATACAGCGGCTGTAAGGAGAGAAAAAAAATAATATTGTGTGCCATTATAAATTATTTGTGAATTCTTGATAACAGAAATAAAGTTAGAAATGTATCTTCTGATCGTTTCATTAGTCAGTATTTTATTGAAATTGTAAATTTGGTTGGGTAGATAGGAGTTAATAAGTTTTATTTTTGGAACCCTAAATAAAATTTGTGGTAGTTTAGGTTTATAATATCCTATATATTTACAACACTTAAGGCCGTTGTAGTATACTAAATCTATATAACTTGGATTTAACAGAATGAGTGTAAATTTCTCTCGCCACAATTCTAAATTAATATATTTTATAATATTGTACCCAAGTTGTGTACATCGCTTATAGCGTTGACCCAAATTTGAAAACAGCTCCAAACTTTTTTGAAGTTAATTAATATATGTTGACGGTCATTTTATGAAAATTTGAGAAAAATTAAATTGAAATTTTTAAGGTCAAACATTTGATCTCGTGACCTTGAGGTCAAAGTATAAAATATAGAATAATTAATGTGTAAATATCTATTCATTCACGTTTAAACGAGATCGATATTAATAAAAACACAAGAGATATAGTTGTTTAAAAACATGCTTGCTGGCCTCGAGGCTGGAACTTTAGCAGCCTCTAACTCCTGATATGGAGGTCAAAGAAGACTAAAATTTTAGATTTTGAGTATCTACTCAATATTAAACTATATGCAAAATTTCAAAATACTAAAGATGGTGCCGTAAAAAATATCGATTTTTGATAGATTTGGCGTGGAATGGCCCTATAATTGAATCGATTTAGGAAAGGAGGATTACTACTCAGGAATTAAATTATAATGACAACTGCTAAGGAAAAGAAAATTCATTATTAAAACTATCAATTCGAGAAAAAAAGGGTAAGCTAATAAATACACCAGACTTTTATCACTGTCTATGAGTTAGTATGTTTTAACAGCACTTCTACAACTTTATATCAGCGTTATTTTGCCAGGAACTGATTGTAATTATGAGTAATTTTTTTATTACTTGCATATTTGTTATTCAACTGTATGCATATGGTTACTATTTTTTTTTTTTTTTTTTTTGCTTAAGTATGTTAATTGTACACTCACTTTAATGGGCTATAACCAAAAAAAAGAGCAAAAAAACTAAAAAATGCGTTCTCAAAAAGCCTTGGAAAAAAATTACAATTTTCCGTTATTTTAAATATCAATTAGGGTAAATTACTTAAGTTGTGTTAAGTTAATATAAATTTAATATTTATATTAACTAGTATGTGATAAAAATGCGATATTATCATTAAAAATGTATGCTATTAGATTATTTGAATTAATTTTTTTTTGTATATTAATTTTTTTTTTAATATTTCCAATAAACACTTTTATTTCATATTATTATGTATTGATCATTACTACTGTACCAATTTGTGTAATAAATGGAACAAGTTTTCTGAAAAAAATGCAAACATTAAAATTACTATACTGGTATTATTTAATGTGTTATAAAATTTATACCAAAAGATGCATATTTTTATCGATTTGTTGTAATAACAGATCTCGACATCCCTTTTACAAGCTGAGTAATATATCAAAAAGTGCGCTAAGTAGCTCCACTCTCCCGTATTGCAAAAATCCGTTCATAAATTCAATCGAATCTGCATACACTAGAATAATTTAAACGTGTATTTAATGAAAACAAATACTTTCTTTTGTATGTATCCTTAGTGAAAAACATAATCTTTCTTACTTATATATCATTCTATGATATTACCAAAAGAGTTTTTATGAAATAATATGCACAATGTGTTGATTTATGCACAACATATATTTTTGGCATTATTTGCTTATTACTTCAACAAATACTAAACTTGATTTGTAACATAAATTATCATTATTGATCTAAATTAGTTACAGCAATAGTTTTCTAACAGTTGTACGCAAACTTCTTCTACAAAGCATATCTTCTAAAAAAATTGGTAGGAAGTATTAGTCAGACATATTTATTTGGAAAAATTCGATTTATTTATTCAATGTAGTTACTTTTCAGGTTAATACAAAGATTTTGGTGGTCTTGCTACTTTTTAATATCATTTTTATAGTACCATTTCTCTCTAGTCGCAAAATAGCTATCATATTTATCCATTATCTCTTTATGACCTTTGATTTTTTTTTTAGCGAGCATTCTTTTAAGATTTTGAAACAAGAAGCAATCACTGGGGCCAGATTTAGAAAATACGAGAGGTAAGAAAGTAATTTGTAGCTTAATATATCTTATTTTGCTATCGTTTTCTGTGATTTTTAACCAATACATTGTTTCGATGAAAAAACAAATTTTTCGAATTAAAAAGGGGGCCATTTTTTCGTGATTTCATCATTCAAACACTCTAACAATCCCATGGGATAATTGGTATTGATGGTTTGGCAACTTCTGCGGTAATCAATGAATGTTATATAATATGCTCCCAGAATACTGTTCCCATAACCATCCCAGCCGATTGTTGCTTCCTTCCACTCTATGGGTAAGGATTCGTCGAGTGCGAATTACTCGGGTGACTGTTGATTGAGCTTAGGAGTGAAAGTACCAAACCTGATCTCTCTAGCTTACGTACAAGTGAAGAATATGATACTTGAGTGTAATCTACGAATTTCCATTCGCGAACGTCTAGCAGTTGAGCGCCTCCAAGACCACCATTTACGTCTTCAGCAAGTCCTAAACGTTGGAGAGGAAGAAAGGCTCTGTGAAAAATACCAAACTATACGCAGAGGAGCTAAAAAACAGCCCAGACCAATCTCCTCAAGTCCACGAGGGCCCATGCAAGCGGTCTCGAGGTATCACATTAGACTGTTTAGAGAGATTAACAAAAGTGGGTGGAAAGAGCCTTGCGTGGGTGAAGAGACCCCTTTTAACACCAGCAATGAAAGGAACGTATCTCCTCCGTTGCATGACTCTTTTGAGTTCTTTTGAACTCTTCCCCCCCCCTACAGTCCTGATACCAACCACCTCCACTGCACCTTTTGAGTACATGTTTAGAGGAAGGCCTGCAGTACCCGACATCTAACCTTTGAGGCCCTCAAAGGCACTGTCTGCCACCACTTGGACGTCAAATCAGAAGAATACATCTGCAGTAAGTTCCAGGCCTTTCACTCCCGCCTGGAAGCTATTATTGACGCTAAGGGTGGCTTCATTAGTGGTTAAGAGAGCTGAGACACACATCTATTTATACTTTTTATTTTGTTGAAATTCTATTGTTAATTAATAAAATATGTTTTAATGAAGATTAAAAATAAAAGTATTCAGATTTTAGTGGACCAATCGGTATTAAGTAAATGTATTAATTTACCGAACTACAATCTTTAAGCAAAATAACAGTAACAATAATCTCTATGTTTTGAATTACACAAATATATATTTTTAACTTATTAAAATGCTTGTGTATATTTAAATTGTAAACAGTAAATATTTAAAGTATTACTATCCGTATGTTGTGATCTAACGTGACATTTTGGTTAGGAATAAATATCTTTAGATATTTACATTTCTCAATAATTCTAACACAAGTTTAACAAAATATGAACAGAAAGATACAGAAATGATTAAAGAAGATAGACAAGAAATAATATTTCTTCTTTTATGTCCGATCATAGAAATTGAGATATATAGAGATGAAAATTTGCAGTACTTGATGCCATCTTTAGTCTGCAGCAATGTACAATAGCTTAGGAAAGTGATATTAATGATATTTAAACATCACCTAAATATACAAAGTTGATGAGATTCTATTTTAATTACACAATCAAGGTTGAATATCATTTCCTTAGTAAGGATTGACACATATTAAACCAATGAAATTCTTAACTAGTGTACACACAAAAAATTGACATCATGACTTGAAAAAACCCTAATGGTAAGTTGAAGTTTATGATGCATCTTGTTGCCTCTGAGTATTTCTTTCTATATGTGTCCAACCAAAATATTACTGCAGATCTCAACTCATAAGATTTAAATTTGTCAATCAAATTATATTTAAGAAAGCTATACTTGAGTTTCAAGTTATGTATATCTCTCATAATATGTCAAAATATCGACAATAATAAAAATGAGAAGAATTAAATTTTATTCAAGTATCCCTAAGGAACACATCTGTATTGTTTAATATAGATATAATATTCATTTTTTTAGTCTAAATTTACAAATATAATAACCTTAACCAAAACAATATAGTATCCTATAAAAAAGCTAACAATGATGAACTTTTTCAATATGTTATCTGACTACATTATATATACGAGGTCTGATCAAAAGGATACCGTTATTGTCTAATTTTGAATTCAATTTTCAAAAAAAAAAAAATCTATTGTGAGCGTATACATGTCCACAACAAGTGCCTCGTTGATTATTTTTTAAATCTTAAAAGACCATTGTTTAATTTCTAATAATTGTGGATATAAGTAGAAATAACTTGTTGAACGAAAGTCGTACCACTGGAGTAGCAGGGTACTTGTCTATATGGCATTGGTCTCTCAATAATTTAAGAAAAAACCGTCCTACATAGTGTCTAGATTCCTTGTATGCATTACCAACGAATCCTCAGTATGACTTATTATCTTTTAGGTATGAGTGATTACTTTATACGTATATATTCTCTCTTTAAGAATAATGATAACAACTTGGAAATAAAACACTGTTCAGATTGCAACTAACAAAAGTATAGCACTCTTCTAATCTCATATTTTTTAGAACTATAATCATTGGCTCGTCTTTCATAACTATAGAATATATAAAATTTAACTTTAAAAAGTCTCACAAAATAAGTACAAAGAGTATAATCTTTTTTTAAAGTTTGAAAAAATTAATTGAAGGTATTTAAATATATTTCTTATTAAATTTGTTTTTTTTATCTATTTATTTGTTAATTGAAAATAATTGGTTAGATTTGAGTATATATTATTATTGTAACTGCTGTTAAAAGTTATACAAGCCCACTTTCAAATTTCTTTAATAGGCAAAGTATGAAACGACGTATATCAAAATCCTAAATCAAGGTTCACATTGAGAAAGCCTTCAGTGGTCATATATAAATCTTTCAAAATACATTCAACTCATTTTAATTTATTATTTATGTTTTATTTTTATCTCCTACCAAGATATATATTTATATTACATATATAGACTGTCATCATAAAAATAAACTATGATGATTTTCTCATTATTGAATGTGGATTACATTTCTATTCTTCAACCAATTATCGTCAATTTCTATGAACTCATTATTTTTATTTATTCTTGGAAGGCGCTTGAACTTGAAGAAGACAAAATAGATTGTCAGAATATAAAAATGATAAATTTATAAATGCTATTTAAAAAGCCATATTGGGCTGAATACCTTACATAAAATAAAGATTATTAACCAAAACATAAAGTCTTAAATATCTCAACCCACCTCTAAAGAAGGGATCTTTGTAATAAAAAAAAGTAAGTTTATCAATTAGAAGAACAAAAGCGGTCGTTGTGAGTGCAGTTTTTTTCTTTTTTATTCACTATTTAATAAGTCGTCATAGTGTTAACTTCTTCCTTTAAAGTTAGCGAGCGATCTCTCCTATCTTTGGTGTACATTGTTTAAAGAATACATCATAAAATAGATATACCTTAATTTAAATATAACTATAATACTTTCCCCGAACTAAATGTTATTTGACTTGCGGAGATTTCTCCTGTTTATAGACAGAAGGAGGGGGGATTACTTTATGAAAATGAGCAAATTCAATTTTATAAGACTGTTCTAGTGACCACATATCTGTTGAATTGTGATAAAAGATATCGGGAAAATAATTGTTCTTACTGAAAAGTACTTTAATCAACTAAGACAAAAGAACCCCATTATATACCAATACATAAACACCATACAGAAAGCAACACGAGATTTAATATAAACAGGGACAGATAAATATAAGAACAACTGCAAATATCAAAGTCTAAACATATATAAAAAGATCAGTATTGACATAATAATAATAATACTAACACCTCCACTTCAATGAAGATCACTTAGAATAATAATTCCTACAAGCTTTAACAAGTTGAACTTGAGACAGTCCTTTTGTCAGCAACTATAGCTTCACTCCTTCAGTAGACAAGTGTAATCTTGTTTACCTTCATTAGTTTTCTGGAAAAATGATGTCTTATATCAAAATGCTTGGCTCTACTATGATATGGAGGGTTCTTAGTCAAACTTATGGTTGATTTATTGTCTATAAAAATCACTGTAGCGCTATCAAAAGGTCTTTCAATATTGCACAATAAATTTCAAATCCAAATGCATGCTTGTGATGCAGCAGAAAGAGCCATATATTCGGCTTCTTCAGTCAATAGCGCAACCGACTTTTGTTTTTGACTCTTCCAAGATATAGATCCTTCATTGTATAGGAAAATATAACCACTTTTTGAATTCATATCGTCATGATCCCCAGCCCAATCAGAATCTGACAATCCTACGAGCTCTCCTTTATGACTTTTGATATTTAAAAAAAAAACAAGATTCTATGTGTTATTCAAGCAACGAAGTATTCATTTCAATGTAATCCAGTGTTCGGATCCAGGAGCATCACAATATTGGGAAAGAGCTCTAACTGCAAATGCTAAATCTGTTTTTGTTCGAGTAGATAAGTAGATGAGACTACGAACAATTGATGTATATTCAACAGGTTTTACTATTTCTTCATCCACAACTTTTTCAACTTTGATTCTAAAGCTGCAGGGGTTTCCACGATTTTGTTATTTATCCTCAAATTCAGTTCTTTCAAGTATGCTCGGACTAAAATCCATATATATCTAAGATATTTTTCATATCTTATATCATATACTTATTTCAAGAAAATACCGCACATGTTCTCCATCAGTAGTCATAAACATGGAGTTAATCTTTTTCTTTATATTCATTAATTTGTCTTCAGAACCAAAAGATAAAATATCATCTACATACACAGCAACAAATAATTTCCCTTTGATTGTAAACAGACATTCTTTTGTCTACTCAAAACCGATTTGTTTAGATGTTGACCAAGAGTAAAATTCCAACATCTAGGGGCTTGTTTTAATCCATATAAACTCTTCTTTAATTTACAGACCAACTGTTCATTTTGAGGTTCACTGATTACCTCAGCTTGTTCAACATTCATGTATTATGATATTTCCCTATTCAGAAAAGCTGATGTACTAGAAGCCCTTCTTCAGCTGCTATTACTATGAGCAATCATATAGTTTCAAGCCTAAAAAGGAATGAAAGTTTCATCCTATTCTTCTCCATATCTTTGAGAATAATCTCTTGCTATTAACCGTGACTTGAATCTTACAAGCCTATTTTCTTCATCTTTCCTCCATTTAAATACCAATTTTGTTTGTATAATACTTCTATTATCTGGACGTTCTACCAAATCCCAATCAGCATTGGGCCCAACTTTGAGAGGGCCTAGAATGGCCTAGGTGAGTCAAAAACCCCGAATATTTCACACACTTTCATATTTCATATAGAAAAGCCAGCTCATCAAAAATCATCGAAATCGGTTATGATCATGCCGTAAATTGCAAAAAAAAAGTGTACACTTGACGTCGAATGACCCATATGTTATCTTTCGATATAATCATTCGATTAGTTTTAGAATAATAATTACTTTAATAATTCTGTTTAAATTAGTTGAAAGGCAGGCTGGGCTTGAAACATCTAGAATATCTCAAGGATTTCTTGTTTTTAAATAATAAAAAAAAAGTTCTTTCATTTTAAGTACTAATTTATAATAGCAAACATTTGTGGATGTTAATAATCGTAGGAAAGATTATATTAAATTACATGTCACTAACCGATAAATTTAGAGAAAATCGACTCTCTCAAATGACAATGCAAGCTAAAAGTATTTGGTCGCCCCTATATTTTGAGTAAAATGATCAAATATAAAAATAAAGGTAAATAATCATGTTCCAAGTGAAAATCCTCACACTTAATTATGTTCAAATTCTTATGAATTCATTCCATGATATAATAGTTAAACTGTTTGCATTCGCTATTGTATCATGGTGGTCTACAGGAACACAATATATGTATGTTTGGAGAAAAAGTTTTCGAACATGACTTTAATTACGTTTTGAGATGTTTTGGTTAATTTTATCAAAAAATTGCGTTTATAAAAAAGAACATCTCATTATTTACCTTAAGAACACCTTATTTATCAACTCTGCTGAATAAATATTTACGAATATGGAGCAAAAAAGGGAAGAAGTGGCTTGTCTAGTCCGCTCCGGATTTAGCAATGATGATATTGTAAAGATCCTTAATGTCTGCAGAACCACCGTCTGGAGGGTCAGTGTAAATTTCAAAAATGGTGAAGATATCAAAGTTCGTATTAGAAGCTAAAGGCCGATCAAATTAAAGCCTGTAACATCAAAAAAAGTTTTTTTTTGAAAATCAAAGATGACGATGACAGACTTGTCAAAGAAGCGGTCGGTGACCCTATCCCAGGTTCCTAATACCATAAAAAGCTGATGAAAAGCCTCTGTGACATATTGAACGACCCTTACTCACTCAAAAACAACAAAAATTACGATTTGATTGCTGCAAAAAGTTTTACATTCACCTGCGGTATCACGGAAACCGAATTTTGTTCTTCTAGTACGAGAAGGCATTTATAGTGGATCCCGGGTACAATAGGCAAAATGATAGGGTAATATGTCATGGAGAAGTCAACTGCAACCTCTGTGAAATGTCCGCCACCAAACATCCGGCCTCAGTAATGATGCTCGGCATTGTTTTATGTGAAGGTAATAAAATTAAGCCAATTTATTCCCTGCTGGATACAGATTGACCATGCAAGGATTACTTGATCATTTTGCAAACAAAAGTGCTTCCCTAGATTCTCAAGATCACAAAGCGTTCCGGGGTCACATGGAGCGTGTGATTGAAGCTGAAGATGCTCAAATTCACAAATAATGTTCTCTAATGAATAATAAACAAGTTCCAATAAAAAAATGTCTCTAGATTTTCATTTAAAATTGGAAAGAGGGGAGAGTCATACCCATAATGGCCCCAGCGCTGGGATGGTCCATGTAGCATAAATTACATCTTGATTTGTATTTATGTATATATAATTTTTAATCGATAGTATTAATACTTGATAAATATGTATGTTGTAACCTAAAATAAGGTTTTATTAGACTATCTTTGACTGCAAGTAAAATCCCAAAAAGCATGTACATTATAAACTGTCATAAGCATATATTAACAACATATCAATCGCAATACATACATCACTACTATAAAATAAACATAACAAACACAAACAATGACAATGCGTCACTACTGAATAATACACATTGATTTCTGATGGGGAAAAATCTATTCTTGACGGATATGAAAATTTAAACTGGCATGACACAGTGTTTCAGGCAGAGTTACAAGGAACTTTTCAAGCATTGCGAGCTCTTGTTGGGATAGAAAAGCATTCAGGTTATCTGGTGGCTTTTCATACTGACAGTATGGCTGGCATAGGTTGTCCGTCAGAAAAGAGGAATATTTACTATACAGCAAGAGAGGATATGGCCTAAGATTGGCAGATAGAAAGGTTCTGTAAACGTGTCATGAGTAAAGTGCCTAAACAATAATACGGACAATGAATATGGGGATGCATTAGCTAAAATTGGAAGTAAAATGACTGAAAAATCGTCATTGTAAGTCACAGTAGTCACATTAAAAACTGAAATAAGAAGAAAAAAAAAAATTTATGTCTGGTTGAACAAGTGGCGTGGATACTCCATTTGTCTGGAATCAAAGTATTTTGTTCCTCGTCTTTGTGAGGTATATAAAATATATAAAGAGAGAAGAACATCAATTAAAAAGGTTTTAAGTTTGTTTCCCTTGAAGAAACATCTTAAGAGGATGATGGGGTTGGTAGAGGATGCAGTACTCATGCAGGTTATTTGGAGATGGACCAGAATCTCCTGTACATCTTATAACGAGATGTGATGCCCTAGAAATCATGAGGATAAATATATGGGGTTTTATTCGAGATCTGCAATGGAGCAAGAGATCCATTTTATTTTTTATTGATAGAATTATTGTCACTGGTCGTTTTGACGTTGTTTTGTTAGAAGTGTATGATTTTGACAGTAATCGCAAACTGTCATGAAATGACAAAATGTGTGTTGACTTTTACTCTAAGAGAGGATCATATTTTCATTGTAGTGTGTTTATATTTATGTTTAATTTATTTTTAGTTTGTGTTTGGGAGTAGTGTTAGTTTTAAGTCTTTTATACAAGTGTTCCCTTTGGAATTTTATTTTATTTGAAACAATGCAATAATTGCATTTTCACATGAAATATACTTCATTTTCTGGGGTATATGCTATACGGACGGGTTGCTGCATTAAATTGGAGTTTCCGTGACCTTAGAGCGGCTGTGTTGTCGCATATGCTCCAGGGGTAAGAATAGAAAAAAAAATATATATAATAAATACTGCATTTGATTAAATGAGAAATAATAAGAAAAATTAACTTTTGGGGTAGGGGGTAGGAATTTTTTTTGTAGAGTGCTTGCATCCCAAAAGTCGGTCTAAAACTATCGCTCCTGCACTCTCTTACAAAAATCCCATATCTATTTTATCCCATAAATTTTAATACAAATTCTATAATTGGCAGGAAAATGTCTATTAAAAATATTGAGTTTTGTGTATATTCATCATCTCATGTACAAAAAATAATTGTGCATTTCTTCTTTTGATAATTCTTGTTCAATTTTTTTTTTTTTTTTGTTAAATTACCACATATATATATCAATGTTTACTCATCTCTCAAAAATGTTTTTAGACATTATTTATTTTATATTTATTTGAACTATGATTACAAGCTCAAAAGAGCTCTATAATAAATTTGCCTTGAGATATCATATTTAACTAAGATATATGATGAAGTTTCTCTAATGTAATAACATACTATATCATTTTCTTTTTCTTTTTTATTAATCACGTTATATCTGCACTTAGAACAGTATTATTCCTATTTATTTTCGTTAAAACTAATGCACTTATATACAGAAAATTTATAAATATACACTTTGAAGTACGAACATGATTATGTTTGTAATGTAATGTTGCTGCTAAAATAGGCCCTTTAGAGGCAAATACTTTTTTGAAAATGCAAACTTAATAACTCACAATATTAATAAGTTCCTTTGATTCTTAAACAGATACAAAAAATAGTTTGTATTCATACTCGAATAGAATTCCATGAAAATATTTCTTAATCTTACATTAATTTTTCTTTGTATTGTTGTATTGTTTTACATAATATATAAATATAATTCTTAAATAGATAATGCATTTCAAAGATAATTATGATATTTTTATGTGGATCTACTATTTTTTTTATTCAAAAAATGACTCAAATCTATAAAAAGCATGTCAGTTTTTCATCAACGAGTCTTGTACTATTAGAATAAGATTTTAAACATAAAATATCTTTAATAAAAAGTACAATCCTTGTTCAAAGAATATACAAATCCATAACTCTCTCAAATTTTGCTTCAAAAATTATATTACTACCATTTCTTTTTCAAGTCAATATGAATCTGTGTGGTTTTTCGCATTAGTGGTCTTGTTCAAAGGAGAAACGTAGACTGGTGTTTTTGGTTTTGGTTTTAAGTTTCTATCATATTTACCTGTTTAAATTAAATTTGGTGTTGTTACTAAATATATGATAACTCTTTTGTTTAGTTGATTAAAGTAAGTCTCAGTGAGAGCATTTCTTCACCCGGTATCCGACTATATTAATACAATCCAAAAAGCTTGACTTGATAAACATTATTCGGACTCTACAAGAGTGAAATCAACCGTAGAAAAATAGTTTGCTAAATTTGAACATGTTGAAATGAGCGTGGAAAACGATTCATGTTGTGGACGTCTAAAAGAGGAAGTTACTAGAAAAAACATCCAAAAATTCCACAAAATAATTATAAAGGATCGTGTAAATTGAAGATGATCGACATAGGTGAGATTCTAAAGATATCAAAGGAACGTTTAGAACATGCAAAAAGCTGTATGAAAAGTGAGTCCGGCACAAGCTTACAATCAATCAAAAGCAATAACGTGATTATGATTTGGAGTAATCTTTAGGGGGAATCAATAGTAATAAATACCAACTTTTAGAAAATAATATGTGATTATGGATAAAACATGGCTACATTACTTCACTCTATAATTCAATCAACTGTCAGCCGAGTAGACTGTACTTGATTAACTGAATCCAACTAACAGTCGGACGGTATGGCCAGGACACGAGTATTGGGTACTGTATATACTATAATATTCATTGCTTACCATGAACAGCCCCAAATCATAAGCAACTTTTATTCCATAGCATTGTCGGAGTGTTTAAAGGATGAAATCCCGAAAAAATGGTATCCTCTCAAGAACAATATGGTTTTGTTTCATTAAGACAATGCACTGTATGACAAATCACTACAAACGATGGCAAAGTTTCATGGAGTAGGCTATAAATTTTATCCTCATCCACCGTATTCTCCAGATCTGGTACCCGTGACTTTTTTCCTTTACTTTTTTAATACAAATTGTTGCTCTATGTAATAAATTGTTCTCCTAAATCGAAGGAAATTAATATTTGCTATTTTACACTTAAAACTTGAATAATGATTAAAGTCATAATTTTGTTATATGAGAAAATTGAGCTTCATAACTTCAAAATTCAGACATCACAATCACTTTTAGATCAGCCTATTTAGGCTAAAAATTATCCATTTTATTGTTTAAATGGCTTCAGCTGTCTAAAAAAGATCCTTAAAGGCTGAAAATTTGCAAAAATAACTTTTTCATCATTAGTACTAGAAAATCCGCAGGTGGAAAAAGTAAGTAATAGATCGCATCAAAAGCATAATACTCTAATTATGTATAAAATATTTTTTTATCGTTTTTTGCTAAAAAAATAAATAGATAACTTAACACAGGAAATTAATTTGCTATGATTCTCTTAGTGTACTAATAGAAAAATACACCATTTCATCAATCGAAAAAATAATTATTGTTATACATAGTATAGCATGAGCTCCGGCAAACCAGATGTTAATAATAATAAACGTATTACATTATATACATATACCAAAAAAGGTAGGTACAAATGAAACATGATATGATTTTTGTACTCCCAAAATTTGGGGAGGAACAAAATATCGTTTATTTAGTTTGTAAGTATATTTTATACTGACAAACTTGTTGGAACTTCCTTGAGAGTAAAAAAATGATATATAATGTAGAATTTTATCTTTCTTTTATCACTTAATTTGAACGTCATAAGCATGATCTTTTCTCCCCTCTGAAAAATTCTTCAAATTATTAGGGTTGATTTTTTTTTTTTTTTTTTTTTTTTTTTTTTTTTTACTCTGGAGTTTCATCATTAGGAATGTCTATCCACATTTCTAATTCGAGTCCAACTCCACAATAAATCCCCAGAGTTATTTTTCATCTTTCATGCACTTGTGATTATTTTCTGCTTTTTGTTCTCTCTTCAACAAAAACAATAATGATGACAGGTTTGGTAAATAAAAATACCCCTTCTAGTAGCAATTACAAAAAAAAGCGCAATCTTCAAATTTTTCCTTTTTTCAATCTCTGTTTATAGCTCAACATTATCTAATTTAAGTTCTACTAATCAACGTTCAAATACAAATAATCACGACTCGCTTTGGGGAGAAGAAAAAAATACAATCAAGCGTGTCGTTACCTCAATCGTATCTTGGATACTTTCATCTTCAAAGAAACAGAAAAATAAGGTTCAAAATCAGTTAGCCAATTATTATCAGCTATATAAAAAATTATCCAATAATTCTTGGAAATCATTCATATCTTAACAATGACAAATTGGAAAGAACTCAACCAATTCACGTTTAGAACACGGATGAAGGGAAAAGAAACAGAAAAATCCACAGCTATCAGCAAATTACTGTGTAAGTTTTTAATGTAATTAAAGTAACACATCTTCATTTGCTCGAAAATATCTTAGTAGGGCAAACAATAGCTACCATAAGTTTTTATCCAATTTTCCCCTTTCTTTATGAAAGTCGAGGTTTTGAGTGGTCAAAAAGAACTCATTGTGAGAGTGAAAACAAAAAAAAGTTGAAAGAGGAACAAATTAAAAAAAATTTAGGTTCAGTAGTCCGTGACAAAATACGAGTTTATTACCTAGTCATTCAAACGGATATAACTTCCATTATTTTATATTTTAATCAAGTAAATGCTACGTTACAAATCCAATTATTTAACATGACCAAATAGAAGCAGATCCAAGATGCTATAGAACAATTTACGAAGTCCATTAATAAAAGGAAAAGCTATTCATTTGGCTTTCATTTTAATGTGGAACCAAGAGCTCCTTCTTTTCATCGAAAAGCTTTTCATATTAGTCTTTTAAATAATTAAATTTATTTTATTTTTAATATATACAAATACAAAGGATAATATAAAACATCATTGAGTTATATAAGTAATTGGAAGTTAGCTATTTAGGTAATATATCCCATGTGAAAAATTTTCTATTCTTCTACTTTACATGAATAGAAACCATCAACCTCAAAATTGTTACTCAATTATATATTCTATAATGATATTAAGATAAGCCACAAACTAAACAAATATACACGATTAGCTAAAATTAAATTTTTTTCCTACCTTTGATTTTAAATAATCTACATTTATTTGTCTTAAAAAGTATTTTGTAAATATCAATATTGAAGTCAAAAATATGTGTATAGTCTTTCAAGTTTTTTTGTCACGGAAATAGTTCAAATGATAATTCTTAGATATTTTTTTATAACACTTTTTGTGAAGATTGTTTATTTAGTGCAAACACGTAATAGGATGCAAATAGGATCTGTCTCTATGAAATTGAAGCCGGGGGTTCAGCCTTCTCAATACCTAAAACATAGCTATTTAAGTTTGATAAAACAAGTTATGTTGCCAGCCTGATAACTGAATCTATACCGGGTGGTCCATGGACATCGGAATACTTACTAATTCAATAGTTAATAAACGTTGAGTGATTTAAATTAATTCATATTTCCATATATTAAAGCATAACCAATTAGTTCAAAAAAACAAAAAACAATGTGCCATCCGGGATATCTCAAGCGAATGAGGGGCAGCTCACAGAGTCATGTGGAGTAAGTCACCTAGCTACAACTCAAACAGTACTGTGGCTATTATTAGAATCAAATATAAAAAAACTTTCTTCTTCAAAAATCTTCTAGGACCTGAAGAGTTCGAACGAATTACATTGAGGGATGAAGTCATGACACTACATGACATGAGTCCTCATAACATTTTTTTACTGGAAAGTTTATTTGTTCTTTGCAAAGAAAGGCAGCCTTACATCTATCTGCCCCTTGTCGCTTGACATTTAAAATTTAAAATTTAAACAACGATTTTAAGCCAAAAAACTGGAAAATAAGAATACATTGTTGATGCAACAATCAGTTTTTTTTCATTCCTGTAAAGATTGCGGCAAATTATTTAACGACGAGGTGCATGCTTTTGTAGAGTGCCCTGCATTGGAAATCTCGAGGGAACTGATAAGGTGAAATATAAAAATTACTGAGAAAGTCATCTTTCTGCCCACGGCGTTGTTTGGTTTCCCTTTCAGCCGTAACCGTTGCTCCAATGAGGAGGAGGCTTTAAAAGCAGCATTAAGTAATTGCAAGGCTCTCATAGCCCAAAAACTATTTGAGTGATCGATCATTTGTGGTGTGGAATTGAGGAAGATTAGTTTATATGCTGCATCGAGATATACTGCATTCGCATGGAAGATTCTGCGATTGCAGGACTCACAGTTGGAATATGCTGGTGATCTAAAAAAATATTTTCCTTCTACCTCAAAAAGACACTATAAAACCGTGGAATTCATTATCAGGTAATACAAAAAATATCTTGGAAGGGTTATGAAGTAATCACTTTTCTTGGGGGATTGAGGTAACTTTTTGGAATGACTGCATAAAGACTTTTAAATGGAAATTTTGTCTCTGTGGCAACACCCTTTTCTTTTATGTTATTCCTTTATCTTTTCTTCTAAATCATTTTTACGTTACTTACGTTTAGTGCTCCTGTTTTGTTTTCATTTCTATAAAATTATAATTATATCTACTGCATGTCTTTGATTTTAGTTGCTGTCTCAACTAAATACTAACTTTTACCCTGATAATATTTTAACAGCTGGATTTTTTTGTCGTGATCTTATGAATTTCCATTCGCGAAATGAAAACAATTAAGCGTCTCCAAGACCACTGTTTACGTCTTCAGCATGTCTTAAACGTTGGAGAGGAAGAAGGGCTCTGCCAAAAGAAGACCCAGGGAGCTAAACAAACTCTGCAAAAAGACCAAACTAGACCCAGAGGAGCTAAAGAAACAGCCCAGACCGAATATCCTTTGGAACATATTTGACACTTTTGGCCAGTCTATAACCCTGATGCCAACACCCTCGACTATACATTTTGGGCAAGGAATCTCGGTGTCGTTTCAAACGCCACCCCTAAAATTTCCAAAGAACTCTGGGATGCTACCAAAAAGTGGGCAAATCTACTGTCTAATAGAGGCATCTGCAGCGGGTGTCATACCTTCCAGTGCCGCCTGTAATTTTTAAAGCTCTTGGCGTACTAAAAAAGTGTCGCTATGACTCCAACAAAAATTGGTCCCGTGGTCTTTGTTTCCCATCTTTTTTTAAAGCTTTATGAACAACGATCTTCTATTCAATGAAATAATACTCAACAGTTGATAAAAATGGGCTTATTACAATAGGGGAACACAAAATATCTACCAATAAATTGAAGCCATGAATGTAATTTACCTTTAAGTATAGATTCCAAAGCGGATTTCAGTTTCTCTCTGACACAATGAGAGTAAATCCATGTCAAATCAACAAGGGCTGTGGACCAAGGTTCTCCGATTTTCTTCATACTCAGGTATTTGCTAGGGAACTATGCCGTGATAACTGAGTCAAATTTTAGTTCATTTGCATGACCAGTTCTAGAGATATTGACGTTTTTTGTTAAGGCCCGGTTTCCAGTATTATGGTTTGAATACACCGTACACAGAAAACTAATAGTGATATTATTGTGTAAAGATATAGGCATAAAGAAAGAAATATAAGCATGTCTCATAAGTTGTTGATGCAGATTTAAAAAAACTACATAATTACTCTAATAAAGGAAAGGAAGTGTTCGATAATTACAGATTTTGGATTTATTGACTGCACACCCTTTAGTGGTCATTATACCCAAAAAAAAAATCAGTTTTTTTATTAAATTTTTATCTTCAAAGCCCAAAGTAACTGTCTTGAAAATATTATGAAGGATAAGTATGTAGCTGTTGCATAGTTCATGATTGAAGCTGAGACCTAAATTATGTAATTCCCATGCACTAATTTGAGAGCTTGTTATAGGATATACATATATTAAATTATCTATTTTAATGATATACTATGCCTAGTAATTATATTTTACATATAATGTGACTGAGTATTAAGCAAGAAAGACACGTCATTTGTTTCTTGGAAAAGGTCTCTTAGCAATGCCAACGACATACAAAGGAAAGATTCTTCCAAAAAACCTTCCTGATAATGTATTTTCGTTTTATTAAAATGACGAGTACTCGAGTGTGATGCAAGGAAAAAAGGACTATGTCAGCATTGGTAAGAAAGTTCATTAGCAAAACCAAATTATTTTTGAGCAACCTTAAAGAATTGTATCAGTCATTTGAGACTGTTTACCCAAATCTTCAGATTGGATGTTCAAAGTTTTGTTCTTCGCGACCAAAATGGTGTATTCTCTCAGGAGCAAGTGGAACTCATTCTGTTTCTCTTTGAAAATATCATTAGAATACCAAACTTCTTGTTGATACACTGAGTGTTAACTTCACATACTAAGATTTGCTGAAAAAAATAGTTTTCTGCATTGATAACAAAATAAATTGGGAAAACAGACCTGACCATGAATATTTGAATAAATTTCTTACTGACTTTTTGGCAACATTGAGGAGAATTACCAAGTTTTTTATATACTCAATGGACTAATACTGAGAGATCAACTTTTTCAAAAATGGTATCTGATGTACCATGCTTCATTATGAAGGTAATTGAACCTTTAGAATTGTAATTTGTAATAGTTGTAATTTACTAACAAAATGAAAATAATGTTATTTCTCACTTGTCGTACACCATCATCTCTGATGACAAGACGCATGATTTGCATTTTGTGTACAATGTTTTAGATATTATAATCAATGATCTCAAGACAAAATTCCATTGAGTATGATTCATGTTTTCACAGATGGGTGTGCTGGACAGTACAAAAATAGAAAAAAAACCATTTAATCTCTGCCAGATTGGACATAAATTTGGTTTGAAAGCTCATTGGAACTTTTTTTCCGACATCTCACGGGAAATCTCCATGTGACGGCCTAGGTGGGACGAATCACTGCAGCAGAAAGTCTAACTAGACCATATAACAACCAGATTTTTACAGCGGAAGATATGTTTAAGTTTTGTGAAAGTCAATAACATAATGTGAAATTTAAACTTGTTCATCTGAAGGAAATGAACCAACTCAGCACTATTCATGTTGATCGGTATGCAAACATTGAATATTCCATTCCTGGTACAAGATCTTATGATCATTTCATTCCATTGAGTCGTTCCAAAATTGGAGCTATAAACGATGCAGTGAAGATGTTGAGATGTTGAATTTGCTCGCGCTAACAACTTGAATGAATTGTTCTGTCTGGAAGAAGAGATTGATGTGGGATCATATGCTGCTGTCATGTATGATCAGTTTTGTTGGATTGCCTTGATCCTTCAGAAAAATGATGCTGAAGGTGATGTTAGAGTGAAATTTATGCAACCTAAAGGTACATCTCAATTCTTTCATTGTCCTCAACGTGAAGATATACGCTTCATACCAAATGATTGTGTGCTTAAGTTTATTGGAGTAACAAAAGTTTTAAACTCTCGACGAAACTATTTCGTTAATGATATAAAAAAACCAGATAATAATCAATAAATTCAACCGATTTTTAAGAAAACAATAACCTCATTATATTTATCAAATTGTAATTATTCTTTAATTTGTTATATGGTATTAAAAAGTATGAAAATATTTCAAGTAGCTCATACTACACATTCTTAAACAACTTTTTTAGTGTTTTGATTTGAACTTTTTGTTATGAAAACGAATCAAAGATTGCATGAAATGATAAGTTAAAACTTTCTAACTAACTGATACTGATCTACTACTATTATTTTCAAAATGTGACATGGACTAACCTATAACGTTATATACGTAAAATATAATTACTATGCATGAGATATACATATTCATTCAAATAGATCATTTAATATATGTATATCCTATTACAAGCTCTCTAATTAGTACATGACAAGTACATAATTTAGGTCTCAACTTCAATTTGAATTATGTATTAACTGCACATTTCTCCTTCATAATATTTTCCAGAGAGTTACTTTTGGCTTTGAAGATACCAATTTCATTAAAAAAAAACTGATTTTTTTTTTGGGAGGGGGGGGCGAATAAACCCAAAATCTGTAATCATCAATCAATTCCTTTGCTTTATAAGAGTAATTATGCAGTTCTTCAAAATATGCATCAAAAACTGATGAGACATACTCATTTTTATTTCTTTATGAATATTCCTTGACACAATAATGTTACTTTTATTTTTTGGTGTACGGTGTAGTCAGACCATAATATTGGAAACCGGTCCTTAACAAAAACTTCAATATCTCAAGAACTGTTCATGCAAATGGACTAAAAATTTGGCTCAGTTATCACCGCATAGCTCCCTAGCACATCTCTAAAAATGAAGAAAAATGGAGAACCTTTGTTCAAAAAGTTGAAAAAACTTGGTGACTTGACATGGATTGATCAGCTATCAGAAATATCAAGAATTATAGAAATATACTATCTTTTAGAGTCATTCTTCACCATAAAACAATCACCAAGTTATAATTACAATTAATAAAGCTTATAAAAAAAGTGTTTTTATTGCTTTAATAAACGATATACTTATATTTACGATATCCATGGTTTTTTTATGACGCCATATAAATAATAACAATTAATATTATAAATCAGAGGAATTATCTGCTGGTTTTCATCAAACCATGGATTTTTTTTTTTTTTAAATTCACACTTCTTCGAGGTGACTGATTTAAAATAGACCAAGCAAGCTTTCTCAGTTAAAGAATTTTTATCCTTCCTCTGACCTATGTATATCAAACACATATATAGCTAAATATGTGGACTATTTGAGCATATACGTATAGAAATATCTATTGAAGACATTGTACAAAACTAAAATGAAATTATTCTCGTCTTTTGAAAAGGATGAGAAAATCAGGAGAAAGTATTACAGAGATCATCCCAAAATTTATTGAAATAAAAAGATGAAATGAACATATAATTAGAAGTAAGATATTTTTAAATCATTTTCAGGTGTGATTTGTGAGTTCAAATAATCTGTGCTTCCAATATTTTAAATATAATTAGTAAAAACTTGTATTTTTATATCTTCCCATGAAAGAAAAAAAATAGTACTTTTTAATTCAAAAAAATATTTTTTACGATTTTTTCAAAATTCCATTTTATTTTTGCTTTTAATTTATCTCGAATATCCTTATTATCGTTTATTAAAAATATTGTTTTTTGACGATTTATATAATTTTTATCAAATATGAAATAACAGTATTATGTTATTCAGACTTGTCAAGAAACTAAAATTCTTAGAATCAATATTTAATCATTAAAGAGTAGGACTGGTATT
The DNA here is from genome assembly GCF_016086655.4 of Lepeophtheirus salmonis. Classification (NCBI taxonomy): domain Eukaryota; kingdom Metazoa; phylum Arthropoda; class Copepoda; order Siphonostomatoida; family Caligidae; genus Lepeophtheirus; species Lepeophtheirus salmonis. The sequence continues at coordinate 24,188,112 of NC_052144.2, forward strand.
GACAAATTTCATATTTTAATATTCTCACAAGTTCTATAGAAAGCCATTCAATAACGGGTTCAGTAAAAATCAAGCATTTTTTATTTAAAAAAAAAGATCAATTAACATATAGTTAATATAGTCATGTTTATTTGGTCAAGGTCAAGTCATACCTCCTCATCCAAAAAAACATACAAAAAAACCATTATAATTGAAATAAATAAAAGATTGGACGTGGAATATATAAATATAATTAATTAACATAGTATGTATGTATTTTCAGAACATGAATATGATACATAACCTATAATAATAAAATTTGGATGTATGAAAAATTTTACACAAAAACATTTGAGTAAATGGAACGACTAGATTTAAATAAACAAATATTTTTCATTTGCTTGGATCGATCTTTGTTAATTAAAGACAGAAGGATATTAATATTCTCTAATAATTTAGGACAAAAGAAGAAGTCTGAAATATTTTATCCTCAAATAGAGATGCCCGAATTATGATATCTACGGGAATAATGACAGGATGACTTTTGAGGTATTACCTGAATATTAAGTAATAACGATAAACAAATATTAAAAAAATTTGAAATTAGGATGTACTTTAAATTTGACAATTGCTAAGATCTAAGATCATTCTTCATTAATTAACACCGGAAAAGTGAACTTCTATGTTCTCCAAGAGTTACAAGTGAAGGAAGATAAAGGAAATGGAAGGAAAATATTTTTAACTTGATCATTCATCTCAACAGATACTCTAATTTGGAGTTCTGTCTTCCACGGGGGACTATGGGTGGAAAAAAAAAAAAAATCATTTGAAGAAAACAACCACCTCATAAAAAAGGATGAGTCAACTCCTTTCTTGAAAAGGAGATTCCAGGATCGAAACAATGAAGAGTTCAATTTACAATGAATAAGGAATATTTTCTAATTTCAAATATAATAAATAATTATTTTATTTGAATTTGTAGGTAACACAAGAAAATATCTTATCCATGAATAGAGAAAGCCGAGACAGTTGAACAGAGCAAAACAGATTCTAAACTTTCGCAAGGCCAACAAAAAGTAAGAGCAAAGTTTTTCTCTTTTCTGATGAAAAAAATTTGAACGTTGATGTAGAACAGCTACTACATCTCAACCAAACATCCCCACAATGTCTCAGCTTCAGTGATGCTTATATGGTCTTGGGTGTTGTAAGTTCTTTTTTTGTGAAGAAAAGAGTACTTATATCTTTTTTAAGGGTTCGATAAAAGTTTGGGAACAATTTTATTTTCACTCAAACTCAGGCCTTCCTAAGTGACAATTTTTCTGACATTGTGGATGCCCTCCTCTCCAAGCACGAACCCCTTGGACTACTCTATCTAGATACATCTAGAGGAGAGGGTGTTTGTAACTCCTTACAGGAGTAACAAGTATCAGTGGTTCTTAACCATATTAAAGGTACAGAACCCTGCAAGCTTCATCAGTGCATTTAACGATCCCCTTCGTGATTGGAAAAATAAAAATTGATTTATTCAAAACATAGATATATATTTTATTAGTGCAGAAAATAAACCATCATGCATCAGTTGCAACCAAAAACCACTGTGTTCAAAGAACAAAATAAAAAAAACATGATTTTACACCAAAAAAATAACTCAATAAATATTTGCTGCAAATCTTTTGATGTTGCCTTTCAGACACAAGTTCAGAAATGCACGGCTTCACGTTGTCAAGTGCAACTCTCATATCGTAATGCACCAAGTTTTCTGCAGCACAGAATTCAAAGCTTAGCAATGTCGCCCGATCACCTGCAGCCAATCATGTACAACCAGAGCGTAGCGTCCCAAATAATACGAATGGACTGTATTTATTTTGAGTAACACATCTTTACTTAGTATCTAAATATTTGTAAGCTAACACAGAGAAGTAAATATTTGAACCTCACAGCGGGTCCATTGTTGGTCTGCTCTGAGCTATGTAACTCTTTTGCGGTACACTTTCACTGAAAGTAGGTTGTTTTGGTCGCGTTATACAGGGGGCTTGCCAAACCCCTGAAAGTGTCTCACCGAACCCCTGGGGTTCAATCGAACACAGGTTAAGAACCACTGCTCTAGAGGCTTCCATCAAGAAAGAGTGGGCCAAGCTCGAGTCTGAATACAAAATCAAGGTTTACAAGGGATTTAGGACTCGTATTGAGGTAATTATTAGAGCTAAGGACATACATCTTTAATAAATATTGAGCCAAGCATTATTTTTAGATTTTGTGTTTAATAAATGTCATCAAAAAACCTCTTGTATAAATTTTACTTTTGAAAAATTGAAAAAATAAAATGTGTACTACCCGATAAGATCAACCTTGTAAATATAATTGTATATGGTCCTGCTTGAAGCTATGTTCAACTTATCTATCCATGATGATGTCAATGAATAAGACGTTAAATTTTGAACTCCAGTGGTTCATTGATTATATGTGTGATTCAATCATTAAGCATTTCGATTATCAATCAATCATATATAATTTCCTAAATTCTATTGGATAATGTGAATAAATAGAGATTAACTTTTACATCAATTTTTTATAAAAAAACATAATTTACATTAAAAATATTGAACTACTAAAAATGGATTGTAATCCATATTTTGTAATCTTATGTATATAAACCTTTTTTTAAGCATTACAAGTTAGACATATATATATATGATTGTGTTTTTTGTCTATTCCAGACGTGTAACATCCATAATGTAAAAATATTAAATCCATAAAAGCAATGTTTAGTTATTCTTTCTTTAACAGGAAAAAAACCGTTTTCTTAAATATAATTTTTGTGTACATCTTCTCCTTCCCTACAAAATCACCTTAAAATGTGAGTCTTATAAATTAATAGGTATTTCATCATGTGTTCATTGAGTCCAAAAAGGTTGTATATTTCAGCAACACTTCTCTCAAAATCCAAAGGATCAAAATATTCCATATTGCAGGCATATCTTTATCCCAATAAGTGTAAGTAAAATATGTAAATATAATTTTCTAATTCAAATCAATGCCTTGTCAATATTCAGCTATGTTCCAAATTTATCTTTGAATGTAACATCCATAACGCTGGAATTGACCTTATGTACTATTGTTAAGTTTGTCTAGCGGTAAAACAAAATATTATATACGCAGAATCATATCCTTCGTTGATCCATGATTACATAATTCAATCAATTATAACTATTAATGAAAATCTCGTGTATAATGTGCTTCTTAAAAAAAGAAACTGAAAATTAAGATGATACCCCTGACAATTTGAAGAAAGTTTGGAAGGAGATCAGCTACAATCAGTTGTGGCAAGGGAAAAAGGAGAAAATGATTTAAACAAGAAGATTTGCTAGAATTACTCCCATGTCGATACCCAATTCTACTTTGAGTCCAAAAAGGGCTTACAATTATTACTCGTTAACAAATCCTCAGGATTACGCTCCGTGTTTCAAGAGCACACACGAATGTTCAATCAGGTTTGGAATATAATTTAATATATTTAGGAAAGGATGTTCACTACTCAGGAATTAAATAATCATGACAACTGCTATGGAAAAGAAAATTATTTCTCCAGATTACCAATTCCAATAAAGAACGGGCCAGTTTAAAAATTCACAAGATTTACATCACTAATTATAATTCTTAGAACTGGTTCGAGATCCTCACTTTTCGGCTATGTCCATTCACCTGGTATCTTGTTCATCCAATCTCTAGCCGTATCTTCCCGTTTTTATATTTCCCTTCTATTATTTGTAGTTTCGTTGTTTACTGGGTTTTTTTACCCACTGTAAATGTATTTTATAATAATAGCATGGAATTCTAGATACATGAAATAATCACCTGTCCAGCTTAGCTTGTTATATTTTATCAAGAGGAGAAGCTAAATAAGACATGTTATAATGTTATTCTATTATTCAGAGTTTTAAAAAGAAAATTGAAACTGGGAACATATTTTTGAAATAAACTATTTTTATTTTATATCAAAATAGTTTTAGATCAGCTTGATACAAAGTCCTCAACTACAAGAGAAAAAAAAGTTTTATTATCGAACGACTAGAGCTCCTTGAACTATGATGTACCACGAGAAAAACTTGTAAATTTGTACTCGAACTTTATCAAGTAAATAAAGAAAAACCAAAAAATAGGCTAGAACGTATAAAAACAGAGTATTACTCGAAAATCTTCGAAACTTGGGATTCTCTGTTTCTCTTAGTCGAGCCACCTATAAAATGTAAATCTTCCGAGTCTGACTTTCTTTCTTCGTGAAATTTAGAATTTATGCTTTCCCACAGGCAACATTTTGTGCAATGTATATTCTTAACCCAAGATAGTTTTAACCTTTTTTATTTTTTTAAGTCCAGTGGGAGTACTCGACATTGTTTGGTTTACGCAGTTTATTAATCAAACACTTAAAAGTACTCCTTAAACCAATAGACATACGACAAACTTACCTGCATTAATATAAATTAATGAATATTTCTAAATGCATGAGGGAGTGTACGCTATTAAACATAAATTCGAATGGTTAGGTCTGATTTTCACTAATAATATCTTTAAATTCATTTGTCGTATCCCTAGAGATTTAACTTTAAACATAATCCGGATTCCTCTTGGAGCATTTCAGTACTAGATTATTTTCTTTGTAACAATTTTTAGATTAATCTGTGGAACATAAATTACAAAAATAATTTTTCAAATGACAAATTTTAATAATTCTTTAAAAAATATGATTTTTGTACTTAAAAGTTTTTTTTAGCAAGGAAAAAGTGTTCGGATGAGTAAAACTTATTCCACAGAGTAACGAGTATTCAGGTGATTAACAAATATTCTAGGGGGTACCGAGTTAAGTTCGTAATTCCTCGAGTGATTTTTTTTTTTAAACTCGAAAATACTCATGCAGTAAAATTCAGCTTGCAACACATCGCTATCCTGGAAGTTATATCAAATCAGAGACACTATTCTCCTGGATTACTGGCGACTTCAAAAAGCTGGAATAAAAGCACCAAGAAACAAATTATGTTAGTTATTTTAACTGGAGGGGGGAGTTAAAATCAAATTCAATTTTAGTCATAATTTTCGGATACAAGAGTATATTCTAAGCACTCTATAAGACATTTTTTCATTTCAAGCCAAAGCTTAGTTTGGGGATTGATTAAATATTGTGTCGTAAATATGTAGCTTAATATTATATTAGATCATTTTACTCAAACTATGGATGTGTCACAAAAGTCTTGCTTCCTGTGTCATTTGAGGAAGTTCATTTTTTTTTTTGGACAAAAGTCAATACAACAATGAATTAGCACCGTGAGTCAAAAGGCAATAAGAATTCTCTGCAGTTGTTTATCACATTTCATTAAAATTAGTACGATTATCTGGTGGAAAACAAATGAATGAAAATTATCAAAATTATACGACTAAAAAAATTTGGATGGGGGAAAATTGGATGCACCAAACTTTTAAAAATTTCTGTGGATGTATATTAGACGGCAAAGAAACGTCTTATTATCTTTCGAACCATATGAGTTGTAGCGTATCAAATCCCTGGTGTACTTCCACGTTAGATTAAAATAATCCATAATTTTTATGGCTAAGACAGAGTATCTGGGAGTTGTCCAAAAAAGAATAGCTCTAAATTCTTCATTTCGGATAGAGTTGCCTTTTGTCAGCTTCTCTGCTTTCCTACTTCTACAGCTCGAGAGAGCTAAACTTTATAGTGGGAGTTTTTGTAGGAGCACTAGAAAAAATTGAAGTGTGCCCAAACAAAAGAACAGCAGTCACGAATTTATCACTTATTCCTGCTATAATAAGCAATATAAATTTTATTTTGATCTGTAGTGATGGGCAGTCCGCAATAGTATGAATAACTGTGTTAAACAATTTTCCACAGTCTTTGCAAGGAACATTGAAGAATATACATCCTGAAGATATTTGAAATTGCGAATTAAATTACTTTCCATCTTTTACTTTAGAAATTGAACCCATGATTCTCTTCTTCCACGATTTGAACAGGTACAATATTTTTAAGAACTAATCGCAGATTTTGTCAACTTCCTCATAATAATTTAATGCAAATGACATTCTCAAATGCCATGGAATGGGCATCATGTCAATGTCTCTAAATTTAGTGACAGCGACATGAATCTATTTATTAAAATATTTTCTATAATTAGCAACATCCAGAAATATTGAGCGATTTACATTCAATGAAATATTCGATTTCTTTTAACAGAGAATTATAGGCTAAATGTATCAGAATTCATAATATTATACTAAGGAAGAGGATTTTGCCCGCCTATCTATTTACATTGTACACCTTCACTCATTATTAAAATGTATATCATCTGGGAAATGCCTTTTTACATTGCTACATAAATCCGAAAATATACATTACGATTATTAAAAATACTCTTCATGATATTGACATGAAAGTTTGATACCCTTCAGCAATATTGAGTCATTTTTCTAAGAAATTTATTTTTGATTTATTTTCTTACTTCACAAACAGTTTTTCTTAAGATCGGTTGTCCAACTATGTGTACACTTAATTTTGATACTCCACATAAAAGAAGTTTGAATTTATATTACTTCAGCCACTTGTAATAGCATTTAGGACTAAGCTCTGGTACTTATTTGATTCGAATTGGAGGAAAGTATAGTGTTTTGGGATTGATTGAGTATTCAAAGTAGTTTTTTTTGGCTACAATTTGTTTTTATTTCAAAATGAAAATACCTTTTTTTTCACCAAAGAAAAGGTAGGCTTAAATTGAATTTATCCCCCCCTTACTTTCATTTATTTGATTTTAAATTTATCCATTATTTGACATCATATTACCTACTTCCTATCAAAGTAAATAGAAATACAAGGTTATACAATAACACATGTACGACTTGTGTTTCACTTCCACCACGCTTTTTAATATTGACGTCATAATTAATGAATGGTTGCGTGTTTTGACAAAATCTCACTTTCTTACCCAACAGTAAATACGATACATCAAGTTGGATTCTATCAATATTGACGTCATAGATTATGATTGGTTGTATGTTTTGATCTTACAGGTGGTACACATTTTATTATTTCCAATCCGGAATAACAATGGTGCAAAATCACGGAGGAGGGCAACAAGACATCTTATCTCTGAACAGAGTAACTTCAGACGGTTGGAAAGAGCAAAGAAGATTCTAAATTTTCTCAATGCCAACAAAAATTCGGCCAAAGTTTTCATCTTTTCTGATGAAATAAATTTCACCGTTGATGCTACTATAAATAAGTAAAAGAGCCACTACATCACAACCAAACATCCACTCAAATGTCTCAGCTTCAGTGAGACATGTATTTAGAACAAAAAATCCAACTGGAATCAAGGTCTTGGGTGGTGTGGAGTCTGCCCTCCTATTTTTGTAGAAACGAAGGATGTGCTTAATTCAGATCGAAGTTCTGGATTGTGCCAGAGAAAAGTTCGGGGACAATATTGTTTTTACTTAAGATGGAGCTCCACGTCATTACAAGGTTAAGACCAAGGCCATCCTGTGAGACAACTTTCCTGACTTTTGGACCATTAAATTGTGACTGCCCTCCTCTCCAGACGTGAACCCCTTGGACTACTCTATTGTGACACATCTGGATGAGAGTGTGTGTGCTACTCCTCATAGGAGTGACCAGTCTCTTGAGGCTTCTATCAAGAAGGAGTGAATCAAGCTCGAGTCTGTCTAAATAGTCAAGGTCTCGAGGGATTTAAGTCTCGTTTTGTAGCAATTATTAGAGCTGAGGGCTCAGATATTGAACAAAAGTTGTACCAAGCACTATTTTTAGATGATTTTGTTAAATTAATGTGTTCACAAAACCTCTGGCTAAAATTTAACTAATGAAAAATTGAAAAAAAATAAATGTTTACCACTATATAAGATCAACCCTGTAGATTTATATGCTATGAATAGTATGGAAATAATAAAAAATGAGTTATTTATATTTATTTCTGGTATATGAAAACTGTAGTGAGTAGTGACTATTGTACCTGCTTATTTTTCACCTATTATCAACGCATGTTGTTCAAAGTTATTATTTTGCGTTTATTATACCATATTTATGCGTCTGATAAATTCTATTTACTTAACTTCATTTTGAACCTTTTTGGCCCCTACATAAAGTTTTTCCATCATATTTTTTTAATAAGAAACATTTTTGAAAATTGTACAAAACAAAACTGAGGCCTATATTGAGAGGTTTTGTGTCAATCTTATATAACTTTTCTATGCAATTACTGTTTAAGTGAGGATATTATATAGATTTATTTCTTGAAAATCAATAATAATATAATGATATATGTTTAAATCCATCAATTACTTCCTATTATATTTTTATTCAATACGAATCAATTAAATGCAAAACAAAACTTTATTTTACTCACAATCGTGTGTATGAATCTGACGCATTGAAGAATTTCTCACCCTGAGGAATTGTTCAATACACATACAACATATTTGTACATACTCATGTGGATAAATGCAACTCCTTTGTGAAATGCTTTGCCTTCAAATAATAGTTTATTCTTGTTAATGTTGCACCAAAAACTATTTTGATTGATTTATTAGGGATCGATTTTATTTTGCATTCTTGTTCCTCACACTGCCAATAATATAGCTTTTTTGTTTAAACCTCGCAACTACTTATAGACCAATCATTTATTTGTAAAATAATGTATAATTTCGTTAGAAACGTTAAAATAAAAATGGAATGCATTTTTTAAATCAATTTTCGTAATGAAGATAATTTGTGATATTATCGAGGGAATAAAACAAGTTGTATAACATAGAATCTGCTAGTAGGTTATAAAAATATACCAAAAAATAACACGGTAAATCCTTTTCTAAATAGATTCAATTATATTCAGAACCTGTTTGAACGTTCGTGTGTGCCCATAAAAGACGGAGCGTAACCCTGAGTATTTGTTGCGGAGTTTTAATTGTAAGTCCTCAAGAGACTCACAGTATAATTGGGGAAGAACATCTGAGTAATTCTAGAAAATGTCCTTGTTTATATCCTTATTTCCTTCCTCTCTTCTCACAGCTGATGTAGCTGATCTAATGGAACGTCATGAGCATTATTCTATCCCTCCTTCAAAACATTCTTCAAATTGTTAGGGTGATCATGTTGATTTTTGGTTTTTTTTTAATATGCCCATTTCACACTGGATTTTCATCTTTGGTGATAGGATTAAAGTAGTATATCAGCTATTGATATTTGAGTTATAGTAACAATAGATAGTAGTACTACTGCTGACTTTTTGAAATATATCTTTTTGAAATATTAATTTTGAACTATATAACCAAAACTTCAGATATGAAATAATCCTTATCCTTCCTAGGTTCATTTGATTGAAGATCCATTCATAAATCCACAACAATTTTGCAATCAAATTTTGCAAAAAAATAGTTGATAGCAATGCATTTTCTCTTAAAAAACTGATAATTGACGTGTGATGAAAAAACGGAAAAGAAAGAGAGAAAAAATAGAAAAATTATTCATAAAATGGTAAATTTATATTCAAACGAATCCCTAGTCAAATTTCTACAAATTTTATTTCATTTAGTAATCCCATATTCCATTGGAAGTTCATTTTTTCCCACTGAAATAAAGAAAATTATAACTTTCGCCGATTTCTTTTTTTTTAGTCCATAACTTTTTTGATTTTGAATAAATTTAGAAAACGTATTTATTCATATAATTGTTTTCGAAACACCTATCATTTAATGAACAATAACTCAAACCCCTATCTAGTCAACTTAAACTACTGCAATAAACGATTTTAGGGTTTTGGGTATAGCATAAGCCACCCCCGTCTAAGCCTGTCCAAGCTTAACAGAACGACCAATACGAAATTTCGGCCTCCTAGGTTCAATGGTGTGGGAAAGTATAAAGGACATCTACACACACACACACAATCTCTCTTTTATATATATACAGATAATAACACCATAATTACTATGTATCTATTAAGGACTGACTGTTTATTCGTTTATGAGTATTTTTAATGTTTAATAATAGTATAATAAAGAATAATGAATACAGGTAGGAATAAATTTTGGGACCACACTCCCTAGCTGCATCATAGAAATTCCAAAGGGCATAACTGAAGCGCGGGGGCCATCTTGTAATGTTCCATGTCGGCCTTCCAATCCAAGTATCTTCAAGATACCCTTAGAACTGGCAAAAATTCTTCTGTCATTGTAAGTGATGAGATGTTCAAAGTGTTGTTCCACAAACATTGGGGGAACATGTTGTGTCTTGGCGAGGTGTGTAAGACAAAATCTATCATAACAGGGAATCCCGGATGACTAAGAGAAAGAGGAGAAACGTGGAGGAATAAGACAAAAGTTGATTAGAAGGATAACGTATATATTGTCATCAGTACACTATATGAAATACTCTAATAACAATAAAAGGTGTCATGCTATTTATACTCTTAAGATCAAACATAGTACTTTATATATATATCTATATCGATATAAGAAATAATAATAAAAACAATAAGAATATGAAAAAAAGATGAAGTGCACATACACAACAAAACAGAAGCCAGAGATGCGAGCATTCGCATTTTCCAAGGAAAGTTAGGATCATTTTCGTAGATGGATTAAAGACCATTATACTTTATCGATTTAAAAATACATAGTCAAAAAATGAAAAAAACATCCCTTTTGGGAAGAATTGGGGAAAACGTTGGCAAAGGAATTGATAGCTGAACGTTCAAAATCTGTCATGATTTCAAAAGGAGCTAGACTCAGCTCCCACCCTTTTAGTTTATTAAGAATTCTTGTAAAATCTTATTACAAATTTAAAGTATATGTACTCTAAAGGTATCAAGTCCCCATTCACCAAACAATGGATGGTATAAAGTTGATGAAATAGTAGAGGCACTACTTGGAAGGTTCTATCTGCGTACCAAGTCGAAGACTAAGCCAAAAATTGGAGATTTTTATGCATAGAAAAAATAATGAGTCTTGCAGGACCATCTTCATTGTCGTGGATAAGAAATTGTGCATCTGAATGCATTAAAGTATATTCTTCTGGAATTTCTAATTCCAAGAGAGATGATGCACATGGAGGGGCTTCATTTTCGATTCGCCTAGCATTACGAATGCTTATTTTAAGATTTAAAACATTGGCGAGCTGTCCAGCTACTACTACAAGTACTCCTACAATTGCATCTGTCCCTATAGAGAGGTTAGATGCTTGTGAATTTGTAGCCCTATCTTAAGCCAAATTAACAATTCCATTCATGAGCAACCAAGCTACATCCCGCCATGATTATGCTCCCCAATTCGTTTAATAATGGTGTTGTCCACTGTATGTAGTCTAACCCGACATTTTTTTAAAGCACAAGATAACATGTCCAAAAACTTTTATTCCCGACTGTTCTCTCATGGATATATAAATGTCCTTGATGCTATAATTTATTATGTTTTTTTAAAAACCCTTTTCAGGAAGGCCACGATGAAATATAGGACATTTGATGGGGTCCTTGATAAGCAGTGAAGCGGGAGCAGTGGAACTTATTTTCTCTTGGAGCCAAGTAGTTCACCTACACACCCCTATGTCTGAGGTAAATAATACGGTACTAGAAGGGGTCCTTGATGCTCAGAGAAGCAGCAGCGGTGAAATTTATACTTCCTAAGCCAAGAAGTTCACCTGAGTTCCACGGTACATTAGGGGCATCCTTGATGGTAAGTGAAGAGTGGGTGATGGAATTTATCCTCTCTTGGAGCCAAGCTGTTATCCTGTACACCCTGAGGGCCAGGTGGATAATAGGGTATTAGAGGAAGTCATTGATGCTCAGTTACATGGGAAAATAACCTGCCTTGAAGCCCAGAAATTCACCTGAACAACCCGTGGGCTGGAGTTTATTATGATGCATCTGATGGGGTTCTCGAACTCAGGAAAGCAGCGGCGGTTAAGTTTAAACTGCATTGAATCCCAGCAGTTCACTTGCACAACCCGTGGGCCAGGGTGTATTATAGGGTATTTGATGGAATCTTTGATACTAAGGGAAGCAGTGGTGGTTTAATTTAAACAGCCTTGAAGCTCAGCCGTTCACATTTAACATTCAAGAGTTTTAATGTCCGAATGTAATAAGTAATTCCCCACAATAATAATGTCTTGCAATAATATTACTAACAATTATATTGGTTTGCAATCATTTTGTATTAAAATGAAAATGTACACGATCATATTACCACGCAATCATATTACCCCAATCATTTGGTCTACAATCATATTACTACAATCATTTTATCGTACACCGGTAATTTGAAGAAAGAATTTTATTTTCCTTCGCAATTGTCATCATTATTTAATTCCTATGTAGTGAACTTCCTTTTCGAAATTGATTCAATTATATTCTAAGCCAGATTGAACATTCGGATGTGCTCATAAAAGACGGAGAGGAGCCTTGAGGACTTGTTACTGACTTAGAATTGTAAGTCCTTATTGGACTCAGAGTAGAATTAGGAGCAACATCGGAGTTTTTGTCCTTATATATTTCCTTTTCTCACTCCTTGCCTTTTCCCAGCTGAAAAGGCCGATCTCCTTCAAAACATTCTTCAAATTGTCAGTTTTACCAGGAATCTAAAGAGGGATGAAGCATGCCTCACACTCTAAAATTGCTGAGGGGAAAGAAGAAATTATTTTATTTTTTAATTTTTCCTTATTTGAATAGAATATATATCTCCAAAGAGAAGATGAGTTTTCAATTATACATTTAGGATTTTTTAATTGTTGTTATAATAATTAATATATAATTTTAATTATTGCTAGAGATGGGAACTTGGACTCGAGACTTGCGACCCGAGTTGTACTTGACATTTATATTTTGAAGACGATATCACAATCAAAGACTCGAGACTTGATGTGGACTCCATATTTAAGTCTTGCAACTCAACTTGGACTCTAAACCTAGTATATTGCAGACTCAGGAAAAGCCTTAACATTTGATTATAATTATGAATTTGAAATGAGTTTGAATGACATCTGAGGACTCGATGAAAATATTCAAGGACTTGGACATGACTTGAGATTCGACGTGGACTAACAGTATAAGGTCGTTTTCCCTACTCATATTAATGCTGTATCGTAAGCTGCAGGAGTTGAACCTATACTCCGAAATCTTTATTATATCCCAGGTTTTACAGAGGTTATTTTGAATTTTACTGTGTTGATTTTTGGTTTCTTTTCTTTTTTTTCATGTCCATTTTACAATGTATTTTATTAATAATTATAGTTCAAGAGTGTAAAAAATTATCATACAATTCTACTGGATGTTTATCTCTATTTTCAAAATAAACTCTGTCAACAATTATTTAGCGTTTCTCAAGTAATTTAATGGAAATTCACTCTAATCACTCTCCATCAATTAGTCCTCCAACATAAGGCCCTTCTACAAACCCTGCTTCTAAAATACCTCCTACAGAGACTAAAATTAATCCTAAACAAGCCATAATAAACATCACGAAATTACTGGAGAAGACACATCTTGAAAACTAAACTGTGACCAAGTCGGCATATGTTTAGAACTAATGCATATCCCACCCCACAAATGGGCATGTTATATAAATTACCTAAACAAGCTAATCCTATAGGAATGGGAAACTTGCAATTTCCTTTTTTATTCGCTAAAAGTTTCACCAAAGGCACAAGAGAATTAGAAATTATCCCCCATAAAAGCTGTAAAAAGAAGGGTACCTATAAATAGATTATGAGTCTATGACATCCAAAATATCGTTAACTGTTTTTGTGCAGTCTTTTGGCATAATTAATTTAAAACGTATATCCTGTGCCATGCTATAAAACCGCTAATTGTTGTTTCATTACTTGAAAACTTACCTTCATGGAAATTATATACTCTTTGAATTTCCATATCCACTCATCCAAATCATCAAGTTCAATTTCCAGATCTAACTTCTCAGGTCTAGGAAATTTTATTAAGTTTATCTCAGTTGCATTGATTAGAGCAGATTCCTTTTCATCAAGTTTTTGTTGAAGCCTTCATTTCTCCTACTTTACTACGTAATTAATCTATCTTCAGTTCCAATTCAACCTTAGCATTAATTTCAGTTTCATATTCTTTGCTATATTCCTCATAAAAGTACAATATTTTATCAATTATCATTGATTCGTTATACAAAACAGTTATTACATATTTATAAAGTCACAACATCATAAGAAGTACAAAAATAATAATAATTTAAAGATTTATATGCTTGCCCTTGGCTTAAATATATTTAATTAATAACTATATTCATTACTTTATTATAATCCCTATCAAAACTTTCCCCAATGCAATATTATTTCAAGGTTTGAACAGAAATGTAAAAATCCTTCTATGTAATTTGGTAACTCCAGATAATTCCTTAAAGATTCAGTTGTAGAACTTTTTTCCATTATTTAGAATTAATTGATATTCCACCACTTTCCAAAAATTACATTTCTAATTGAAAATTTATCTGAAATCGCAGATACTATGGTCTGGAATTTAATAATATTGAAGTAATCTTTGTAAATCAATAGGTCACTTTGATTTTCGCTTCTTTTCTTGATCTGTTCTTTTTCACAATAATTTACTAATTTCTAGTGGTAGTACTTGACGTTACCCGGAGTAATAAGGCATTGGCTAAAAGTCACAATTTTGCTTTAATAATATAGAAGATAAATCCTCCGTGTTACTTCCGTTTTTCCTGAGCACACTCATACGTAACTACTCAATACTTTTACACTACAAACTCTTTTAGAATCAGATGAAAATGTGACATTAACCCCTTCAGTAAAGGAATAAAAATACGATGGATTTCCTTTCAAAACTTTATTTCCTCCAATAAACAAACCATATTGATTATATATAACCCTAATTTTTTCCCTAAAATTTTAATAACTTGTCCAAAATTTCCAATATATTGGACATCGTGACTACAGCTGAAATGTTTGACCTATTTACGGTCATTTACAAAGCAGTTACTTCTTCTCTTTAAACATAGTAGTTTCTCGTGTTTGATGAATGCTACAATTGATTTTGATTACAATTCTTATTGGCAAATCGAGAAACATTTTTCTGTTCCAAGAAATATTGCCAATGTCATATATTATCAACTCAAGATATAGTTGATGGTTCAAGTTTTGGATCCAACCTTGATCTTCTGGCTGCAGGAGTGGAAGATGAATTTGGATTTGTTCAGTGCTTATGAGCTTATAAAAGACCATTTGTTATTATCTCTCTAAAATCGATGGATCAGTATTGGATTTAGGTACAATTCTAAAAAGAAGAGCTCTCTTTCTGTATTCCACCCAGCAATTACATACTCAATTTTCAATCATGTGAAATATTGCACAAAGTGTCGTCCATTGGCGCGATCGAATAAATATTATGTATATGGAAATGAACTTTTTGAGGTGATTGTTATTATCTTTCATGATTCGAGGTCTGGGGAAATCAAATTTAATTTTTGAAACTGTATGCTCTCGTCTTATACTGATTTCTTCAGCAACATCAACAAATGAGCTTGCTCACGTCAAAACTTTGTTATCATATCAACGATGAACACTAACACCATCGTTATCTGAGCTTTAATCATAACTTCCACAGTCTTTCCTGCTGAATTCTTTCTCTGTCAATAATGGACCCTTCTCAATTCTGTTACTTTTGATGGTTCCAGCTGAATGATTTGTTAAGATAAATTCAACTTTCTGCAACAGTAATTTGATTTATCCTATATCTTAGTTAAATGTACATAACAGGTTGTAAGGGACTGGGATGTAGGAGCTGTAGACCTGACCCAACAAACATATTCCTACAGACGCCCTTGGCCTGTGCGAGGGAAATATATCAAAAGGAAAGTATACACCGAGACATCAACTGTAATTTAAAGAAGACCGGAGGGAGGCAAAACTTTGGAGGGCATGTAAATAGAGCATCAGAATATATTTCTTTTACTATTGAATTTACATATTATTTCAAAATTTCCATTTATTTTTTGTTAATGACTTATAATAAATAAATAGTTCAAAAAAGTAAATTTATTAAGTATAAACAAACTTAACTTTTCATATGAACAATATAATTCGAGTTTCAGACCATTGCCTTATGGTTCGAAATGGATTCAAATCCAAAGTACCCTCTCGAGAAGACGCCTTGGAATTCTTAAAAATCTTTATGAGCATAACTTTTCAAACAAAGGACAATCGAACAGCACTTTTATCTGCAATTCTCAACGAACATGGCCACTACATGGTTCGAATCAAAACAACTTCTAGTTATGAAAGTCTATTGAGTCTTATTGACTTTACCAAGTTTATATTATGTGACGTCGACTTATTTTATAGGGAAATGGCGAGACGTGAACATGCAATTTTTCGATTAACACGAATTCCATTATTTATGGTTTCCCTTTTGGAAGGTAAAATAGAGAGCAAGTTATCTAATTTGGGATTAACTATACTCACTAGTAAAAGTGTGACGACGGATCAAAATGACCCTTATATTTACTATTTGGTTGAAGATCTTCCTTCAAAATGGCGTCGAAATTACATAGTGATTAATAATATTTTTTTCCCTTTGAAATATGTGAAATTAAGTCATGAAAAGCTTAAGAATATTGGAGGAATTGAGAACGTGAATTTCGATGAATTGGAGCCTATAAAAATTTGTGAATGTGGAGAGTATTCTTTTTATGATCCTAAATTGGATGTTTTTGAAGAATGGGCCATTACATCCATAGTAAATGGTCATTTTAGTCTTCCTATCTCATAAAAAAATGGATGAAATATTACATGTATCTATTACATAGACCAATCAAATAAAAGTATATGTTCGTATAACATATCATTAGATATATCTTCGAATTATTAATCTGATGGTATTGGATTGATACAAAACAAATGTACATCGTACATTTGTACGGTTAATATTGTAAAGAACCTATCAACTTTCAGAGAGCACTTTGTAACTTTTATAAGGATATACAATTGCATAATATAATATGAAACCTTTTGTATGATCATAGTTAAAGCCGACAATGGTCGGTGAATAAATTGAAAGTAAGGATGGAGTTCTATATTTTGCTTTCCAGTTGGAAAATGGAGAAAATTAGAACTAGGCAATAGATCAAGCGTTATAAAATTAAAGCGTAAAACGAACATTTATTGAGTAAAATGTATGTAGATATGTATTTTTATATGAAAATTTTATATCCAGTATCCATCAGAATATATATTTTACATATATTTTAAACTATTAGAGATAATTTATTGATTTTTATTCCAAAAGGGAATAATATCTTCATATTATGTATAAAATAATTTCACAATAAAAAACTTTTCCTTTTTCAAACAATTATTATAAGTAAGTGGGCCCTGTTTATATTTATGTGCATGTTTGCATATAGATAAAAAAAGAGGCAACCTTCGAAAATATTCATAAATATCGATATGTATATACTTTTCTTTTTTTATAGCAAGGACTCATGTCGATATCATAATCTAAAATATATTCGTACATATATAAGAGTATTGATTATCTATAATCTATATATGATTCATAAATTATGTCCAAGTTATTTTAGATATCGGGTCTCAAGTATTTTTTATGATTAGTCTTAAATTACAAATAAATATTCTTTAACGAACATAAGTATATTTTCATAGTTGTGAGAAATATTTGTATGCATACATACACTCTTAATTTTTGACTAATTTTTATAAGACGTATATAGAGCTTTCTAATTGTGTGCAAAGTTTTGTAAATGTACTCATAACAAAATCCACTTCTAACATCATTGGCATAATTATAATAGCGTAGTTAGTTAATTATTAAGAGATTTACCCTAGTGCATAATAATAAGAAATAACAGTCGCTAGATAAACTTTATTAACACGAATATGTATAAAATGTTTTGATCGATACTCTTTTTATAATAGTTTGTGGTACGGCACGTCATTTTACAGAATATGTTGAATATTTGAAAAAAAAAAGAAAAGCATTTTTCTAATCTCTACAAAATATCATAGAAAAACTCTTCAATGTAAAGAATGCAGTTTAGCATATTGTTATATATGTACATGTCACATGTTTCAACACATACTTTATTATATATATATGTTCAATGTTCACTCATGTTCATATACCCACATGTCCCTTTACCTCACAATGACTTTTACTAATTCTTTTAATCTATTTCACAAGTGAAAAAAGCAAACAAAACAAATTGCTATAAAAGGCGGGGAAATTGTAATACTCATCTTGAAATTACATTTGAACAAATTTTCATATGTTGTGCGTCAAACACAAAAGAAATCTTAACAACAATTAAATAATGAGAAATTCCTAATTTATTTTTTAATTCATAAAAATAAATGCCTATGTATATATTTCAAGGAGATATTTCTATTAGTAATGGACTTGTTATCTAAATTTCCACAATAAGTTGAGACTTGAGAGACACAAGATTTTTATACCAATGTTGTTGTTCCCATATCCAAATTTGTATCGTTATTTCGATACTTTTTGACTAAAAGTATTAAATATAAAAGAACCATTCACGTACACTTACAAAACTAGTTCAATATTTTTTGAAAATCCAAGTGAATTTTATACAGCTCAATAAATTCTGGATTACGTCCTCCTAAGTACAATCTATATATATATGTATAAAACAGAGTTTGTGTGTGTCCTTTATGAGTGCCCACACTGTTGGGTCTATGAGGCTGAAACTTGACATTAGTGCCTCTTTTGAACCTGGGCATGCTAAGATTTTCGGAGGAGGGCGTCATATAAGAGGGACATATTCTATAACCAAAACACAAAAGTTGTTTTTTGGTAGATAGGGGATTGAGTTAAAAATCAAAAATAGACTGCCATCTCAAAAAAAACTACACCAATAACAAAGTTTTCTAAGTTTATTCAAAACCCAAAAAAATATATGCAAAATCAAAAATTGCACTTTCATTTTTTTTCAGGTGCCAAAAAAAAAAGGATTTTCAATGGAATATTTGATTCGTGGATAAAATAAACTTTGTAAAAATTTGTCTGGAATTTAAATTAGACAAATAAACATGAATGCTTAACTTAAATATTAATTCATTTTCGGAATAACTTTTCAGTTCTTTTTCTATTTTTGTTTTTTTTCATCAAACGTCAATTTTCAACTTTTATGAAGAAATACTACAAGGCATTGCATTTTGTAATAAAGTTTTAGACTCTAACATTTCATAACTTTATTTTTTATTTCTGTAAGATTTTATAACATACATTTTTGCAATACTTGCAAAAATGAACCAGTTATCGAGGCTATTTTTTTCGACATTACTCTCTATAACTTCTGTGTTTTTGTAAGTAAGAAAAAAATGTGGCTAAGTTGGTGTTCCTCGTTACAATGCTAATAAAATGTATTTGACTACTTTTTTTGCAATTTTCTTCGCAAATTTAGATTTTACAAAATAAAAAATGGACTTCTTATCTATAATTTTTTTTCATGCATATTTGTTGGTATGTTATTTGAAGTTTATAACAGATTTTTTATTTTTAAATTCATAAAAATACTACAAAGGTTACAAGAACCAATAATTAGAGTTTTTTTTTTTTTGGGGGGGGGGCGGGGATGAAACTTTGTGGATTTCTTGAATTCACTGGACTGATATAGTATTATTATAGTATATGTAGTATAAAATATAGTAAATTTTCAGGTCCATAGTTATTATCAGAATAAGACAATTAGAATTATCAGGATCTTTCTCGACAACAAAGAAACATTCATATCATAATTATTATTATAATAGAATAATTCTCTAGTGAGAATTATTTTCTGAATAATTTTTCAATTATTTTATCCATTGTCAATGGGATGTCCTGTTCCCTTCTTGACCGATCAACACCCGGAAACCCTTTGTTAGTACTTTTATCAAGTAATTGTGTTGCATGTACCGATGGCAATACCAATTTTTTTAATATTATTATCATGGATTTCACAAAAATATACATCAAATATTCATAAATCATGAATAAATAAAAAATTAAGTAAAAGTACGAAAATAAAAATTAAAAATAAACATTCTTGTCTAAAATTGCCCCCTAAATTTTAGCACTTTTATCACTTTGAAATATAAAGCACAGAAAAACGATTTTCCTAAAAAATATTTAAACATCGAAAGAGCTATAACAAACTCGTATTGTTTATATTTACTTTCTAAAATCAAAAATACACAAAAAAACCAAGTAACATATACATCTCAGCCACAACTAAAAATCTATATTGAAAGAACGTTCAAAATAATAATAAAAGACGCGAAAGACGTTCCACATATTTTCTTGTTCATCATATCTTTATTTTTCTAGGATGTATCTATTATAGTCTTTAGCTTATGGTAATATATAACCGACGAAGAAGGTGAACCAATCTTTTATAAAACAATTTTAAAGGCATTGGTACTACTTTAGTGCTAGGTTAACGAACTAAACTAGTCTTGGTGAATGGTTCTCAAACTGGAGTAGGTGGAGTAAACACTTTAAAAGGTTAGAGAACCTAGAACTTTCATTTCAGTTATGAAACTTGCCTTGGCTTCAATATCAATGTTTTTTCAAATCGATTTTTTTTCCTTTCATAAGGACTGTGAATTTTTGTTACAATGAAGTTATATTTCCGGTGGCTCGAAATATACATTATAATCATGTGCCAATAGAAATGAAGAATAATTATAGTATTCAACTGAATAGTACAAATATAATTTAGATAGAAAAATCATTACAGCACGACACATGAGCTGAAAGCTCCAAGGTTTGACACATAGATGACGCTATTTTTTTAAAAATTATTTCCCTTTCAGTTAATACCAACCTTCAAAAGACAACTTCCAAAGTTTTCAGAAAATCTCTTCTTGTGAGTTATTGATCTATGTGTGGCTTTTATTTCCAAACAAGAGATTCAAAGTAATTTCGTGTTTTAATTTTACAATGCTTCTTGATGGGAAAAAATACCCTTGAAGCTAAGCAATGGCTAGAAAAGTGTTATAGGGCTCTTTCGATCAACCAAATAATAATTTAAAAATAAAACAATTTTGAACGAAAAAAAAGAATATGCCTTCTTTTAATCTCTTCGTCTCATCCTCTCCAGAACTTCCCAAGATTCGTTTATGTGAAGCATCAGTTTTGGGTGTTTTTTTTTTTTTTTTTACACTTGGTCTTCGTCGACAAATATCTCGGAAATGATATCTACAATATGGTCAGAAGATTTATTTCCAATGCTAAATATTATTTATATATTGACGGTGTATACTCTAACGTGATTAGCTGAAGAAGAGACGGACGTTAGGGTGAACCAATATCATCCTATCTATTCAATCTAGCACTCATCTTTTTAATGGACAAAATAAATCGGTTTGATTTGATTTTCTTGGAATAGGATTTGGAGATAAAAAAATCTCATGTGAATTTTATACTGACTACAATTACATTTTTAGAGAAGCTCTAAATGAGGAAGAACTTAAGAAAAAAGTGAGGTTTTCCATAAGGATGTACGATCGCTTCAAAAAGAAGTCTGGTTTGAGAATTAATAAAGAAAAAACAATGATCCTAAGTATGGGATAGAAGGATATAACTTGCAAATCTATAGCCGGATGTAATGTTGTTAACTCAATTAAATAATCGGGAATAACATGGAGAAAGTCGGGTACCGACTCAGTGTGCATGATGGATAAAATAAAGAAAATTGAAGAAGGTGGAAAATTAGTTAAAAAAACGAACTTGAGTTATATAAAAAGGGTATGCTGGTGGAACTTTTATGTAAATTCAAAACTTATATATTACTTGTCTGGAGATTGGAAGGGGATGTCTAATATTGCTAAGAGGTTGCAAACTATAAGAGGAGTACTATTTCCAAAATACAATATAGAAAAACTGGAAGTGTCCAAAATAATAGGGAGATTTGGATTGAACTCTATTAAAACAATAATTTCCAAGATCTTTGAGAAAATACTTTTTGGAATTTTAAACGAAAATGTTCCATGGATAATGGACATTAGACAGGGGTGTAATTTTGGGTGTTTACTTTTCGGGTCAAAGAATATTATACAGTCCGACGAAATAAAACATGATGGTATTAGGTATTCTGGAAGAAATCTGTATTTTGGAGGGGATACTGGAGATGACATCTATCCTATTAGCGTCAGAATGGAATTACTCTTGAGTCACAGAAAGAGAAGAAAGAAGGTGGGATCTACAGAAAGGGCAGCTATAAAAAGGAAGAAAATCATCAGCGACATATTAAGCGATTGGCATGTCTTGGATGGATTAGCTGGAGAAGGAGTGGTAAAATTTACATGCTACCGGATCACTAATATGTTAATTGCACTTGGACAACCAATTAATAAAAGCGTGGTACCTTCTTTTAATCTAGAGTTACCCTCCAAAAATTAAAAGAGCGATAGAGATATTAGGTTTTAAATTGGGATTTTATAGAAATAATATAAAACAATCTCCACTGTTTAAAATCCATTTTGGGAGACTGGAGCAGGATGAAGGAGAAAAAAAGTTCGAGTCAATTTTTTCCTGACTAAAGAGCATAAAGAATATTGCATGTAGAAATTTTCAAACTCATATCAATAGCAGAACACTAGCTTGCAAAAAGTTTAGAAGGAGATTCTTATTAGACCTGCTTTGTACCTTTGAGTGTGGAGAAATTGACACCCAAACGTATATGTTAACTTCATGTCACATGACAAAAATATTTAGGGAGTTGGCGTCTAAAATTTTATTAAAATTTGGCCTGGAAGAGAAAGCGTGGACTTTTCTGTTTGGACCCATGGAAAAAGATAACAGATCAGCTTTGGGGAGGAATCTTTCATGTTTGATAAATTTACTTTTATGTTGATTTCCAAGAAGGAAAAAATATAATTTAACTATATATTTAATAGTAATGACGAAATCAAGACGTCAGAGTGTGGAAACTATTGAGAAATTAACTTTTTGAGAAGACTTATACACACCATTAAGATTGGTGATAGGGAACCAATAGTATTTTTTTAATCATCCAAATCGAGGAAGTGTTAACATCTCAATTTATGTCAATGCTACTTGTCTTGTGTTGTTTTGTTTTGATAATTATTTTGTTTAATGTGTTTGTTAAATTTTACATTGTAGCTGGACATTGGATAAAGTATATCCAATAAAATAAATGAGCTCATTTATAGTTAAATTAATTTTATCCTTCTTTTTTGATTATTACTGATGTTTTCAATCATATCATTAAGTCAAAAGATATTTTCAAACTTCCTTTGAAGGGGTTTTACATCCATTTAAACTAAAGTATGACATTATTTGCATGTTTATGATAGATATTATTATATTCAAAATATTATATAAAACCAATATTGTTTCTTTGTCGCAAGAATATCATCAATCAAATAAGTATTAAAGCAAACCCGTAAGCAAAAATGTAAGATTCATTTTTATTTATAAGTACATAATAAAAAAATTAATTCTATTAATGAAAAAATGAAAGACCAAGATGTTACATTTTCTTGAATAAAACACATAAAAAAGATTTTTTACCCTTAACCAAGAAATATCTTAAATTTTTTCTACGTAGTTGCTCAAAAAAAATGAAATATAAAAAAATTAAAATATTTTTTTGGGTAGATCTGTTTATTTTATCTGATCAAAATAATAAATAAAGTTATTTTAATTCCCGAAATATCTATTGAAAGTTTGTTTTAATTCAATTTTCTCCTTCATTTAATTACTATTTTACATTTATTCTCTAGTTGCCCTAGGGTGGTCCCCCTCAGTAAGAGAGCAGAAGGTTTAGTATTTAGCGTTTTTGGAGTGATGATTTGGGAGAACAACTGTCTCATAGTGATAAACCCGGCAGTAGATAAAAATATGGAGTTAGAGTGCATAATAACAGACTTCCTACTATCAATTTACGAAAATAAGCGGATCAGTAGCTGTTCCATGCCACAATTAGTAAAAACATTATAAAACTTTATTACCGTGATGGCCCTTCTTTGATGCACTTTGCTTGTTTTATTAATTTTATATAACTTATTTAAAACACATGGGCTACCTTTGTTTATTTCTTATTTATTTTTAACATTTTACATAACAGTCTTTGAAATTTGTGATGTACTAAATTATTATTGTGTTTCCACTTTTAATTTACTCAGAAACTGTCAACTTATTATAATTGTTTTGTATCAAGTTAAAATTGTATCGAAATAAATAGTAGTTTATAAATAAAAAATTACTATTTTACCAATAAAAAAATTACCCGTGGTCTAAAAGAACGATAGCATGTTCTATGTATAGAGGAGAGGTGTATAAAATATATCCCAGGATATGGTTGTGATTTTATCTTGTAGACAATCGGAAAAGGTTTTTTTTTTTTCCAAAGCTGATTTCATTATTATTTAATTCATGAAGACATAACATCTAAGTATAAAGTAATAACTAGTTTTTATGTTCATGTAAGACGGAGAGTCACGGTGAGGTTTTTCTCAGGAATTTTAAGTGTATGTCCTTGTTACAATTAGAGTAGAATTGAAGATCGTCATTGGAGTAACTACAGTCTATTTGTCCTTGATATATAAAGAATGGGCGTGTGCAGAAAACTGTCCTGGGAAAAATTGCCATTGAGGAAAATTGACCGAGAGAAAATTTCCCTCGGTATTTTATTGAAACTTCATGATGAATCATATCACAATAATAATGATCCGTTTATGTATTTTTTATTCTTATTAAATATTTATAACCATCTGAAAATTTAGTACAAAAGAAAATTATCTTGTATTTATAAAATAGACAAACAACTGCTATAAAAGGGTTACAGATGAATATAAAATTATAAAACCTTTGATTTTGTTATATTGTTGAAAGACACAAGTAAAATGGTATAAAAATAGAATTTATTAGCCTATAGAGCTCATGAAACCCAGGATCCAGTCCAACTGGGATGTTAATTTCTATAGATTTTGGTGAGGATTAGCCAAATAATTTTAGCTAGTGTTGCCCCACTTTTTATTCGATTTTTCTCATAATAGAGAGATTTACGAGCCAGCTTGGGGGGGAGGCAGTTTATATCCATACTTTTCTGAGATGTGATTATCAACTATTTTTATAATCGGATTCCCTTTTTGACAATAGTAGATAAGATGAAATTTGGTTTCTACTGAGGTCTTAAAAAGAAACAAAATGTTTTCTTTGTTTATATTTGTTCGTATATAAGGAGGAGGTTCCAAGTCTATATCGAAATCATTTTTGCGGCATTTTTGTGTAAGGTTTTGCATGAATGATGTAAGGACATGTTTTTAGTGAAAGGTCACCGAGCTTTTCCAGTCGTCTCTTCACTAATCCTGCTATCACAGTCTTTTTTAGCAGTTATTAAGATATTCTGCAAATAATTTTCGTACAGCTTAAAAGTGTTGGTTTTGAAATCTTATACAACTCTATCTGAAATAAAATTTACTTGATATAGAATGTTTCCATCTAGTATTAATTATCTTAGGGGCGTTAACAACATACTTGTGTATGAAAAAATACCTTGGTCTTTGTACATTACTTTAGGTTCTTTATTATCACACTCATTTGAGGATGTTTACTTAATATTTTCCGTAGAAATTTGCTCATATTGTTAAATAATTATATAAGAATCTACTGGGCAGCAAAACCTGCAATGTTAATTAATGTTTATTTTATTAATTCTATTAAAAGGTTTAGTGATTATTGTTTAATATAATGTGTTTCCACCGTCTTTTTATATAAGCAAACTATAATAATCATTTCGTCATTTCAATATCATTAGCGAGCAACAAGAAAAAAGGGAGGGCATCTCAGATCTCTTAGATGCTGTTGTTAATGTGATGAATATTACGTACATTGTTAAGTGTTCTAGGAGCCTGATTTTTAAGTTGGTCAATATGAAAAAAATAGAAAAGACCTCTCGAGGATGTTACGAAGTGGAGGACATAATATAAAGAGGGAAACGAAGTTCTTGTTAAGTTTGGATAAGAATATGAAGAAGGATCCCACTAAGTCGATGACTCGCGTCGACTACGGCTTCTTTGTTGCTCCTAGGAGCATCAGGAGGGCTACTCAGCACAACTTGGGACCCAACACCACCTTCTAACAGAGGTTATGAAATCCAGGAGACTCGAGAGGTACAAGAAAATCCTCCCATGGATCAAGGCAAATGGGTCAACTATGAAAATTTTCTCAGACAAGAAAATTTTCACAGTTGATCATTTCCACAATCTCCAGAACGACTGCTAGATTGCAGAAACAAAAGAAGAAGTCAAAGGAGTTTCTTGCACCAAATATATGGCCCAAAACTATGTTCCTCAGGCTTATAGTCTCTGATTAACAGAAGATCCCTCGGTTCTTTTTCAAGGCTGGACAGAAAATCGGACAAGAGGCTTACCATAAGGTCCTTAGGTACACCATCTTACCATGGCCGAAGACCAACTACCGGGAGAATAACAACTTGTGGAATCAGGACGGCGCCCCCTCTCACACATCTGCCAAGCGACAAAAGTTCTGCTGAGATAACATGACCCGATTTTGGCCCAAAGAGCCCCCTTCCTCACCATAGTTGAACCCACTGGACTTTTCTATATGGTGCACTTTGGAGAGGGGCCCCAATAGGACCTCACACACAAATATGGACTAACTGAGTTCATCTATAGTGGCTGTATGGGACAACTTGTCAGAGGAGTTTGTCATCAACTTCTGCATGACCTTCAGGCGATGTTAAAGGCTGTGATTGATAATGATTGTGGCCATATGAGAAATAAAATTTTTGCAAAAACCTTGTCTACATTTTTTGTTAACATTATTTTTTTGCCTATCATTGAAAATATAATTTTTTTTTTCTATGAGTGCCAATAACACCTATTTATTTTTCAGAAACATACTAAGATTCAGCAATATGTATCAATTGTAAATATCATGTTCATTATATTCTCCATATTCCAATCTGAAAAAAAACATTTTAATAAAAAAATAAAAAAGTTACATAGTTGAAAAATGCCCAAATTTTTCATCAATATCCATACATAGAGTGAAATTTAAATACATCATACCAGTTATAATAGAAAAAAAAATTGGGGCGTGTAACATATCTTCTTCTTTTTATAAAATTATTGATATGTTTCTAAATCCATCTCTTGAGTCCACATTATGTTGCCTTACCATGTATACCACAAAAAATCGTGTCATTTTTAGTTGATTATGCAATATGGGACGTCAGTAAATAGCTATATACATGACTTTTTTTTTATATTCAATAATAATCTCAAACAGACAAAAATATGTAAAAAGTTCAAATAAATAGGAATTATAAATAGTTGAGAATTTGAATGCATTTGGTTGATTCAAAACAAGTATTTAACATCCTCCAAACGATTGTTTGAATATAGAACTATGGAACTTTAGTAGTTGCCAGTAAATATTATAAAGATGGTCGAGAGTTTGCTTTTGTTGTAATTTGATGCCCCAAACGACAAATCACATTATGTGGGAATGCAATAGACGCATTGTAACGTACAGGAGTACTCTTAAGAGCGATTCATTGATTAGTGCGTGAATCTAATAATACCTACAATTGATTTATTTTAAAAGGTCAATCCTAGTGCCTCATTAAAGCCAAAAACTCTCAACCTATTAAATTTGTAGTAGGATAAGATTATGGTTCATCTGAAGGACGTTTTTTGGTGGTAGACAGGAAAGGCAGGTTTATCCTACAGGAAACACGTTCCTAACACGGCGTTACCCCGCTAACACAAAAAAAAACACAATGTATTTTGTTGTCAGCTGTCGATGCCTCTTCTCCCTGGATACGTCATTGGTATTTCGTAATTTATTTTTTTCATAAATGCACAAAGTAGTAAGTTATTCTATACATATGATCTGTTTCCAAAAGAACAGGAATACAATTTCTGTTGATCCCTCGTTGTTTATATGATATACATATTGGCCAATTTATTATTTCTATGAAGAAAGTTTGGCAATCATACACAATTACTAATGTATAACTTAACTTTGAATAAAATATTATAATGGAGGATCGAATAAAATACAATGTAGATTTTAATAATATGTAATTTATTTTAAAAATGGCGAAGAAATAATGTGACAGTGATATTCTCGAGTATATAAGATATAAATTGCAGTTGGTATAAATGACTTATTTTCCTAACTACCCGATGATTTCGGGCCTTTTCTTTGTTTCTTTTAACATGAAAGGTTGCGTGATAAAATAAAGATTACGACTTGCTAAGCATGACATACAATGTTCAAGTTCGAACTTGGACATTGCATGTAATAACTAGGACATCATTGAATTTGCTTTTAGTTTTTTATATAATAGGTTTGATTCTCAAATGGGTAAAGTTGACTTTTTATAGTAGACGCTAGAGTTACAAAAATATAGTATATGGTAAATAAACTGCGTATTGGAAGCAAAAATTAATTGAATGGAATTGAGCAATTCCTTCCAATTAATGCCTGATTTTTTTAATGGAATTCAACCAATGTATGCAAAATTATAAAATAGGTAATCATTATTCCTAAAGTTTACATAATTTGACTAAATTTGCATTATCTATTACATTAGGTACAATACCTTCAGGATTTGATGACTACTTAATCATTTATCAACAAAAAATAATATTTTAATTTAATTATTTTTTAATTAATTATGAAACCTATATTCTAAAGCCATTAATTTTGGAAAACTGCCATACAAATATGTCATCATTTTTCAAAAATTTAAGAGTAAAATGCAAAAGTAATAGGTATACATATGATTGTATAAACGTTTATTTCAATAAGTGAAGTTACAACTATGGTAAAGACTTATTTTTTTTTCTTATTCACGGGTTCAAGAAGAACTTTTTAATATTATACTACTGATGTAAGTAATATTTGAAGTCAACCAACTTATAATTTTACTAAGGTTCAGATGATTAAATAAACTTTCAGGAAAATGTCACTGTTAATTTTGTATATGAGGTACAGGAGAGAAGCCTTAAGTATAAAATGTATTGTATACATAATACATAGAGGAATATAATGAATATTTTAGGTTTTACGTTCATAATAAACATACTTGGTTATTTGAAGTACAAATTATGCCATGGTGTGATCTAAAAATTAAAATTAACTTACACACTTCTCCAAGAGTGTAGAAGTGGGCAAGCTAATATAACTCAACAACTATGTTTTGGAAATATTGTTCTCATTTTTTTTACTTAATATAACTATGAAACCCCTAATTTCCTCATGTCATTATTCAGTTACATCACGAAAATTTAAATAAATATCTACTATTCGAGTTCTTTTTACTCACTATTACGTTTAAACTTTCAAAATATGTTGGAATAATAAGCCTAATATCTTCCAGACTACAAACGTATACAATTTTACGTGGATTTTCAATACTCTAGTAATAAACTACCTTTAAAAAGCTCAGTATATTAAAGCTAGTTATATACCAACGTTGATCATTAAAATGTTTGTAGGGTAAGCATAGTACAAAAAGTTACATTTTTCAAGTTAAAAATCTTGTATTGATAACTAGGGTGAGTTTCTATACCTTTCCCCCTTAACAAACACATAGAAATAGCTTCAATTGGAAGAAAATAACACATTTTTATTTAAGAAAGAAGAACTTCTGTGTTGAATACAAAATAACTTAAGTTTATACTAGGTTGGGAAAAAAGTAATTTCTTATTTTTTGGCGTATAACAATGCCTTATCCAAGTGTTACAATCATTTGATTCAAGCCAAGTATGCTTTGTTCTCTTTGATAACTTGTTGCCAAAGATAATCCAACTTCATAATGCACTTCTTGTAGAAGACCAAAAAACTCGGACAACCAATTTTCACAGGCCTCTATTGAGACCAAATTTGTACCCTCAAGTGCGTTGGCCATAGACAAGAACAGGGGGTAGTCACTTGGTTACGGGTCCGGACTGTAGGGGGAATGCATAAAAATTTCCTGTCTGAGCTCCTGGCGCGTTATCAAAGATGTGTGGGGCCTGGCGTTCTCTTGATGATGTCTTGTTGTCTCCCATTCAACAATGCTGGATTATTCTATTCCATTGCCAGCTTCAAATGGTCGAGTTGTTAACAATAGAAAAGAAGAATCGTGCAGGGAAAAAATCGCTGGAACCACTATTATGCAAAACGAACCGAAAGAGTAACATTGCAAATTTTCTATGGACTTTCGACGCATTTTCCTTTTCAGTTAGTAAAAATGTAAAATATGGCGAATTTCTCATTTTGAGACCTCCACACTCTATGCACAATAATTCATAACTAAGCGTGCCAAACACAATACTGTCCAAAAGCTTTTGTAGTATACACTCACACACCTTTACAACATCTTAATGAATGATCTGATGTGACCAATAATGATGTAGATATACTTAGTTTCAAAAAAGGCGGGAAATACGAAATTACTTTTTGCTACCCTATTATATTGTTTATACATTATATAGAGTGATTGATGTATTAAGCAATGTCATTTATCATCTTATAGTATGCATTAACTACGTTGTTGTTGTTTTTTCTTTGGAAAATACTTATATATCTCATTCATTTAGCCCCTATATTAAATTTTATGTTTAAAAAGTAAACAATTGAAAAAGGATTTGAATTTACTAATGTATTGAAAAATTGATATTATTTATGTATCTATAAAATGTATTTATGAATATATTTATAGATGGGAAAAATATTATAATGTAAGAAAGAGCGATTTTTTTATAGTTGTCACCTGAAAAAGTGTTTTTATTTTCCAAAGTTGTTATTATTAGAGATGTACCGATACCAAAATTTAAGTTGATTCGGATTCCTTATTAATATTATGTATAAAGACCCCCAAGGAAAGTTCATCCTGAGACAAATTCATACCAAAGCAAGTTCATTGCAAGGACAGTTCATCACGAAACAAGTTTATAAACATCAACTCTTAGTAAATAAGTTCCTAATTGAAAATTGAACTTAAATTTTTTAAGCTTTTCAAATAACTTTATTTAACCCTTAACGACCAATTGCAACAAATTTGCTACATAGCTTTTTGTTATTTTTATTTTCCTAAATTGAATATAGATATATTTTTCTAATTGTACTCATACATACGCACTCATTTTACCTTCTCTTATAATTATAATTTAGATTATATATAATAAAAATATATTTCTTCCTCGAGATGATATTGTCTTGGAATGAACTTTATGGATACGGATGTGGGAGAATCAGTATAGTAGATTTGTATTGATTGTTAATACTATAATAGCAACGGCTTTGTCTTTATGCACTCGAAATACAGCATGCTCAATTGTCCTCTCAGCTATTGTTATAGGCTTAGTTTCTTCTCCCAGGACAATTTTTGGAGATTACCTTTCATAAATGCACTCTGAGACTAAATTTTCCACGTGGTAAAGTTAGTTTATTGGATATCCTATATACATACATATATACACTTCAATACTTATTTCAAGGTCTATACTTGAGTATCTAAGAGCATAGCTTGTTGCATTGTAATAATATAAATAGATATCGGAAAAAGAGATTTTCTTTAATCAATCACATAAAAATTAATATATATAAATAAAAGCTATATCGGTAACAACAAGATATTTAACAATAAATTAAGGACAGGTAAACATTAAAACCATAAAATATATACATATTTTAGCACATAGATCAGTATTGACTTATAAAATTTTTTCAATCAAGACTTTAATAAGATTGACTAAATTTGAGAAGCATCGTTTATGGAGTTTACGTCATGAATCTAAAATATACACTAAAAATAGGATCCACCATAATGTATATTCTCTAAAATATGGGTTTCTATGCTTAAAAAAAGGCCCTAATTAATTATATTTGTTTACTGAATTGAAATCCTTTTAGTTGCTTTGGTTAGTGCAATTTTTTTAGTCAATAACTCAGTGTCTTTATCTCTATAAAGCGTTTGTCTTTTTTTTTATTCGTTAAGATGAATGCGGGAGGGGGGATTGAAAAATAGATATTGTTGATATACATTTTCCTTGTAACTACGAGCTTTTTTATTTAATACTGTACATACATCAATACAAATATTGCATGTGTT
Organism: Lepeophtheirus salmonis; assembly: GCF_016086655.4. NCBI lineage: Eukaryota > Metazoa > Arthropoda > Copepoda > Siphonostomatoida > Caligidae > Lepeophtheirus > Lepeophtheirus salmonis. Next base: position 24,220,254 of record NC_052144.2, read on the forward strand.
TGAAAAACATTAATGTATGAGTAAAAAAATCTAAATAACCCAAAGTCGTATTCAGGTATCATCAATTATTTAAAACTTTTTTTAGGATCAATTATTTGTTGTTAAGCTAATTAAGTATTTCAGGATATTTTATTAAATCATTCATAATCTCTCTGAAAAATGAATATGTACCACATTTATAATTATAAATTATTACCCTCTAATTATCTGTCATTTCTATAAATAAATCATTCTTATTAACCCTTCGGATACACCACATATAAAATTTAACTAGCTAACAAACTTTCCATTCATACTTAATTAACCCTTGTACGTTCTTTGGGTCATTTTGACCCATTTTTTAATTTTAATTCACAATAATTGTTACTTATATGCCTCCTATTTTCCATAGCGAATTTATTGTTCTTTTGATGTTTATCTGATTAAAATGACTGTTGATTATAGACATTTATGATTAAAGCGTTGTTGTTACATATAAGGCCCTTGGGTCATTTTGACCCATGCACTATTACTGAAGATGTCAATTGCAAGAAATTGTGTCTTATTATTATTATTTTCTGTCTGAGTTGATATGTCTTTGTTTCTTGAGCCATGATCAAAGTGAGGATGAGAGCGTTGATCTATCTGATGAGATAATTTGGATTTATAATCAACATCAAGACCTTCAACGGACGAGGATTCAGAATTATTACCTCATCCACTTGAATCAAATCATATTTATATATCAAAGAATGGAAAAATAGAGTGGGCAAAAACACCTGCACGACAGCTTCCTCTAAAATCAGAAAATATAATCAAGATGAACCCTGGTCCTACAAGATTTGCAGTAAGCCATGTTTCAGATATACTATCTTCGTTTGAGATCTTCTTATCTGATTCTATAAAAAAATAATATTGGATATGACCAATCTTGAAGGGGGGGGGGGTCTTCGGCAATGAGTGGTAAGTTATCGGCAAATTAGAACAAAATACCTATTTGGGATCCTTATTCTTGCGGCTGTTTATCGACATTGGAGATTCGACACAAAGCCTTTGGGACTCTGAAACAAGGAAACCAATATTTCGTGCGATTATGTCTTTGAAAAACTTCAAAATTTTGTCAAGAGTTTTTAGATTCGACGATTGTCAAACTAGAAACCAGAGACACCAGAAAGAAAAATTGGCTCCAATGCGTGTAGTATGGGATTAATGGGTAGAGATGCTTTCGTACTCTTACAATCTTGGACCAAATGTAACTGTGAACGAGCGTCTAGTTGGATTTAGAGGCCGTTGCCCTTTTCGACAATACATCCCTTCAAAACCTGCTAGGTACGGGATTAAAGTTTGGGCTGTATGTGATGTGGTGTCATCTTACAAATGGAACATACAAATTTACACATGAAAGTTAATTGGAGATAATCCTGAAATAAATCAAGGGGAGCAAGTAGTGCTGGACATGTGTCACGGTCTACGTGGTCACAATATTACTTGTGATAATTTTTTTTACGTCCTGTTGCTTTGGACAAAAACTCCTCCAAAAATAATTGACGAGGGTTGATACTGTTCGAAAAAATAAAACTGACCTTTCAAAATAAATCTTAAATTTGAAAGGGAGAACAGTACATTCCTCGACTTTTTTATCCACAAACACAACCAGCCTCGTTTCTTGCACACCAAAAAAAGGTAAAAATGTTGTACTTATGAATACACAGCATAGGAACGGAGAAATCAATAGTAGAGAAGTTCGTAAGCCTGAAATAATTCTTGATTACAACTCGAACAAAGGAGGTACTGATAATTTAGATAAACTACTAGCGTGCTAATCAAGCCAAAGAAAAACACTCCGTTGGCCTAGGGTTATATTTTACAATATACTAGATGTTTCTGCTTATAACGCTTTCACAATTTGGAGGGAAATAAATCCAGATTGAAGAGTAAGCAAAATGATCTAAGAAATGAGGCTTTGCTAAAATGTATGCAGAAAAGACTGGACGTCTCTCCACTTCCAAATCCAAATCTTGCACAGTATCAACGTCAAAACTCTACCGTACCTTTTATATTCTAAAAAATGACCAATAAATATATTTATTTATATTTCAGGAGACTAAAAGGAAACGTTGCCAGGTTGGTGGAACTTTGAAAGATTCTAAAACTAAATTTATTCAGCAGTTCATAAATCTTTTTCTCTTACATGTGGGGGGCCATAGTGAACTCATTCACACAAAACCAAACACCTCCATCTTCAAATACAGTCTCAAACCTGGTACAGGCCTTGATGAAAAACTCCTTGTCCATATTGGCCACTGCCTCCAGAATATAAACCGTGAAGTTGTCAAAAGTGGTATGTGCATTTTATTGGAATCCCCACCAAGACCTAATAATCCAAGGAGTTTATATCTGGCGACCTAGGAGGGCATGTTACCTTTGTGCTAAAGAGTACAAAAAGAAATGAAGAGTCTGGAGTACGTTTTTTTTTTGCTCTCAGAACGATCACGTGTCTTCCTTTCAGGTTTTTCCGACTCATTGAACTCCCTGAAGGCCTTGGCAACATCGTAGACAGTTGATTGAGGGAAGCTTTATTAACTAAATCATCTCATTCGTATTTTTATTTATACAGTTTTGTATGATATATCTCATGAGCACACTTTTATAAATATAGATCTCAGGGTTGCAAAAGTATTGAAGTCTAAATTTGTTACATGCTGGTATGTATCTTTCCATACTTTTTTGAAATAAGATTATAAGCAGTGAGGAAAATCGTGTGCATAATGGGCATGTTAAAAATCAATATGGTAAACATGTCAATTTGAAGAATGTTTTGGAGGAGATTAACTACGATCAGCTGAACCAAGGAAGGAGTATGAAAAGGAAATAAACAAATCGATCCCCAATTCTATTAAAGAGTCTGGCGAGGACTTACAACTATAACTTAGCAACCACTCTTTTATGAGCACACAGGAATTTTCAATCAGGATTTGAATGTAATTGAATCTATTAAGGAAAGGAAGTTCCCTACTCAGGAATTAGATAATAATGACAACTGCAGGGAGAAGAAAAGTCACTCTTCAGATTAACAATTCCAAAAAAAAATCATTTTACAACGGACTAACTGAAAAATTTACACGATTTGCATACTTAATTATAAGGTTTAGAAAAGAAAAAGAAGAGCTCTGACCATGGAATTGTCGTTCACTTTACTGTCTTGTTATGATCAAAAATCCTTTGGCTTATTTTCTCTGCTCTAAAACTTATAATCTCCTTTACAAAAAAGTTGGCAAAGATACATAGCAACATGTAGTAATAATAAGTTTATGTATTTTTACGGTCTTTATTTTTTATTAAATATAAAATAGTGGTTTATTAGTCCAAAGATTTGTTTTTAGAAAAATGCTATTTTGAGACTGCCATGGCCTTAAAGGGCAAAAACTCTTTACGAGAACGGTCTCTAGAGCGTAAAAAAAAACAAGAAAAATTTCAGTAAAATCCATGCATTTGCTTAGCCGCGAATCCCAGACACACACACACAGACATTAGCATATAATATAATGATAATCAAAATTTAATCACTATTTATGGTGAAGTTCAAATATATTTTTTGACCTTTCTTATGTTGCATGTATGACATAATTGTGTTTTTTATTGATTTAAGTATCAAACTGGACTAATCAATTATTTATGTTACATTTTGCATTGTAATTATGTCAACAAATTTAGGAATATATTTGAAAATCAGCTTATGTAAGTTCATTCCTCTAAGTACCTTGTCAACAGCAATATACATATAAGTTACCAAATACTTAGTGGGTGTGTTTAATAAATATATTTACAATGTATTTTTATAAGCTCAAAAAAAATATCACACTCTGATGAGTGACCATTCATTTACCAACAACTCCACATTCTTTATCTACAGACTCGTGCAGATAAATTTGGACCAAGTTTATGGGCGTCAAGATCATCAATAGTGAATGTACAAGCTTTTTTTATAGGGAGAGGTTCTGTTTGATGTATTTATATCTTTCCTATAAAAAACATAGCAAGATTCAACTTCATGAGGATGAAGAACAAAAAAGATACGCTGTGATCGAACTCCATTACGCAGGAAACTCTACCCCTGACGTCATCATACTTCTGATGTACTCAAAAAGCAACGTCTACACAGGCATCAAGAGGTTCAAAAACAAGGGTATGTCCAGAAGGTCCAAGCACAGTCCCAAGAATAACAGATAGAGGATCCTTATGTTTCGGGCTGGGCTCAAGAGGTACATCAAAGCTGAGCCAGGTAAATCAATGTCCATTCTTGCCAAAAAACTTTTTACGATTTTATTTAAAAGTTAATTCAAAAGTAACCTCGATATTTTCTAGTCAGAAATGGCTGTTGATTGTTATGTATAAACGCTACTTAATTTTACAGATATGAAAGATTAAGTATAGTAGAGACTTGTCACCCCAATAATAAGGACAAAGGTACTAAGAGTGTAGGAGATAAAGAACAGAGGATCGTTATGGTTCCTGGAGCAGGGTATAGCTTCGACTGAATATACATTATGTGAGCACAAATACAGTAATAAAAGTATTACTGAAATAGAAAACAAACGAGGGAAAAATCCCAGCAGGTAAAACACAGACACACATCAAGGTTAATAGAATTACAAAGTTCGGTCATCATGTAATCGGGGTTGGTAAAATTTCCAATTTGATGTACCGTAGTGACTGCTGGGCAAGACAGACATAGTTTGACGTCATAGTAAAGAACAATGGTATGTTAACAACATACAATACTAGAAATTGTATGACTAATAGTAATTATATATACTCTTTGACGTCACTATTAAAAAGCATGGTGAACGTCAAACATCAATCAGAAAAGCCTTATTTGTAATACCTTGTATTTATATTAACCTTGTAAATACATATATTTATAAGTGTGATATATTGTAAACACAACATTGATGACGATAAACGCAGATGATTAGAGATGGGAAAATTAAAAGATATGTAAACTTGATAACGTATGTCAAGTAAGTGATTAGCTATTTGAAGATCTTAGATTAAATGGTCTTCTCTATTGACAAAAAATTAGAATATAAAATATTCTTCCTTATTTTTCTTTTTCTGAAGTTGGTTTTTTTTTTTTTTTTTATCTTTTTTTGTTTTTTACTGTCTTAAATAGCTTGAGCCAAAATTCTAGAGATCTGGAATAATCAAGTAAAATTTATATTCTACATGAGAGGAATATAAAATAAGTTATTTCTTGAACAAAAGGAAAAGAAGAGTCAACCAAACTTTTTACTTTATTTGCTTCAAGAGGGAAAGGAAAAAAAACCTTTCCCTACAGCTTATTTTTGAATTTAAACATTCATATATCCATAATTGAAAGTAATATGATCTGCCAATATCCTAAAAAAAAAGAAGAAAAAAATGAACGTGGTCACTCTGACAATTTGATAGAATGTTTGGAAAAAGAGCTGCATAGATGTCATGATGTTTCATTGAATTAACTGCAATCAGCTATGAGATGAATGAAATATAAACACAGCCCCTACTCCGTATCTAGATAAGCTATAACAGGTCGGCCGGAAAGTTCGTTGGCTAATATAGTAAACAAATGTATATGGTATATGTTTACTCAATGTTTATACATATTCCATACATTTGTATACATATATGTATGGAATTATCAAAAACTCAGTTTGTATGACATATGTCTGAACCAGCTGCTTCAGACAATGAGTATGTAGGTAAATAGAACCGTGGAGAAAAGCTATGAAGCTCAGATTATCTTTAATAATAATTCCTTTTTCCACGATCAGGAGTCTATTTTCACTCTCAAAAAATCGGAGCTAAGAACAGAGATAGTAACCAGATTCATGAATTACTTTTCAATAAGGAGCTGACAGTTTCAAGTGAAGCTTCGAAAATAGCCGATCCTATCCTTTCTTTCTTCTTCTCAAAACCATACACTGAAGTAGTAGCTGTAAAAGAAGATGATTTCCTTGATAACGAGAGAATGAATATATAGGTGGGCAAGGTCAGGTAAATCGGAGGAACATCATCTTCCTTGAAATGGGGCTTTTTTACTTCCTATTTTGGATTTCCTTTTTCTTTCTATTGAAATTCAAATAATTGAATCCTTTGACTGAATGGTCAAATCATCAGCCCGAAAAAGAATGAAACGTACCACTATAACTTTTTCTAAAATCTTCTTCATAATCCTAGTTGTCTATAACACACTTTTTTTATCGCATCAATCCACTTTTACTTTCGAATTGGATTGGTCAAAAATCTTTGGTTTGCAACATGGGGTACAATTTTCTTCTCGGTTGACCCACAAAACATCCAGGAGCAACACATGACATTTTTATCAATCATTTTAGTTCTCGATAAACACCTATATTGTACTATAGTTGTTTAGTCAAACAATCCAAATCAAAGGCATCGTAAAAGATGCCTTTGATCCAAATGGATACTCCTGAATTTAACTCACGTTGTAATCAACTGTTGGAAAAAGAAGGAATATTGCGCTTCTTGCTCAACGATACACCTAAAATCATGAAAAAAATTGTAGTAATTAAGGAGACACCGCCTTACGTTAAGGTAGTTTAATGATTCCAGTATAAAATCTAATTTAAGAAATCTATCCCCTTTTGGCTTCGAATTGGTTCGGTCAAGCGAAGTTGGGTTGCAACATGAGGCTGTATTTTTTCCTCGGTTGACCCACAACACAGCTGTTGATGCCAATGTGAATAAACAAAAGTTGTTCTACTTATTCACATTGGCATCAACAGTGATGAAAAAATTTCATCAGAAAAAATAAAACTTTACCCGAACTTTTGTTGCCCTTTAGAAAATGTAGAATCTTCTTTGTTCCTTCCAACAGTCTCAGTTTGCTCTGTTCAGAGACAAGATGTCTTGTTGTCCTCCTCCGTGATTTTTCAGCAATGTGATTATGGATTGAAAAAAAAATTGTATCCAAATCAAAGATATCTTTTACTTTGTAAAAGATGTTGTTGATCCAAATACATGTACCTGAACTTATCTCCCTTTATAGTCAACTGTTGAAAAGACGAAGAACTATTACAGATATACCACCTTAAATTAAGGCAGTTTTTGTGAGTTCAGTATCAAATAGCTTTAAAGTCCAAGACAAAGTCTTAGTTAGCAAGTCTAAGACAAGTGTCAAGTTTTTGTTCGTTTAATAAAGTTGAGTTCCAAGACTCTTTCTCTTGTAAATACTAAAAAATTTTAAAGCATCCTATCCTTAAAATTAAATGATATACAATTGTTTTACTAATCTTACTTGTACAATTATTATTACGGTATCTTAGATTGTTTTCTGAGGTCAACATAGCTATGTGGAAATGTAATACTCCTTGTAATAATTAGTAATATTAGTAGTCAAAGTTCCAAATCAAATAGATCTTTTCAATATATTGCGTTTTTGATTTGTTTTAGAGATCCACTGGAATTAATTATTATAACAGAAAATTATCTTTTCATATTTTTTAGAGCAGGGTTATTTCAATGGATACTCCTAATTTGTCATGGTTAATCAATTTGCCAAAGTAAATAGAACTCAAACTAGAGTTATTCTACGTGTAATTGTTCATATAATTGTGATCTACAAAGTAGGTATTTCATATTATATAATTGATTACCTTGGTGCCTTTCTCTACGTATATTTTTAACCTTTCACAGATTATATATCCAATTATGTAACTGTAAATAAAGGCAGTTAAAAAGACTATTATTATACAATATGAAACTTATTTTTGTTCATGGGATTTGGTGAGAAAATAGGTATAACAATAAATCTATATTTATAAATTTTCTTTCATATACATGAGAAAATAATTCAAGGAAGAGGAAAAAAAAACATAAATTTCTCACTTTCAAATAAATTATTTCTATGTTTCTATAGCTCTGAATTTATGATATATACGTTAATATAATATTATTTACATAGTAAATATTTTACAGGGTGGCCAGATAAATTGGGAAAATCTCTGAAAGCTTATAACCTCCCATTGTGCAGGTAATGGACTTTTTCAGAGCCTCCACAGACGAATGATACTTCTCAAAAGCCTCATGCTCGACCCTCCCCCATAAATAAAAATCACATGGGTTCAGATCCAGGTTGTTTACAGTCCAAAAAACTGGGCTCCAAAAGTGAAGGCATTTTGTAAACCGAAACATACTGCACTTTTTTGCCCTTGTGGCCCCAACTTGTTGAAAGGTGTAAATTCTTCCTTGGGCTACTCCATCCATCCAGGGAATGTAAATTAAAAGTCCAGAACCAGTATAATGGCAAAGCTGGATCCGTACGATGTCACCCGGACCTGCCAAAGCGTCTAGCGCTGTGTGACATAGATTATCAAGAAAGGTAGATAAAAAATTGAATGTCAGTAAATGTAGCTTTCAAATATTAAAAAAATGAGGGTTCTACCCCAATTTAGTTCGTTCGTTATAAGCCTTTTTCCAAATTTATCTGAACTACCCAGTATACTTGTATAAGTAAAAATTTACATAATTGTTGTAAAATAAAACACTTTTTCCCGCTTTAATTTATGTTCCTTATGTCCTCTTGTTACTTTTGTTAGTTCTTATAAATCTTCTTGGTATATATTTACGGCATGAACATAACCCTCTCTAAATGTACTTCATACATATCTATCTAAATCAAAATCTATATTTGATTTTTATCCCATTTTTAGGAAGATTGATTGTTATTTTCTGAGGAATTCAAACCCCCAACTATAAACACAAACACATTACATATAGTACCAATGAGTCCAATATACCAATTAAAAGCTTATACACTATTTACAAAATTAAAAATCTATAAGAGAATAATAAAAATCCTCACATTTACAAATTATTAAATTTAACTAATAAAACTTTTTTTTTTTTTCAAATAATGACAATGGTGCTTCTCCAATAAGTAATTAGATACTAACATGAAATAATTGAGTATTCTGTTATAACTCAATTTTTTTGTTTTGCGGATATGAGTAATTAAATTGATAAATATGAAATCCACTTTATTACAGACGATTTATTGCTAAGAATACACCTCGCAATAAAACCCATATTTCGAGATGAAGAAACAAAATGATGCCAAAGTGTAAATATACCTATACTCTCTAAGAAACTTGCACGAGGAAACTGAGTTGACTAAACTTTTATATGTGGTATTATTGATATTAGTCCTACTCAGAAATGAAATACCAAATCTGTAACTCAGTTTAACTCTAAGCTTTGATTCTTAAAGATGAAAAAATAAGCATTTGGATGAATATTTCATTAGGGATATACCGAAAACCAAAGCAATTATAGGCAAATAAAATACATCCTTCAAAAAATTATATGTTAGCTTAACAAATTAATGTTATAACTATTTTTTTTTTGGGAGAGAAACACCAACTCAGGAACATACTATCAACAATCTCGTCAAACTATGTCGCTTTGCCTCAAGTCTTTAGAGGATAAAGTAACCAGAGACACAAGGAGAAGTCACCCCACATCCAGGAGATGTTCCACTTCATCGTCCCGCCGATATTTTTACTTTACCACGCCAATTATGGAGTCAAGTCCCACAAGAGCGAGAAACCACGCGCATATGAGAAACCAGAATCTTTAAACTCCGAAGCAATCAGTAGCATGCCACTCTATTTGCCAGCACACCGATACAAGACTAGAGAGAGAATAAGAGATCCACTGTCTCGCCTAAGGTTCTTAATCGAGACTTGGGCATCTATCAGTGTCATTCCAAACCAAACCAACCAACGCTCTCGCCACCCCACTTCATACCTCTATGCAGCCAAGACCAGCAAAATTGTTGTGTATGAAAGCAAATACTTGATGATAAGCTTAGGCTTGAGACACAAATTTCAATGGACGTTCCACGTTGCAAATGGATATCAACCCATCATTGGAGCTGATTTTCTCTCCAATAATGGCTTCGTCATATATTTAGAATATTTTTACCCAAAACCATAATAAATAATATGTATTAGAAACTTTCTACTTTAAACACTAGTTTTGATGAATAAACACTCCCAGCAGACTTTTATGAATATCATAAGGATTAAGTCATTCGTATTCAAGAATGTATATATACATCCCATTGATGTATATTTATTCAGATTAAATCCAATGTTTGTAGATCTAAAATACGGCTTTTCAGTAGCTGCTTGTAGAGCGTTTCATGGACGTTACAGATTGTAACATACATAAAAGCAATTCCATCTTGGAAGTCTAACGTTGATATATTGATTAAATAACATGAACAACTTTCCTTACCATCTTAGATCATCTTTAACAATGTATGAATCAAATGTCTATTTTAAATATGATAATTGAGTAAAATAAAATAAATTGGTAAATTTTTAGGATATAATTTTAATTTGGATCAATTAGGGACGAGGAAAGTCGGATAATACATGAATTACTTAATATTTGAATAAACTATTCACTTTGAAAATCATGCAACTTCTCTATTATAAACATTACTGTTTTGATTCAATAAGTTATTTTATTTTATTGGGCCAATTATTTAAAAATAAATATAAAAATTGCATTGAAAGTGATTAGACGTAAAATATGCCTTCAACGAGTGTGGTTCCTCGTTCTCACACTGCTAAACCATCTGGTCAAAAACTCAAACATAGGGTGGTAAATCCATATCAAATCACCAATTTTTTCCACTTTTGGAACCAAGGTTCTTTGATCATCTTCATTTTCAGATATATGCCTGGGACCTACATATACGCTGATAACTGAGTCAAATTTTTAGTTCATTTGCATGAACGATTCTAGAGATATTGACGTTTTTGTTAAGGCCGCCCTTCCAATATTATGGTCTGACTACACCGTACGCCGATAACTAAAAGGGGCATTATTGTGTCAAGGAACAGTCATAAAGAAATAAATATAAGCATGTCCCATCAGTTTTTGACGCAGATTTTGAAGAACTACATCATTACCCCTATAAAGGAAAGTAATTGATCGATAATTACAGATTTCGGATTTATTGAGTGCACCCCCTTTTGTGGACATTATCTCAAAACATCCCCAAAATAAATTCACTTTTTTGTATGAAATTTTTATCTTCAAGGCCAAAAGTAACTGTATGGAAAATATTATGAAGGAGAAATGGGTGATTATTGCATAATTCAAGATTGAAGTTGATAATTAAATTATAAACTTTCCATGTACTAATTTGAGAGCTTGATATTGGATATAAATATATTAAATTATCTATTTTAATTAATATATATTATTCTTAGTAATTATATTTTACATTTTATCAAGCAAGAAAGGCATGTCATTTGTTTCTTGAAAAATGTATCTTAGCAATGCCTCCGACATACAAAGGAAAGATTCCTCCAAAAAAACGTTCTTGATAATGTATCCTCGTTTTATGAAAATTACGAGTACTCGGGTGTGATGCAAGGAAAAAAGGACTATTTCATCATTGGTAAGAACGTTCATAAGCAAAAATGATTGGTCTTGAGTATCCTTAAAGAATTGTATCAGTCATTTTAGACTATCTACCCAAATTATCAGATTGGATATTCGAAGTTCTGTTCTTTGCGACCAAAATGGTGCATTCTCTCAGGAGCAAGTAAAACTCACTCTGTTTGTGTTTGTAAATACCATCAGAATTCCAAACTTCTTGTTGATGCACTGAGTGACTAATACTGACTGATCAACTCTTTCAAAAATGGTTTTTGATGTACCATGCTTTAATATGAAGCTAATTGAATATTTAGAAGAACTAAGACCTCATTCCTTCATTTCTGGGGACAATCTAGATATTTGAATCAGCTGAAAAAAAAATTTAATAAATTTATTGTTATCTTTTTGGGTGATTTTGCTGAAAATTATTATTTTGTGGTTCAAGATGAGGTCCAGAGTTTTCATTGAATCAACCTCATGTATACGCTCCATCCAGTTGTAATTTACTAACAAAATGAAGAGAATGTTCTTTTTTTTACTTGTCGTACAACATCATCTTTGATGAAAACACGTATGATGTGCATTTTGTGTACAAGATTTTAGATGTTATCATGAATGATCTCAAGACCAAAATTCCATTGAGTAGGATTCATTTCTTCACAGATGGATGTGATATTCAGTACAAAAATAGAAAAACGTTATTTAATCTCTACCAGATTGAACATGAATTTGGTTTGAAACCTCATTGGAGCTTTTTTGCAACATCTCACGGTAAATCTCCATGTGAAGAGACGGTTGTGTGAACATATGCTGCTGTGATATATGATCAGTTTTGGTGGATTGCCTTGATCCTTCAGAAAAATGATGCTGAAAGTGATGTTAGAGTGAAATTTATGCAACCTAAAGGTCCATCTCAATCATTTGAATGGCGTCAACGTGAAAATGAATGTTTCATACCAAATGATTGTGTGCTTAGGTTGATTGGAGTGCCAAAAGCTTTCAACTCTCGACAAACTATTCCATAAATGAAAAAGAAAAGCAAACAATAATCAATAAATTCAACCGATTTTTAAGAAAACAATAACCTCATTATATTTATCAAATTGTAATTATTCTTTAATTTGTTATATGGTATTAAAAAGTATGAAAATGTTTCATTAAGCTTATACTACACATTTTTGAACTACTTTTTTAGTGTTTTGATTTGAACTTTTTGTTATGAAAACGAATCAAAGATTGCATGAAATGATAAGTTAAAAATTTCTTACTAACTGATGATGATCAACAACTATTATTTTCAAAATGTGACATGGACTAACCTATAACATTATATATGTAAAATATAATTACTATGCATGATATATATTCATTAAAATAGATAGTTTAATATATGTATATCCTATTACAAGCTCTCTAATTAGTACATGACAAGTACATAATTTAGGTCTCAACTTCAATTTGAATTATGTATTAACTGCACATTTCTCCTTCATAATATTTTCCAGAGAGTTACTTTTGGCTTTGAAGATAAAAATTTCATACAAAAACTGCATTTATTTTGGGGGTGCTTTGAGATAATGACCCAAAAGAGGGTGCAATCAATAAATCCGAAATCTCTAACTATGGATCACTTCCTTTCCTTTATAGGGGTAATGATGTGGTTCTTCAAAATCTGCATTAAAAACTGATGGGGCATTCTTATATTTATTTCTTTATGACTGTTCCTGGACACAATAATGCCCCTTTTAGTTTTCGGCGTACGGTGTAGACAGACCATAATAATGGATCCCGGTCCATAACCAAAAAGGTAATATCTCTAGAACCGTTCATACAAATGAACTAAAAATTTAGCTCAGTTATCAACACATAGTTCCCAAGCACATATCTGAAAATAAAGAAAATCGGAGGACTGTGGTTTACATCCCTTGTTCAATTGACATGGATTTGCTCCATAGTAAAATAATAATTTCTTTGTATAAATTTCCAACATCAAACATGGACCTTTCTTCATAAATGCAAATCGGCTATACCAATAAATTAGATACCATTTATTTATTTTAGTAAAATCTGATGAGTGTTTATATATAATTATTATTGTTTACAATAAATGGTAAATAAATTGATAGCTCTAAAAATGTTCTTTGCTCTCTTCATTTTAAACATGAAGATTTTGAAACATAAACTAGATGTACAAATGGGGAACCAAAAAGACAAAAATCTTTAAAAAAATACTAAAACCTCTTTAGGATTAAAAACAGAAGTGACAATTCGACAAAGGACTAGTATAATTTATATGACTAAAGGGAGGTGTCAATAGAAAAATGATGAAATAGAATTAAGGGCGCAAAAGCTTTTGAGAGAAGATGACATTTAAAATTTGTGTGAGTTAAAAAAAAATAAGAGTAGAAGATGAAGCTTGTATAAAACTTTAGAATGACATATTTGAGTAAAAATATGATGCATTCAAAATAGAGTTTTCCATGTACTTAACGCCTTTTTTTTAAATATCTTGACTCAATTATTATGTCTTACCCTTCATCTTACCAAATATTTTTAATGTCATGTAAATCAGGCCCTTTCTTTTCTACTTTTTTGTCCATAATATCCAAAAAAAATCAATTTTACGATAAAAACTTTGTAGTAGCACAAGATGAAAAAATAAGATAAATGTATGTTCATTCTCGAAAAATTAAAACTTAGTATGATTAAGTTAAAATCTATGAACTATTAACCATTAGGTGTTTATATTTTTAATAAATATGATCATAGATTACTCAATATTGATGTTGAGTAATCCATGGTAGGATTTTCAAATAAGAATAATAATTACAAAATTAAAAAAGAAATTATTAGTTTATTCTAACCTGTTTTTTATAAGTGAGTTAGTCTACAGAGTGCAACAGTGAAATTTTCTAATAAAAATTATTTTTTATTAGAAGAGTATAATGAAAAATGTGATTCAAAAAACTTTTAGCAATCAATCTTGGCAAAAAATATTCAATATGGACAGCTCCACTCGAGGTTGGAACTTGGTGCAGGCTGCCACAATATAATCGGGGGTCATGTTGTCCTATTGCGTCTTGATGCTGGCCTTGAGCTCCAGCACATTTCTGTTTGATGTTTTCAAAACCTTGCTCTCTAAGACGTTCCACACACTGAAGTGGAGGGGATTGATAGCAGGACTGGAGAGGGCCAAAAGGGGGTTCTTGTCCCAGAAGTTTGCAAAGTGCTCCTTGTAGAAGTGCTGTGTCTTCAAGACCGTATGGCTGGGGCACCGTCTTGGGTCTGCACATAGTTGTTCTCTGGATTGTTAGCCTTCAGCCAGGGGTAGATTATCCACCTCAGGGCCTTATATTAGGCATCAATCCCGATTTTCTCATTGGGCTTGAAGAAAAACGGATCCATTTTCTTCTGATCATAGGCCACTACTCCCAAGCACATTGTTTGGGCCGGAATTTTTTGTCCTGAAGGTGTCTTGGACTTCCTCAGGCGATGCTGCTATAAATCAGTTGTTTCTGAGGTTCAAAACCTGGTCGACTGTGAATATCTTCTTTTCTCAGAAGATCTTTACAGTCGACAGATGACTCTTCAAGTAATCAGAACTTTTTTACATCTCTCAATCCTTAATGCGTTCATCCTGTGTGTGAGGAGATGTCTTGGAGCCCTAAAAAGTTTTTAAAGCCGAAATCATCATGAATTGCCCTCATGAAGGTGATCTCGTCCACTTTGAACTCTTTAGCCAAGCACTGCAGAAATTCTGTTGTATCTTCCTTGCCTTCAGGGACTTAAGAAATGTTTAATCTCGCTTCAAACCATTTCCTTCACTTCCTGCCTTCCTTTTGACTCCTTTTCCATTCTCCTTTGGCTGCCCTGATGTTCTGAACTGTCCTCAAGGTCACACGAATAATATCTGAAATTATTTTTGTATTAACATCCGAGTCGAGAAGATCCGAAACTCTTAGCCTTTTAGATTTTTGTCCACCCATTTTTCGTCCAATTTTGATTAAATCAAAACAATGCACAAGAAAAACAACACATGTATCCGAACATTGCTTGAGATGTCACTTGAAACTTTAATTAGCGCAAAAAAAAAAAAAATTAATTACTCGGAAAATTTTTCCTGCAACACTCTGTCCCTCGAGTGATCATTGATCTAAGTGAGATAGTCCTATTGTAGAAGATTGATAGGAGTCACATCTAAATTTAATGTAATAAATAAATATTAGGAAGTAAAAGTTGAACTTGCTGTCACAATAAATTAAAAATTCAATTAGAAATGAAAGAAATATCAACTCAACTTCAATTATGTGCTGTGTCTTCAGTTTGAGTAATAGCGATAATAACTATTTGTTGCATTAAAATAGGCAAAATATGGACTAATTCATGCTTAAAATTTTGAGTAATCCATAATATAAATTTAAAATTCCTGAGGTTAAATGCACATATTTAAGCAGATATTCTCTATCCATATATGTATAATCAAGGATGAGGCATCCTTGATTATAAATACTTTAAAAATTAACCACACTGCTAGGAAATCAAATCGGAAACACTATTTTCAACACTTTTAATTAATTAGAAAATGGAGATCAAATTAATTTTACAAGAGGTGAGACATAAATTACTTTATGTGAATACATATATATATAGAGGAAAACAGGTTCATCAAGAGACTCTATTCTCTAATACAAGATAAGTATGATGAACTAAGAAGGAACTGACAATCGCATTACTATGTCATGGGTATTCTCTCAAAAAATGTTTTCCTGCGATGAGATTTCATAAAAGGTCCTCCTTCCATACTCATTAATAAAGGCCGATCACAATTGGAAGTTATAAACTCCTTCTGAAAGGGATAGAAGGAAATCCTATATTAGAAATTAGCTCTTTCTTCGACAGAATTTAATCATAGCTGCTTTTGGAGCACTTTTTCAAGTTTCACCTCCGAAAAATGAAACTTTCTCACAAATTTATGCATCAAACGATCCCCAATTCTATGATTGATTACTAATATTATATTGAATACACATTGTAAACAAGATGGTATAACAATAAAATCACATATTTTTAATACATAATAGTATCTGATATAAAATAATGAAAGAAAGATATTTTTGAATTAAATGAAAGGTTAAAGCCCTTTCATCTGTCAGTCCTATTTTGACATCCAAATACACGGAAGTAATTCACTTTTTTTTATTGTGAAGGCCTCCAAGATAATAAAAAATATATAGAGAGAGAAAATAAGTTATACTTATCAATAAAGCGAAGCCAAGTTCCCGTCCAGTACAATGGTGTTCGGCTTGATTACCAGTAATGGGAATGTCATGCCGGCTCACATTTTTGACAACGGTCTCAAATTGAACTCCTCACTGTACTTGGACCTTCATAAAAATGTTGTAATAAAGAAACATACCCTTTAGTTACAAGGTTCATTTAGATCCAAGACTCAGCTCTCTGCCAGTTGCCAAAACTGTCATGCATAACCACAAGAACCAGTTCCATGTCGTTATCAAATATGATGAGTGCCCTGAACTGAATCTCTGTGATTGGTAGTTGTAATTAGAGCTCAGAAAGAAGGTAAACGAACATTTCCATAGATCTTTGAGATCCATGAAGCTCTGTCAAGAGGAGCATATCCTGCTTCAACAAGATAGATGAAAAAGGCCTCATCAGCATTTATGTCTCGTTTACAGTTGGTTATCAATGCTGAGGGTGAATAATGCAATAGCTAATTTTTCGATTTAAATTAAAGTCAGAAAATCCTATCTACAATAATTTACACTTAATTGAAAATATTATCCGGATACTTCTTCCCAACCCTATACACTTTCAGGATATTATGAAGATTAGTTAATTTTTTAATAACATTTCTTCAAGTTTAGAACAGATTTGTTGTGGAATTATTTTTTGTATGTTTTTTGTATATTTTTTTTAATCACTTCTCACTTTCAATAGTAAATTTATGACATGGTATATGGATTCTAAAACATATTTTAATTCAAATCAAAAATCTGACAATGCCACTAGTTTTTGATAAAAGAAAAATGTAAAAATATATAATATATATATAATAGCTATCATCCACACATTTTTATATACCCGTATATATAAAATATGTTACTTCTTTCATGTATGTAGGTTCTATGTACATATATACGTAAATAATGGAGAACATTTTCAATTGACTGATGTTTGTAACTCACGTTTTCTTTATCTATGTGTTTCATTCTCGATCAATTCAAGATGGCTTTGCAAAATCGATTATGAAGTATGTAGGTATATTAAGCCTTATTGTTACCTAGGGAGAGAACATCTTATACACTTACATTTTTAAATTCTTTAAAGTTTATAAGTATAATGAAAAATTATGAATCTTAACTAATGAATTATCAGGACACATAATTATAGATGTCTTGTAATAACACAAATAGCAATAAAGTTGAATTGTAAGTTCACTAAAATATATGTGCTGCGTCAACGTTTCTGGGTGTTCCATTGAAATTGGAACATTTACTAATTCAATAATTTATTTAGGTTAAATGATTGAAATTATTTCATATTTTGAAATATTAAAGCATAAACAATTAGTTACAAAACAAAACAAACTTGAGCTCTATATCTTATGTACAACTCGAGAAAATTACAATTGAACGAATTGAAAATCCCAGCAGTTGGGCACCTTCAGAACCACTATCTACGCCGTCAGCAAGTCTGAAATGTTGTAGAGGAAAAAGCAGGTTAAAAAGACCAGGTTGGACCTTGAAAAGTTAACAAAAAACAGCACAGGCCAATCCCCTGAAGTCCATGAGGGTCCATACAAGATCTCTCGGTGGTTCACACCAGATTGTCAAAAAAGTAGGTGGAAAAAGCCTTGTGAGGGTGGAGAGGCCATCTTGGATACCAGCAATGCTATAACCCCATTTCCTCCGTTGCAAGACTCTTTTGTTTGAGTTTTGAATGAGTCTTTTCAGTTCTTTTGAACTCTTTTTTGACACTTTTGGCCAACTATAGCCCTTATGCCAACCCGCTCGACTAAACATTTTGATTCGAGGGAAAGGCTTGCAGTATCCGTCATCTAAACACTGAGGCCCTCAAAGCCACTGTAAACCAGCACTGGGACGCATAACATAGGAACACATCTGCATCGGATGCGCAGACTTACACCGCCTCCTGAAAGACATAATTGTCGCTAAGGCTAGCAACATTAATTATAAATCAAGCTCAGATAAACATTTACTTGAAGTTGAAGTTTAAAATTCAAAGTGCTCAGGTTTTAATGGATCACTCGGCACCACAATCTTGATTACATATCAAGAAAAGGAAAAAATACCAATATATACAAAAATGGTTCCTGACACCTCTGGATGGAAATATGGAAACGATGTTATTAGGTATTACACCTCGATGTCAGCAAAATATTTATACTTTTTAAAGTGGATTGTAAGATCTTACAAATCTTTTAAAAAGAAATAATCTTACTATGGAGACTGTTTGTACTTTTAATAGTTGATTGCTTCTTATATTATTTTTATTTGTTCCTATTTTGGTTTTAGTTATATGCTTGTATGTGTGTTCTAAATTCTGTATGATGAAGGGTTTTATTTAGGTTTTTTTTTATTAGTAGTAATATGTGTATAGTGTTTAGGTGGGTTTTTTTTGGAAAGGGATAATCACTAACGAAATTATTTATTTATGTGATCTTTCTTCCTTCATTTATTTCTTATGTAATTTGTCCATACAAAATGAAAACCTCAATAAAATTGCGGGACAAGTTAAAGTTCTCTAGAATTATAGCTATAGGTTACAACTAGTGATGTACTAAAATTTAATTCGACGCCAATTCAAATTATTTATTATACATTAACAAATTACAAAATGTTTTCTAGTTTTATGTTTACTATCTACTGATTAGGGTTAGCCAAAAAAATATATAAGAATCTTGATTATTATGATAATTAGTTGTAAATAATTTAAAATTTCAATTTAAAAACCCTAATAAGTAGTGTGAAGACGAAGATAGACGCACACCTCGTTACAACGCCCGTGAAAGGTCCAAGGACTTCAGGGTTCACGAAACGGCTGTCTGGTGTATTGTTAAGGAGGATTTGGGCCTCATGTCTGGGGATGTCACAAAAGTTCAGGGTTTTACTGCTTTACACAGACAAAAGAGCGATCGAAAATCCTCCTTAATAAATTGAAGAAATCCAATAGGGGAAAGCTTTCATTTTTGGTATTAAATTTTTTTGGCAGTTGACCCAGTCAGAAACTCCACAGACTTCGGTACATTACCAACACCCCCAAAGACGCCTCTCCCGAGGAAGGTAAAATTCATCAGACGTTGAAGACTCCAGCCAATGCCGATAAAGTGTTTCCACCGGTGTGGCTAAGAGACCCGGAAAGCCAATGAATATACAATTATATTGGCCAAGAAGGTGTTTCCCGCCCTCAAAGCAAACTACAGTATTGGAAATTGGGTATGGATACAGGTTGGAGCACCGTGCCACACTTCCAAGATCACCCAAAAGTATTTGAGCAACAAATTAGGGCGGACAGATTTTGGTTCAAGGAGAAGTGGCCTTCCAGCCTCCCCTTCCTACCTGAATCCACTTAACTACTACGTGTGGAGCGCCATAGAGTGGAAGACCAACGCCCACTAGCACCGCAGCGTGGCGGTAATGAAGCCCAAGGTAGAGGAGGAATGGGCTAACATGACTAGACATACCCTCAAGAAAGTCTAAGTTTCGAATCTGCTTTAAACTCTGTAGTGCGGCAGAGGGCAGAATTTTGAAAAATAATAGAAATATCCTTCGTCTCCTATTGAATATTTTTTTTATCATTAATATTAGGCATAGTTTTTAGTAAAGTAAAAAGTGTACAAGGACTTATGAAGCATACAGTATAAGTCAAAATGATCAAATCAAGATCTATGGAATAATGAATACTAATTTGTATCAATTTAACTGAAACTTTATACAAGAATTTGTGATGTTGAATATACACTTTTAAAAATATTAAAGAATATGTTTTTATTTGTGTGGGTTTAAAAGAGCTCTGACGTTGTGGTAATTAACAGTTGTTCTTGCCAAGATTAGTTTTTTACAAACTTGTTGTCATTTTTCAATGGCGATATTATCTTTTTGATTCAATTCACATACAACTTTCTTTGAACTTCAAAATAGGTTGTGAAGAACATGGGAGCCTTGACCCATGACCTTTAACCGATTCAAGTTAAATTGCACAACATTGAATCAAAGTTAAGAGTTGGGGTTTTTTTTCGGAAAAGTATGTATTACTCCTTTTTTTGCAAGATCCAATGGGTATTACTCAACAGTAATTTTGCAACAAATTTCCCCTTCCTCTCATAAGCATTCTATTTATTAACTTTGATAACTGTCTATATGGTTCTTTAGTGGCTGAATGTAGATCTGAATCATGAAATTTTATGAAAACATAAGCTGTATTAAAAGATCTTAAGGACAAATTTGGACCTGGTGAAGGTTTTAAAGATCATTTTTTTTATTTTCGGATCTGCAATAACAATAATAATCATGATTTTAGACCAAAACATGTCCAACCTGAATTATGATATAAAGGTAATTTATTATTGCACTTCTTATATTTTAAAAGAAAAAATGAAAAAAAAATAACTTTATTTAGGCCACCACATATAGGAGCCCATAGAATTAAGCCTAGGTCATTCTATACTATGATCATCACCTCCTTTTGACCAAATGAAATGATAAAATTTAAAAAAATTAGAAAACTATTTTTTATATCCTTACTAATATATATAACTAATTATGCTATGTATTGGTAGAAGCAGCAGTATTGAGCCAATTCCCTAACCGATTCCGGTACATTTGTACACCTTTAGTCATAACCTTTATTTGATCTAACATACTTATAATTGCCCTGATATGGCCTTTCAAATCAAATCCATCAATGTCTTGGTGCCCGGTAATTTTGCTTTAAACTATTTTCGCCTCAATGTATAAATTAACGAAGTGTAGTTGTCAATATTATTTATTTTTAGTCATCAAATCTAACAATAATTACTAATGGAGATTCTATTCAAATCATTGCTGTGTTTATTTATTTTTGTTTCTATTATTATATTAATTGTATTACCTACTTTGTCTCTGGTTCAAATGCTTTACATAGTGATATTTTGTTGGTGTATGCATTGAAGTTTGGGTCATTATTCCATCGTTTTACCGATAGAAAAGAGTCATTTATTGCGTTTTATACTAATACAAAAGACATAATTTGCTTAAAAAATTCCAAGGAAACATCCATTTTAACCAAAAACAACGTTTAACCCTCATTTATACTTATATTAAGGCGAATTATCCTTGAGGAAAAATGACTTGAAGGCAAAATGTCCTAATGAAAAATAGTTCGAGGTAAAACTCAGTTTAAGTGGTAAGTAATTGGTTGACTAGATGGATATATTTAATGAATCAATTGAAGTCATGAAGAGAGAATGCAACCAAATATAAAAATATAATATAAAATCCCTCGAAGTAATCTTTTGTAACCATCGAATATATCATAAATTAAAATTCTTATGAGGAATTTATATCTGAAAAAATGATAAGTTTTTGATGTTGTTCAAAAAAATAATATATGCATATATATTTGGACCATTAGCTTAAACAAAATATATATTTAAAGAGTACGTATAGTACAAAAATTAACCAAATATGTCAAAAAGAGAGAATTACAGCCATTTGATGTGTACATAGAAAATGGATTACTATTTTTCCATCCATTTATAAAAGAATAAACCAAATATATTATCTTATCAAGGTGCCAAATATTGAAATACCCTTTATATTGTTCATTAGGGTGGACTGTAATGACAAAAGTTGAGAATTTGGTATCGCCGGATATTTTTTATTTTGCATAAATGTTCAATTTTATGCGTATTGCATTACAAAAATGATTATTTTAGGAATTGCAAATGAATAACTTCTTAAATGAAAATAGTCATTGTTTCAAATTTAATATGGCTCATATCGGTAATGGAGATAAAAGAACAAAGTTTTTTTTTACTTTCATAAAGTGGTTCAAAATTAATGTAGATTTAAATATTTTAACTGGTTCATCACATACGTTATATCAATTACAATTACTTCAGAACATGAAAAATAGATGCACTTTCAAAAGAAGTAAAAAGTATCGTCATGGAATTTGTGGAGAAAGGTGTGTATGGTCTACAATCTTTATTATCAAGCTCTAAGTATGAAGATAGACATGTCATAGTATCAAAAATAAGAGACAAAAGAGATGGAAGGGATTTGGGTAATGCTACTTTAATTATTAATATCCAGAGTTGGAACAACTCATTGAACCTTTTATGACAGTAGTCATTCCTCAAATTTCACTGATTAGTTTTGTTTCTTTGCCACTTCGACTACTCAAAATACCATGCTAAAAACAAAGTTGTGAACGTGCAGTAAAAGTATTAACCAACGCTTCTGATCAATTTTTCCCCCCTATTTATGAAACAAAAATATAATTAGACGCAATTATTGATTCATAGTCTTTTTAAAGGTTAAATATATACAAAAAAAGGGATTAAGTATTTATAATACATGAAAAATATATAACTCACAGAATATTAAAATAAAATAAGCTTAAACAAAAAAAATCAAAACAAGAAATTTAGGTATAATAAATAAAATATCGTATTTTTAAGAATTTAATAGACAGTTTTATTAGTCAAAAATTTTAAATTGTTAAAATAATTTGGCTTATTTTGGCTTAAATGAACCATGAAAGTATATTTAGTAATAATATAATACACATTTTTCATCAAAAAAAGAGATTTGAGAAAAATAAAGCGAAACATCAAAATTTAAACGCGTAATATGTGGTCCCAATAGATAATATTTATTTATTTGCAGAATGTTTAGAATTAAAATACTCATACAATGAGGCAAGGTAGAGAAAAGTTGCAAAATTATTGTTGTAAGAAATATGTTTTATCTATAATACTTAGCAAAATAAAAATTATGTAAATGTATTCAAATGAATAATTTTAATGAAACAGCATCAAAATTTCATTTTTTTGACATTTTACAGATTTTGAAATCAAAACATGTTCTTTAAGGACCTTTTTTTATGTTTGATGGTTATTTTCTTGTTTAAAGGAATAAAGTGCAAAATAAAAAATATAAGACGATACCAAATTCCCAACTTTTCTCATTTCGGTACAGTCTAATGTACATATATGAATATATTATATATGTATCTTCTGTATAATAGCAACTTGAAATCCTATGGTACAAAATGAACGATAACTCATTCAATATTTGAAATATGAACTCTTTATATTTATAAAGAGTGAAAAAGGACTTTTAATCTTATCATTTTTTTTACTCTTTTTCAAGTGGAAAACGTTTATATTCTAAAGGATACTTGATTTGCATATCTTGACTTATCAAATAGTATTTAAAGACCATTTTTTTTCTCCAGAGGGCGAGAAAATGCTAAATAAAATAACATATACGAGTATAAGTATATTCAATTTTATCGATTTATGCTTATTTTTATAGGGTGTCTAAGCGTTTGTTACAAAATATTTGCGAGTATTTTTTTCTACTTTTATAGGTAGATACGGGTCAAACTGTATCTCTATTTAAAGCTGGAATTGTTTTATTATAATGTATTATTTTTATTGCTAATAATGGCAGTAGAGGAAGGAGAAAAAAGAAAAATTTAGGACATTTTACATGCAAAAAAGGCAATAAATCATATTGACAAGATTGTAGATGTGCGTCTTAAGACTTTTTACAATGTGGCCATTATAAGTTTAGTACATCTCAATTTCTCTATATATGTTGCCCACTCAAATGACAAAGAGAAATTGACCTCAAAAGCTTCGTTAGAGTCTTCAAACATCTTATAACAGCATCAGTGTTAAGGATCAGGAATAGATAGGTAGAAAATTTTGTCAGTGCAAATATGTGGGCTCTCTTATCCCTTGATATCAATGTCCTCTACTATTTTTGGTGGAGTGACGTCGAGAGGAAGTTCAATTCTATTCCTCATTCAAATTTGGATGATCTCGAAGAATCATTTACCTGTACACGAGACAAGGTTCCTGAGGGAAGTATTAAGAATGTCTTTAGTAGATTTGTCCCTCGTATCAAATTTAGTACTGGCGATTATTATAAAATAAAAAAGTTGTAACTTTAAGTCTCTTTGCTTTGGAGTCAATATTTTTTGTTAAATTTATGAATATATTTTTTTAAAAGCTTATTTATTTGAAAACAGATAGATTTCGTAAATTCACTTACATATCATGTATTCTCTTCCCAAATTACAAGAAATTGCATATCACATTTACAAACAATACTTAAGAATATATTAAATCTACATATGCATCGTCGGACGTTTCAAATTGTCGGACACTTAATGGTTAAGTCGCAACAATTTTTTACTACTTCAACCAAGAATATCAAAAGAGATTGTTATGTAAACATCCCACATTTTTAAATAATCCTATAAAATTTTGAATCGATTGATGGTATAGTTTTGAGAAACAAAAGTTAAAAGTTCGAAGATCTAATTATTTGTTGTTAAAATTCAACACTTCTATATTTTATGGTGTCTGATAATATGAAGATATTTCCTCTCTATTTCGTTATATTAGAACAAAATTCCCATGTTCGAGTTCAATAAGTGTTTTGACAATAGTATTTTATTTATTTGCTGATTTTTGTCAATTTATTTGTGAAATAATAGCTGTCTGATAATATGAACCAAATAATTGACAAATTTATATTATGGGATAGCGTTTTTAATTGAATAAAATAACAAATACCTCACTAAATAGGCAAATAAATAGCTAGATACCGGAGAGAAAATCATTCAAATAGCTGTTGATGAGAAAGAAGAAAAGGAGGAAGAGACGTACGCTATATTCAACTACCTCACGCATCACATCAATCATATTAATAATTAATAAAAGGGATCACGTTTATATTCGTGCATTCAACTCCGTCTCGGGAAGGAATATAACGGATCTACTTCGGCTAGGTAATGTCATTTATCCCATAGATATCTCAATACATATTTGATTTACAGTTAAATCTCTCTCAGAATTAGAACTGTCCAAGTATCGATTGGAGTCTCTCAGACTTCGAGTCGCTTCACTCCTACTCATCATCTGGTGGAATTATCAACATTTCGTTTCAAACATAAATAATTGTTATGGATCCCCTAACTTAATTTAAATTTAAATCTCAAATTGATTCATATATAAAGTGTATATTATAATATTAAATTACCTGGTTGATAAAACTATAAATTTGACAATATGAAAACAAAATCTTTAATCATTGAATCAATGAGAAACTTAATTTAGCAATAAATTGTAATTTATTAGTTCCTTAATCCTGTAGGAGCTCAGCTTCGTTTTGTATTCTTAAATAAATTAGAGTTATCGAGGTGCGAGGTAGTCCATTGATTTCCTTGCTTATTAATAAATCAAAATGAATCTTCCAAGTTAGTGAACGAAGCCTTTCTCAAAAAAGACTTGATTTTGTAGAACGGTAATGCAAAATGTCTATGCAGATAGTGATGTTGTAATTAATATTGATAAATGAAACCAAAGAATGTAAAAGGGTATCACATCAACATCATCTATCGGAATACAAATGATAACATGTCTTTCAGGCCAAAGAAAATGTGGCCCCTGCTCACCAGATGCCAGAAGGTCTTCTGTAGCCACCTGAAAGCCATCATTGCTGCCAAGGGAGGTTCCATGGATGATTTGGGTAGCCAAGACATCATATTAGTTATTTTTATTGTATTGACATACCCTATTATAACTAGTTGCTGAAATACATCTTGATAAAGTTCTAGATTGAAGGTGCAAAGATTTTTTCACTGCACCTGGTATTATCAAATAAACATGGAGCAAGATAAACTACATGTAATTGCTTCAACATAAAAACAATCTTAAACATTAATCAAGAAAAGGAGAAAACTCCGATTTATTTGTTTACTACATATATGCAGGGTGGTTCAGATAAATTGGGAGAATATTTACTGGTTCTGGATTTGCACTTTTAATTTACATTCCTTGGATGGATGGAGTGGTCATTCGTTATAAGCTTTTAACTATTTTCCCAATTTCTCTGTAATACCCTGTACAAAGTACATGTGCCAATAATTCATAGACATTTGAGTCAACTATAAGCATTGTATTCAAATTTGTAGGATGAGTTAATTTATGCAAGCTATAGTTTGGAATCTATATTTGATTTCATGGACTTATGTTGAGCCCCATATGGCCTTTCAAATATAATATATCGATATATCATAATTTTATTGTGAAAATCCATTTGGCTACTTTAAATGCAATTTGCAGCAGCTCAAAAGGTTTAATAAGAATAATTTGTGAATATTAACTAACAATAACTTGTCAAAGAGGATAAATATAATTTACAATCAATGTTATATAATATCATTATTCTAGTTTGCTTTTGTGTTGATGGACCACATATATACATAGTTGAAATTTAATCAGTCAAGGTAAAAAAAAGGGCAAAAAATGAGAAAAATAAAATACTTTCCACTTTTTTTAAATTTCTCTTCAACATTATTTAAGCACGAATATTGACTTAAATGAAGATTTTTCCACATAAATTACACATGCTACCAAAATAAAAATAAAACCTTTCTAACATCCTATCATTATTAGTATTACTAACCCTTTGATGACAAAGCTAGTTCTCGTTTCTGTTTTTTTTAATATTTTTGAATGCAGGTCACATTGTATTTCTACTATTTACGATTAAAAATGCAAAATACACTGAAATATAATAAATAATAAAGGAAAGGTTTGGACCAAATCCTTTTTAACACTAAAACTAATACCCTTTAGAAAGTTTTTTTAAATTTTCTAGTTAATTACTATATTCATATATAGTTAAATTAGGTTTAGATTTTACAAATACTTTCTACATATAACTACCAAAAATCGTCACATTGATGCCCTTTATTAATGAATTAAATTCTGGACTATTTTGATTGAAAATCATTTATTGTTACTTATACATAATTAATTATATGTATAATTAGTCCATTTTAATTTATACTTTCCGGTTAATCGAAAGAAAAATAAGAAAAAAATAAGCAAAATGTAGTTATCGTGTAATTTTTTGAACATATCGGCATTTTTTATTACAAATAACACGAAAACTTGTTAAAAATAATAAAACAAACTTAAGGGTCAAAGATCGACTGTAAAGTTATTGTGTCAAAAAGTTAAGAAAAGGCTGAATATATAAAGAGGGCAGAATTTTTGATGCAGTCATACCTCTATATATGTAGCATAACCTGTTATGAATAAAAACTTATAAAAAATTAGTAATAAAAAAATTATTAGCTTTTTTTTCAAATATAATTAAAGTGTCTGACTATTATTGAGACATAGATTATTTATTAAATTTCTTCAATGGAATTTATAAAAATCTAATATATGTATATATATTTTGAATACTTGACATGTTTCCGGATCAAAGATATCATTAAGAAATTTGTATCTTTAGAATGCATAAGTGTAACTGTTATAGGTAGTGTGGAAAATCGGCATTTTGAAAAATGCTCGGGCAATGTACAGAATACCCAGTTAATGTGCAAAATGCCTGGGCAATCTATAAAATATCCAATAGAGTGGTCATTTTACTTTCATTGTCAGATAAAATGATTGCGAGTAATTTAATCATTAAATTATTCATTACAAGCAATTTGATAATCTAATGCAGGGATGTCCGACCAGTGGATCGCAGGCTGCATTGCAGCCCGCCTAACGTTTGGTGTGACACACTACTCATTCTAATATTAAGTAGTATTTTTTAG